>NW_022436980.1:6446751-6962183 GCF_009761245.1 Sapajus apella
AAAAAAAAAAAAAAAAAAAAAAAAAAAAGGAGGCCAAGTGTGGTGGCTCATGCCTGTAATCCCAGCACTTTGGAAGGCCAAGTCAGGCAGATCACCTGAGGTCAGGAGTTCGAGACCAGCCTGACCAATATGGAGAAACCCCATCTCTACTAAAAATACAAAATTAGCAGGGTGTGGTGGCACATGCCTGTAATTCCAGCTAATCTGGAGGCTGAGGCAGGAGAATCACTTGAACCCGGGAGGCGGAGTTTGTGGTGAGCCGAGATCATGCCATTACATTCCAGCCTGGGCAACAAGAGTGAAATTCCGCCGGGCGCGGTGGCTCACGCCTGTAATCCCAGCACTTTGGGAGGCCTAGGCGGGTGGATCACGAGGTCAAGAGATCGAGACCATCCTGGTCAACATGGTGAAACCCCGTCTCTACTAAAACTACAAAAAATTAGCTGGGCATGGTGGCGCGTGCCTGTAATCCCAGCTACTCAGGAGGCTGAGGCAGGAGAATTGCCTGAACCCAGGAGGCGGAGGTTGCGGTGAGCCGAGATTGCGCCATTGCACTCCAGCCTGGGTAACAAGAGCGAAACTCCGTCACAAAAAAAAAAAAAAAAAAAGAGAGAAAATTCCATTAAAAAAAAAAAAAAAAAAGATTAACCTGTATTTAAGAGCCACCCTCCACCAAAATGTCATAGGACAAGCAAATATGAGTTCTAGAGTTAATTAAAAAGAAAAGGAGAGAGAAAGGAAAAATGATAATCGAGGCAACTTTTACCTATCTCAAAGCTTTTTGTTTTTGTAATGACTCTACTGATTACTCACTTGGTTGAGATTCTGGACTGAGATCACTGATGCATAAATTTAGGTCAATAGCTTAGTACTTCTGTACATTTTTTTCTTAAGTAAATTATAAACATGTAATTAAAATGTATGTGGGTAGCACTTGGGGGAAAAGGTTATTGTACATATACTAGTACTGTAACTTTTTAAAATAGTCTATTATAGGCTTTGTTTACTGGCCTCTTATTTTTCTTAATTCTGACAGTATTTGCTTAGCAGAGAGTTGGCTTATTAGTAAACGTTAACAGTAGTGCAATAAGTTGAAAATACTGGATTATAATCTCTAATGTGAGTTATTTCATGAAATGTATGAGCAAATAATAATATCTGTGCCAGTTACCAATGGATTGCCTTACATTGCCTCCTTCCAAATGTACTCTTCTTGCCTGCTCTGCAAAAATGTATCTGGTTTCCTTAAATATTTTTCTTTGCTAGCTGGTATGAGGGTGCTTTGTCAGTAGAGAAGGTAGAGAGATATTGCAGAAAGAACAAATTTCCTTCCTGGTTGTCATGTACTACTTTGGCAGCCTCCTGGAACATGCACGGTTTCTCCAGAGCCTGGCTTCCACAATGTAAGCAACTTTTTCATCATCTAGCTCCTGCAGCAAATGCAGCTTGCCTGGTACCCAGCAGCTGAAGCACAGGTAACTTCTCCAATACCTGGCAGGTAGCAGCTTCCCCTAGTACCCACCATAAACATACACATGTACACACACATCCGTATACACACATTGGCTGATTTATAGCAGAGTGCTTCAGATGAGATATTTCCCTGTAAATAGCTTTCATTGGCACCCTAGAGTGCAGGTTCTACTGATGCAGCTCCCCAGCAACCTCTCTGCCATTCAGTGAGTTATGGCTGTGCATTGTCCAACAAGGTCTGGATCCTGGTCCATGGGTCCAGGAGATTTTGATCTTGTGTCCTACAAGGTCTACATATCAGTCTAGGGATAGAGGAGACTATTCCTTGTGTATGCTATCTTAGCCCTACAAGTAATGACTGTTCCTTCTATTTGTTATTCTTCTGTTCTTTTTTATTTTTTGAGACAAGGTCTTGCTTTGTCACCCAGGCTGGAATGCAGCTCACTGCAGCCTTAACCTGCTGGGATCAAAAATCCTCTCACCTCCACCCCCCAAGTAGCTGGGACTGCAGGTACACACCATCATGCTTGACTAATATTTTGTAGAGACAGTGTTTTGCCATTTTGTCCAAACTAGTCTTCAGCTTCTAGGCTGAAGACCCACCTTGGCCTCTCCCTAAGTGCTGGGATTACAGGCATGAGTTCCTGTGCCTGTCCCATGTTATTCTTATATTCTTTAAAGTATTCTTTACTTCCTACTAGCTCCTCTTATTACTGTAATCCCCTGTTATTATTAATTATTTAAACTACATTTTTCTATTCAAATTGCTATATGGTTTTTCTGTCCTAATGGGCCCTGACTGACACATACCTAAAGAATATTAAAATAATCTATATTCTTTGGGAGTAGGAGAAGGTAAATATGGTAAGCCATCTTTTTATAGAACAGAATAGTATTGGTACAATGTGCCTTATCTAGGGCTGGCTGTTAGATGGACAAAGAGTTTTGAGAATTTGCTCCTAGATTGAAAACTGCTACAATAATATGGTGCTATATATTAGTCTAACTGTGAATACAGTTTAAAGATCAAATTTTTAAATATTTTACATGATTTCGCTGAGACTTTAAAAATGTAAACTATAATAAAGCAAACAGCAAAAGGTTGGACTAAAAAATAATTTGTTGACCCTGAAAAGATGTTGCAAAATAATAATACTGTAATGTGAATTTGTAGATTATTAATGCTAGGATAATGATAGCCATCATTTATTGAGAATTCAGGAAGTCCTTAGCACTTTATATAAAGTTATTGAATCCTCATATTAATTAATAGAAGTGGATATTATTATCATTCCTATTTTACAAATGGAAAAAGCTTGGGAAGGGGTTAAAGAACTGGCCTGAGGTGATAAATATAATAAATTTGAAAATTTGATCCTAGATCTGCCTGTGAGCCGTGTATCTTAACCACTGCCCTCTGCTTTCAGAATACTGACACTGAAGCAAATCACAAGTCATTTGTGAAAGCAAACCCAGGATACTTGTTTTTGTTGGTTTTCATCAAAGATCCAGAAAAATAAACTCTGAAGTATCCCTAGAATGTATAGCACACCCTGAGGTATTTCTGAGATCGCTAACCTATTACTTTTTCTTAACAAAATGTGGACAAACTGGATGAACGTGGTGACCCAGAACCAAAGTGTTAACAGCGTATCAAAACCCAGCAGCCTTTATTCAGAGCTGAATTGAAGGCAGATGAAATATTAACAGCAGTTCTAGCAGCACAAAATGAAATATGAGGTCCTGTATCAGAAATTATTAGTAACCTGTTAAAAGAAATGCTGAAAAATGGCAGTTACCAAATTAAAACTGGGAAACAGAGCCCAAATGGGAAATTTCAAAAAGTTTGGAGGAAAATAAATGACAGATTGTCCTCTTGGCTCTTATTACTATGCCATCCTAAATCCTACTTGGCAGTGGATGGTGGAGGTGAAATAAGAACTGCTTTGCTGCCAGTGCTGGTCCTCAGATTTGTAGTCCTAAGTGTCTGTGATGGTGTCTGGGATTGATTGGAAAAGTAGTTGGAAGTTGGTAGCATTTTAGCTTTATCTAAGTTGAAGAGTCTGGAGACTCTTATTATGAAAGGCGTCCTCTCATTTGTGAATTGGCCCCTTTGCTCCACTTTTGGATGGCTGGCTTCCTTCATGCCCAGCTACATGAAATATTCTACATGGGAAAGCTATTTTCATGAAATGCCTTCAAATTTAAAGCATCTATTTGGATATGTTGGTGTTTATGACTCAAAGTATCTAGCATCAAATTAAAAAAGAGAGAGATTACAAATACAAAATAACAAGTAGTAAACGAAGGACATATTTTTCCATTAGTAACTGAGAGCAGAGAAATTACTATAAGCAGAGTTGTTGAGCAATTGATGCCAAAGGGAGAAAAAAACGGAAATGAGCTATAGAACCATAGAATCTTAGTGCTGGCAGAGACTATGGAGTTTATGCAGTCCTACCCTATCATTTTTCAATGAAGAGACTGAGACATGGGGAGTTAAGGGACTTGACTTGCCCAAGACACATAGCTGTTTACTGACAATCAGGCCAAAAACATTTCCCAACTCCCAGCCCGGAACTCAACAGTTCAGCATGCTACTGCTGTCCTCTACTGAAAATTAACACTAACTCACCCTGGAACATGGAAGAATTCAGCATCTGTGGGGAGTGAAAGAAAAGACGAGTTTAGAGATGGAAATCAGTCTGGGAAAAGAAAAGAGGAAACAGATGATTTGTCTTTGTGACTTGTTGGTCAAGGTTGTATAAGACGTTTTTCGTCAGGTTACTCCCCTGTGCCTTCCCACAAAATACAATTAAATCATTTGGTTAAAATTCCCCAGGGTTTATATTTATATGTACAGGTTTGATTTGCTTGGCGATTTCTCCGTGTACCAGTAATCTACAAGTATAGATTGGTTTGTGGATGGCATTGCTATTGATCCTTGTCATTTAGATGGGTCTGACTTTCTCTCTCTAGCAGTAAAGTATGCTCCAGGGGAATCTTCTTCATGGGATACTTCTAACTGAGGGTCAGATGTAGGCTTAAGATGTAAGAATTATCTTCTATTAACCCTTGTATTCTGTTAACCTCTTGGAAAACTTGGGACTTTTAATCAGGCTCATGAGTTAGGTAAAATAATTTTCTCCATTTGGAAGCACAGAGTAATTTGAAGTAAACCAGTAGCAAATAAGATACAATAAAAATGTCCCAATAGGATCCCATGTGAAATAGCAATGTAGCAGTACAGATCTTCTAGTTTAGTCAAATATTTTTCAGAACTGAGCAACCAGAAATGAGAGAATCAGACAATATGATGAAAACTACAGATGGAATGCTTTGCATGAAAAGTGATTATATACAAGAGAAGGCTCAGGAGTGGGTAGGAGTAGAATTGGAAAAGAGTGGGTAACTGAAATAAGAGAAGATAATGTTTGACCTGGTCTAGTAAAATATTCCCTGCCACAACCACTATTCCATGAAGAGATTGAGCCAAGAGGCCTGAATAAACTAACCTTAAGTTCAGAGTTGCCATTATTGTGGGAGGCATCAGGGAGAGCACATCCGGATTTGTGTTACACAGTAATCACTGCTGGGTGTCAGCATTCATCAGCCAGATGGTCAGACCCACAATTAATCAATTAGGCTGCGATGATCAACTGGACTACGTTTTCCCCTTTGGTAAAAAGCCCTCATCATGCGGTTAAGGCCAGTAACACTTTTATCCTGTTGCTTTTGGAGAAGCTTCTAAAAATTCCTTTTCTTTTTTGGGCCTCTAGTTACTGGACAACTGTTAGGCTCCAAGTTGCTTTGACAACATAGATACCCAAATTCAAGGATTTCACATAATAGATTTCAACGTCCTGTGTGTTCAAGTATAATGTTTAACATACCCAGACAAAAATAATCTTTTTAAAGCAGCATTGTAAGCAGTATTACTCAACTGATTTTACTAGAGTCTTCATATTGATTCCACTCAATCCAGTAGAACAACACTGGAGGGGACTCTTTTACTGGGTACTTACCAAGATGATATGATGTGATAACCAAATAATATGAATAATAAGCAATTTATTGAATGTTCACCATATGACAGGTACTGCTGTGACAAAGGTTGACAACCATTGATTCAGTGTTAAAATGATTCCATGAGGATGACAATATTAGTTCCATTTCAAAGAGAGAAAAACTGAGGCCAGAAAGTTCATTTGCCCAAGGTTAAACAGTTAGTAAATATGTGTTGAGATGACTTAATACCTTCTAAAATGAAATCCAAATGTTTATTTTACTTTCTTACCCATATACATCTGTGCATCTCTAAGGAACAACATTTAGGAATATGTGGTGAGTCCTTATTATTTCTCTTAAAAGGACTTTACAGAAATATTTTACTAGTGTTCCCCAAATCTGTTGCTCTTCTTCTATTTTCCGTGCTGCTTTTTTCTATATCATGTGACTTGAGATTGCTTTCTTCCTTCTTTATGACCATTACTACCATTTCCTGATAATTATCAATCTCCACCTTGGTATCGTTATCTAGACATGGATTTCTAAGTCCGTTCGGATAGCAAGCCTTTTTTTTTTATCAGTTGATCTATAGAACAGTTTACCTCCTCTGAAACAAAATATCTATCACTAATTTATTTTTTATGTTGAACCTTGTTTTTCCATCTGATTATTTTATTTTCCATCTCCCTTTGCTATATTACAATACTACTGCAGAGGGAGAATTGTTTGAAGTCCTGTTAGTGGGAAGCATCTTTTCTTGATGGTGGTCTAATGGAGGTCTATGCTGGCCCCACTGAGTAGAACTATTGTCTCAGTATCATAGTTCCCCTGTGTTTTATCATTTAACTGTAGCTCTCTTTTCTCTAAGCTCTTCTCTACCCCCACCAAAGCTCAATTTAAAGAATACTCCTCTTTAACCATTTCATACAGGCCATATACAGACACCGTTAACCCAAATGTACACCTTTTAGATATCAGACTCATTTTATGGAACATGAGGCTTTTCTTGGTATTTAATTGCAGTACTTTGCATTTTATTTGTTTTGCTACTTATGAATTGGGAAAACAGTACCAAAATACTAGGATTGTATATAGGAAACCACCATTTCTTAATTCAAGTTTGGGAGCATGTGGAAGAAAAGAGATTTCAGAAACCTTAATGAGCATCTTTTATCTTCCAGGGCTCCACCAGTGCCCTCTTTTTCTGACTGTGGTACTCTGTTTTGTCTTTGATATGTTTGGTAGGCAGCTTTTTTTTTCTCTTGATGCTTCTTTTTTTACAATCCTACAATCTTCACCCCAGAGCTGATCAGGTGCTTTCGTTTTGAACTGCATGCAGTATTCCTGTGTGTTGCAGAACAGAGCCCTGCCATCTAGACTGCCTTTCTGCCTCATTTTGCTCCTGACCTAAACCCCCCTGCTATTCCAGGCCTGGCCTCTCATGACCAGAGACTGCTGACTCATCCTGGCCTGTGCCAAGCTGTGCAGTCGCTTAGTGATGTGGACAGGAGTCGAAGGACTAGAATGAGATCACTGAACTCATTTCACTTGTTGCTTACGGTACAGTCCAGCATGAGCTGGAAATGTAGGAACCTCGGCCTCCCGAGCAGAAAGAGTAAGTAGATAAAACACACCGCATCACCAAGTCCTCAACAAGCAATAGTCGGGTGGTGGGTGGGGGCTCGCTCTGTCATGGCCGTGGCTAGGGCATTCTGGTTCATCAGGAGCTTTCCTTTGTCCTCTCTTCTTCCTCTTCTCCACAGTCGTACCCTTCCCCCCTTCCCTGAACTTCCCTTCTGAAATGTCTGGATGGTACAGCAGTGATCTGGGCAGAAATGAAATTTGGCTAATAAGCAGCCTCTGCACAAAATTCTGGAACAGTGACACTGTTGAAATTGCTTAGTTTAGTTTGTCTACTGGGAACTCACATGAACTTCCCAACAGAATTCAAGGGGATGAAATCTTTTTTGTTTTGTTTTGTTCTCCTTTCCTTTTTGATTCTCTTTTTCTTTCTGTTTTGAGGGAGGTAGTTTCAGGAGACATGGCTGCATTCTGGTGTGTAAAGTTTTCCGTCGGGAGACAATAATGTACATTCCTCTGGCAGGACGGGATGAGTTTTTTTTTTTTTTTTTTTTTTTTGTTTCTCTTACTGTTGTTTATTTATAAGACATTTCCTCCCAGTTAGTGGAAGTTAGATCGTAAGAGGCTCCAGTGATTTTCCTTCCACCTCCCCTCCCTAATTTCTGTGCTTCAGCACTCTGGAACACTGTGAACTCGACAAACTAATCAGAGCAGGGAGCTTAACAGCCAGGCCTCGACACCCTCAAGAGACTGTGTGCTGATTCTCAGTCGTCACTCCTTGGATCAGGAACCACAGTCCTGGTGAGTGGTGAGGTTCCAGAATTTGATGTGTCAAGGATTTTATTCTTGGTGTCTCTAAGGCAGGCAGGAAATAAAGGGCGTTTTTAAAACAAACAAACAAAAAAATACAATTAAAGAAATATTACCAAACAGTCAAATGGAATGATGAAGATTTTTAGCGGACACAACTGAAGGTACTTTATGGACAATGGCAGAGCCTTGAGGCTATGCTCAGGAGCAGCGTGCAGGCATAGGTTTCATGCTGCCACAGATGGATGTCAGCCTTGACCTGCCTAGCAAACATCCTTGTGGGAGGAGGAAGATAGGTGAGTGCGGGCAGCAAGGTAGGTGGGGAAAGTGAAAGTGGGATTAATTGTTCATCTGGAGTTTCACTCCACCAGCTTTCCATGCATTTCTCTTCTGAGCATTTACATTATTCTCACAGTACTTATATACCCAGCTAAGCAGGAAAGAATATTTATAGTGTATGTAGAGCAAAAATTCTTGCTAATACTGTTCTAAAGATCGCTTTCCTAAGAACTAGTTGCTTTTAAATGTTAGGGAACCTCCCCACACCCGACCTTTGGAAAATATGATTTGCCACACCCTCTTCTTTATTCCTCTGCATTCATAGTATCAAGCAGAAGAATGCAACGAGAATCCTTATTTGGTTCCCGGGAAATTTATCATCCTGCCATAAGCCAACTAAATGAATGTCCTCACAATATTAAACCCAAATATAGTATTGTCTTCAATATAAGGAACTCTGATTGAGTGTGCTCTGGCAAGTTGTCGAAGGAATGGAGTGGGGGTGGTTGCATCCTGTCTGTTGTGAGACTAGCAGAGGAGTCCACGTATCAGCTTTCATAGCCAAAATGTGCCTTCCACGTCCTTCTTAACTTACACTCTCTCTAAAAGGGTAATTTTTGTTAGAATGTGTTTTTATCACTTGCCCTCAGGTCCTTGCTTAGTTTCTTTTCTAGAGGTATTCCATCTTACTGTGTTTTCTAATCTTCATTCTAATTTCAAGAATCTGGCATGTTCTAAAATATTAAGCATGGAAAAAACAAAAACCAAAAAAACATGGTAGCCATAAAAGCATTTGACTGTGTGGCAGCATCTGAAGTGAATTGCTTTTTGGAGAGAGGGGGAGTCTTTGATGTCCCCAATATGGTTCTCATAGGCTGAAACTTCCAGGAATCACAACCCAGCCTAAGGGACACTTACTCGTCGTTCTTAAATTTTAGGAAAGAGATGTTACTATATTGTTTTACTTGCCCTTTATATTAACACATTACCAGTAGATTTCTCCTGGAAGTTTAAAATGCTTTAGCAATGGATGATTTTACATTTAACCAGATGTGTATTGTATGTGCCTGTTGCATGTACTCTTGTCCAAGCTGGTACAATAATCCAGCATATTACATTGGTACTCAGCCTTGGAATTTTGTTTACTAAACTGAGTGATTCAGATTCTTAACCATATAACTTATACATGCTTATATATCCCAAGTTTCCTATAGTGACTGACCCCTGCTACAGCCTTAGGTTTGTCAGTGACCTCCAGGACAGAGTCAGCTTCCTATCACAAGTCCTGTAGCTTGTGAGGCACATTAAATTTCTCAGCGTCATTGTGATAGGAAACAGTCTCAGAGTTTTATTAAGTCTAGTATGCTAAAAGTTTAATGTTATATTAATAGCAAAGTTTGCCTATTTTAGTTAGCTCATGTTAGTTAGGACTATACTATTTATATGTATAATATTTTTAGGTAATTTCCATTAGTTATCTTGTTTTCTAAGAAAAAAGGTTGAAAAGGAAATGGTGTTAAATGTTTACAATATGATATAAAAAATGTAACTAGCTCTTTGGCCATTACCACCAAGACCTACATAGGAGGTTAACATTCCCCGGTTAATATTCAAACTGCCCAGACTCCCAGGAAAACTGTCTCATAGTCTCTGGTAGGGATGTCTATTAGAACTGCACTGAGGGCAAGCTAGATCTCTAACACTTTGAAAACATATTATTATTGACCACATGTGAAATTATATAAGCAACTTTAAGCAGAGAATAGGTAAAAACAAATATTTAAGAGTATTCCCAAGAGATGACATTTTAAAATATATGATCTGCCAGAGAGATTTTTGCTATAGTTGCTAAGATCTGGAGTTTCAAGTGGCCGTGGAAAAATTTCATGACTAAAATGAAATATACGAGAAGTCAGAAGTTGATTAGTATACTTCTGATACAAAGGCAGGACAATGATGTTTTCTTTGTGCTTCAATGGCTGTATTAGTATTACCTGTTTTTTTAATACCTTGATTATAAGCCTTCACAATGTACTATCAATAACTCAATTTCCTAGTGCTCACCTGGTAATTCTAACTTCATTAAATTAATGAGGATGCATGTTCTGAAATGTATATTTTCTTGCATGCACATTTTAGCTGTAAGTGCTCCCAATATCCTATATTCATTTAATTAGGCAGTCACAAATATATACAAATGGAATTGCTAAATAACAGAATTACCCTGATAAGAAATTGTTCTTTCTTATTTGTATAGAAATGGTTTTTAGTATTTATATGATTCCCCTAACAAATACACATATTTTAAAAACTCAAAAAGTTTTTAAAATATTCCTTGTATCATATGATTGTACATGTACGCTAGCTTATAAATGCTGACATATATGCACAACCATACATCTATATTCAACTATTAAGAATATGACCAAATTCTAGCCAAGTTACTTGCCTTTGAATTCAGTCAAGTGTTTTGACCATAATGGCAATAAATGAAGTGTACTTGACTTTTTGTCACACTGACAACGTGGAAAGTTTACACAAATATTTATGAACAGTATTTGAAAAAAGAAAGATTTAGTTAGCTGATAACGTTTGGTAATTACCCTTCATCAAATATACATGTTAGCTTATCAACCTAAATTCTATTATGTACAACTTCAAAATATTAATTGCTATATGTATAAAGCAGTTTAAAATTAAGTAGAAAATTAAATTGATATTATCTTAAAATTGAGCATATATTTAGTGAATTCATTTTATTTTATAAGAATGAGTATATATACAAATTATCCTGTTTATTCTAGTTTCTCAGCTATTTCACTGTATGTTAAATATTTTGATGCTGTATTTACATATTAGCATCAGCAACCATAATTTTCCTGATACCTTTTAAAGATCAGCCAAATCATATCCTTGACAAGTCACACTTTTTCTCTGAAGAAAGGGAAGAAAGAAGCATGTCCAGAACACAACGTAGAGTCTTATATATCTGAGCCTACCTAACCCCCATGTTAGATCTTCTGACTATGTGACAGCATTTCCAACCATTTGCTAAGGTTGCTTCTCTAATCCCCACAATGCTTGGGTAATTTCTGATGGAACATGGGATCCTGAATTTGTAGTAGTTCCATCCATTTTCCTGGACTTATGAGGGTGACCAAATATTCAGCTTGGTCTGCTCATGTAATCAGCAAGTACCAGTCTTACCTATAATGCATTGTATTAACCAACAGTCTCTCCAGCTTGTCAATACTTACTTACAGTTAGCCAGGGGTTCTTTCCTTCCTCAAACTCCACATCTGTGGAGATCAGGCTAATGTCAGACATGGAAAGGCGTGAAGACTGGCTATGGATGCCCTGTGAACAAGACAGGAGAGAGGCAGGGCAGACATACAGCACAGTGAAGAGCAGGGGCAAGAAGACTGGCAGCCAAATCATTTGCGCTGTCTTAACAAGCACTAATTAAATGCCCTGTTTGGGGTAAATAATAGCTGAAAATAGCCTAGTGTAGTTGTATCTCACTGACGAGTAGAGAAATTGGTGGAATCGCTTAGTGCTGTTTCATTCACTAAGCTGCAGCACACTAAGCCTTCTTCAGGGGAGAGGAGCATCAAGTCGAACTAGCCTCTAAAGCACCATTTGCTAAATCTAGAGACTAACTGCATATACTACAAACTGACCCTAATAAACAATTTTAAAAACCCAAAATATTATGTATAATAAAACACGCTTCAATCTTACCCATTTTCAATTATCAATCAACTTGGCAATTCCCCAGATATACATGTATATAATTCTGTCCCCAACCCAATTTTTTCCTGGAGTTTATGTATATAAAATATTCCTTTTCATCTCTTTATTTTCCCTGCTTACTCTCTAGTAAACTGAATTCCTAGATGTAAGCAGCCACAGAAAGAAAAGTGATTCACATAATGGATAATTAACCCTTGAACAATGGAAAGTTAACTCTCCATAGACATGCCAAAACTGAATGTTTTGTTATTGAATTTGTTCTCCTTTGGGAGTTAACAATAATGGAGAACATCTCCATTAGTACAGCCCTGACACCAAACAACCTGTTCATCCTTAAGCTATGATTGCTGCACTCACCTTCCAGTTCATTCTGGTAGGATTTGTAATATGATGTCCTCTTGGGTAGTCATGTACAAACCACTCTGAGGGACAAAATTATATGAGTGCCTAATCCACTTGTGAAAATGAAAGAAAGGGGATCTTTTTTATGAAAAACACCTAAAATGGAATGACATAAATTGTAATAAAAGGTGTTAGCACCTGGCACCTCCTGCTAATTGCATTCCTAGTCAAGAGGAAGCAAATTTGTATAATAAATGTTATAGGTACGTCATTAACAAAGTGCAAAGAATTGTCTATTCCTTTCAATAGTGAACTGAAAAAGAGGAGCAACCCTGTTTAAGCTACGTATAGTAGCCTTAATTTTGGCTCCTAACCTTTCTGGGATTCATCTATTTCATTTGTCTAATGAGGATAATAGTAACCCATTCAACTTACAGTACACAGACCGTTTCTTCGCTATATTCATTAAACATGAATTTAACATTAATTCATTCATCCACACATTTAATTTTAAGTTTAAGAAACATTTTTGGGCCAGATGCAGTGACTCACACCTATAGTCCCAGCACTTTGAAAGGCTGAGGTGGGAGGATCCCTTGAGCACAGGATTTTGAAACCAGTCTGGGTAACATAGCAAGATCTCATCTTTACTGAAATTTTTAAAAATTAGTCAAGCATGATGCCACATACCTGTAGTCCCAGATACAGAGGAGGCTGAGATGGGAGGATCCCTTATCCCTTGAGCCCAGGAGTTTGAGCTTGCATTGTGCTGTGATTGTACCACTGTACTCCAGCCTGGGCAACAGAGCAAGACTGGAAAAAAAAAAGAGAGAGAGAGAGAAAGAAAGAAAAGAGAGAAAGAGAGGGAGGGAAAGAAAAAAAGAAAGAGAAAGGAAGGAAGGAAGGAAGGAAGGAAGGAAGGAAGGAAGGCAGGCAGGCCCGCATTGAGCTGTGATTGTACCACTGTACTCTAGCCTGGGCAACAGAGCAAGACTGAAAAAAAAAAGAAGAAAGAAAATAAAGAAAAAGAAAGAAAGAGAGAGAGAGAGAAAGAAAAAAAGAGGCTGGGCGCGGTGGCTCAAGCCTGTAATCCCAGCACTTTGGGAGGCCGAGGCGGGTGGATCACGAGGTCAAGAGATCAAGAACATCCTGGTCAACATGGTGAAACTCCGTCTCTACTAAAAATACAAAAAATCAGCTGGGCATGGTGGCGCGTGCCTGTAATCCCAGCTACTCAGGAGGCTGAGGCAGGAGAATTGCCTGAACCCAGGAGGCAGAGGTTGCGGTGAGCCGAGATCGCGCCATTGCACTCCAGCCTGGGTAACAAGAGCGAAACTCTGTCTCAAAAAAAAAAAAAGAAAAAAAAAAAAAGAAAAGAAAAAAAGAGAAAGAAATATTTTGAATCTCTACTTTGTGTCAGTTATTATTCCAGAAGCTGAAGATTGATTCATTTATTAATAAATGTTTATTCAGGAGTTCATATTATATATACTACATTATTCCAGGGGCTGTGGATACTTGCAGTAGATTAAAAAAAAACAAAACTGAAATCTTTGTTCTCTTAGTACTTACTTTCTAGGTAGAAGAGACAGATGACAAAACATACACATGTAAAATATGTGGCATTTTATAAGTGCTATGGAGAAAATTTAAAGGGGAGAAAGAGTGTGTACATGTATCCGTCAGAGCTGTTTGCAGTTTTAAATAGGGTAGAGAAGTAGAGAGGGAAGTCTTCATTGAGGGGACAGCCTTTGAGAAAACACCTCAGTGAAAGTGAAGAAGCAAGTTTCGTGGATATCTAGGCAAAAGCATTTTCAATAGTGGAATTGTCAAGTGCAAAAGCCTTGGACATGAATGTATCTGGAAAGTCTGAGTGATAACAAGGAAGTTTGTGGCAGGATCCTAGTGGGCAAGCATGAGACTAGTAGGAGATAAATTAAGGGAGGCAAAGGGGTCTGATCACGTGGGCCCTAATAAGCTGTTATGAAGGCGTTGGCTTTGTCATTTACAATACAAAAATGCATACAACATGGTCTTAAGTTGCTCACTAGAGGACAGGTAGATAAGGAAACAAGTTGAGATAATACCATATGCTAAGTGCCATAACTGAAGGATGTTCAGGGAACCGTGGAGGTCCAAAATAGCGAGTGTTCAGCTGAATGTATCTTGGAGTGGGGGATCAGAGGAAGTTTCACAGAAGAGCTGATAAATCCATGCCTGGACTAGAAGGATTTTCCTAGATGGTCAGAGGAAAGAAGAGCATTCAGTAAGAGGGCCAGTAGGGGCAAACGCACTTAACTAGAAATAGCATGGTAGAGCTGGGGAACACTATCACTGATGTGTAGTAGGGGAGTACAGAGAAACAATGCTATAGATGCAGGCAGGGAACAATCATGTTGGACCCTGATTACTATGCAAAGAAGTTTTAACTTCATCTGGAGGCATTGGGGGAGCCATTGAAAGGTTTTAAGTAGAGAAGGTTAATGATGAAATTGTGTGATACAAGATCACCCTGGCAGCAGGATAGAGGATAGATTATAGGAATGGGAGAATAGAGGCAAGAAAATGAGTTAGGAGGCAACTGAAATTGTTCAGACAGGAAACAATGAAGCCCTGAACTAGGACAATAACTATGGGAATAGTCAGAGAGGAGGAGATATGTTCGAGAGATAGGCAAAATTGACACAATTTAATAACCTTTGGGCTGGGCATTGAGAGAAGGAATTTTGGATTGCTCCCAGGTTTCTGCCTTAAACAACTAAGCAAGAAAAGTTATGAGGAGGAAGAGCAGATTTTGGAGCATGGAGGAAGATTACAAATTTGCTTTTGAATGTGTTTAATTTGGGGATGTTAGGGGAACATCCATATTGGCAGTTGGATTTAGTCAGGAATGCTGAGGATAAGTCAGGGTCAGAGTTTGTCAGTCATCTGAAACATCCGAATCATGATAATAGTTTAAATTATGGAATTGACATTTCTCAGGAAAAATATATTGAAAGATGACAAGAAGGAGAAGATCCTTGATATATGGTGCATTTCTGGAATGGAGAGAGGAAGAGGAGCCTGCAGAGATTATCATGACCAACTATTATGTGCCAGTCATTGTGCTAGATAGTGGAAGAACCAAGATGGCGGGCATCCAGATGCTGCTGCAGAAGTGTCCACAGTTTGTCAAAACATAAGAGGCTCTTATTACTATCATCACCAACTATAGGATAATGTTAACAGAGGGAATACCCAAACATAACAAGGAAAATTCGTGTAAACTATTTAATCGGCATCGAGGGAGATGATTATAAAGGCATAATCCTGGCAAGTTTGCTGCATGCATTTTTGCTATACAGCTCATTTCTGATCTTTCTCATGTTTATATGTGTATGTTCCAGTGTTAGCATGGGTTCAAGCTATTGGCAAAACAAGCCAGGTGTAAATTATGGTAGAATTGAAATCAATAGTGCATTGAAGCACTGGAGTGCCCAGTTCACATCAGGGCGTGCGTCTGTGTTCACTGAAACATGGCTATCAAGTGCACCCTGAGTCATTAGATGTGTTATCCAGTGAATAACAGCATAATGATATTTTAGCAGAGCAGCCTTATGATAAATTCTGCTTTAGCAAAACTCCATATACAGAGCAATTTCTCCTGGCCGTGTACATTACATGGCAAAGAAAGGATATCCTGCTGCGTATGAGAAGGCTATAATTTCATTTAGGGGTTCTATTGACGTCGTAACTGCAAGAGCAGAGCTCAAGTGGCTATTTAAGTCATAGGAACTTCAAGCTAAAATTACTGCCTAGTCCTAATCGCCACCTCCAGGGTACTCCTGCCTATACATATGTACTTTATGTTTCTATCTTTGTGCCTATAAATACTCAATCACTCCAGGGGCTGAGGTGATAAGCTGTTCTAAAATATGACAGGTATCTGTCACATTTGCAGCTGGTATGGACGCAAGCGCTAAAAGCAGTCATATTATTCATTAATAGTCAAATGATAAGAGGGCTCAGAACACCCCAACAAAGTTCAGAGTACAGGTGTTCTTGTTTCTCTGCTTTAAGACATTCTCTACTCAGTTTAAGGTCAGGATCTTCCAGTATGTTGAGGCCAGAAAAGGAGGAACTTTTACATTTACCTGTATAGCAGGGTTAACAGCCTATATGTCCTTACCCCAACTTTGCTCTTCTTTGCCTTGCCCCAAGCTCAGCTGTGAAAATAATAGTATTGTAGTCTTGGTATTTAGTAAGGTATTATATAGTGTCCCATAAAAGTGAGTCCCTAGATATCTAACAAGGACATTCTATCTTGATATATACTCAAACTGAAAATAAGAAATCATCATACTGGAATTGAATGCTTATATTCTAAGGAAAATACATTTATGTAAATTTACAAATTGTCAAATAGTATTTATTAAATGACACTTTTGAACCAACTCCAGGAAACCAATAGGAAAGATTCAAAGTTAAGTATGTTTCCCCTTATTTTGTAATGAAATTTTCATGTTCATGCTCCCACATGAGCAATCAACTTTGTCAAAAGTGGGCACTACGTGCTGGACGCAGTGACTCACACCTGTAATCTCAAGCACTTTGGGAGGCCAAGGCAGGTGGATCACTTGAAGTCAGGAGTTCAAGACCAGCCTGGTCAACATAGTGAAACCCCCGTCTCTACTGAAAATACAAATGTTAGCTGGGCATGGTGGCTCATACCTGTAATCCCAGACTTGGGAGGCTGAGGCAGGAGAATCATTTGAACCTTGGAGGTGGAGGTTACAGTGAACTGAGATCGCAGTACTGCACTCTAAGCTGGGCAACAGAGTGAGACTCCATCTCAAAAAAGAAAAAAAAAAAAAGTGGCCACTCCGAGATTGGACACTAGAATCTAACTTTCTTCAGTCATTATGCTACTTATGTTTTATTTGGTCACTCTTTTCTGGGCTTGGGAATCATCTGTCTACATGCTTTAATATAAGATCCCAGCAGAATTATCATGGTTCAGAAAATCCCAGCAGAATTATGGGTAACTGCATTTTACAGTCATTATATCAACCCTTATGTTACCCTGTTGAGAAAAGAATCTTGAAGAGATAGAGAGCCACACTTACCAGGATGAGACTAAACTTTTTACTTTCCATATTAGCCTCTCCCTTGTTCCAGCACTTTATCACAATATTTAATTTTTTGCTTAAATAGTGCAATTAAAAATTAAAATCTGTAAGAGCCAAATCTCTGGTATCTGCCCAATACTCTCAATATGCCTAAACAATATAATATGCCATTGTGATAATTTTGAGAATGGCTACTGCTCTGGTAAGAATATTTTTAAATCATTTCTCTTTATAAGAATATATATAATATATATTCTGTAGACATAAGTAAGCTCCAAGATGAGGTAGGGCAAGTCTTCTGTTGTTTGCCTGAATTTAGGCAGTAGAACAGTGTGATTAAGAGTGAAAACTACGTAGATTCTACAACACTGTGACCTTAGAAAAACTGTTTAATTCTCATGCCTGTTTCTTGATCTGTAAATTAAGGATGAGGAGAAGGAGGAGGAGGACCATAATTTATTTTTATTATAAAATTACCGTGGGGAGTAAGTAATCTAATAAATGTAAAATATTTAAACCAATACTTGGTATATAATAAGCACTCAATAAACAGCTGCTTTTGTCATCATTACCATTGTCATCCTCCTCATCATCACCTATTCTTATGCTACAGGATCATGGTTAATACTTGTTAGGAAAAAAATCTACATGCACAGACACAAATACACATGAGCACACTCCACCCACCTAGGAATGCTTGCTTGTCCTAGATGTGTAAGGTTTACCTATAGGTTAAAAGTGAGCTTGGTTCTGAGTTTACCTTTACCGCTGGTTTCAAGCAGCTGATATAAGATCACTTCTTTGGTGAGCCTCGCTCCTATTACCTACTCATGATCTCTGGGCACTCTCATCTTATTACTTAAGTTTTTCATGTCTTTTTTCCCTCCAAACTGTAAATTCTGTTAATAAGCATGGTCTAGTCCAAGTCTGTTGATCAGTCCACTGGTCTAGGTCTATAGATCAGTCCACTACTATTATTCAATAAAGAAATGTAAGGGCAGAGAATGAATGAACGAGTTTCCCTCTGTTTCCAGCTTCTTGATTAGGTCCTAGTCCTGGCTACCTGATGTGCTAAATGTAGACCTCGTTGTACACCTAAGCCACCGTATTCACCATCCCCACCTATCATTCCCAGTCTTCCAGTCTGAACTCTCTTGATTATTTTTGTCTTCTTCCCCATGTTCCTCTCTTACGGCAAGTACTGATTTTATATAATGGTATTTGAGTGAGTGTCTTTCACTACTTACCTAACCAGAGCACCTTCTAGATAGGACCAAGCCTTACTTTTCTCTTTATTTTCTCATTTCAACAAAATGTATGTGTCCCATATTTAGACCACCAGTACACATCTTTGGACTCTCTTGATTTCATGGATTTTGAATAGGGACAACCTTTTATGAGTTTTCTATCTTGAGTTCTGAGTTTCTAATGTGGAAAATACCTCCTAAATGCCAGCCTCTCCTCCCATCCAAACCAGTCAATCCCAGATACTTACAAGGCCTAATTTTGCCCTGCAGTTGGGATAAAAAATGTGAAATTGACAGCTCTGCTTGTCAAACCTGTCTGTCTGCACTACACAGCTCAGAGTAGCACCATTTAGAGAAAGGGTGTTTGGAAAATTAAACAAGGACTGTGTGAATAGGAGACCTATCGGCCTGCAATGGAATGACAGGTTTCTGCCCACAAACTGGGGTTAAGACCTGCATATTGATGCTTCTTTTCACCCATTTGTGAGTAATGGGTCTCACCCCATTAGTGGGTGCATTTGTTATACCACTAGAAGCTGTTATGCATTCTCTGTAAGTCTGCATGAGGGAGCTGTAGATATACATAAATATGTACTTGCTGACAGATCTCCATATTTATCTGCCTGTCAGTGGGAGCAGACAGGGCACAGCTCTTTGATGGGCAAGAACTGCAGGTCAATACCATGTTCTTGCTGCTCCTGTTGCTGCTTCTGCTGCTGCTACTGTGATTGCCATAGCTTTATCATTTAAGTCCTGAAGGAAGCTAGGGGCAGCTTGTTAGTTTTCATTCTTGCTTAACCTGGGAGGCTAGCTCTGGTCACTGACATAATTAAACAGACCTTGAAAATGTTGACTGCCAATATTCTTGTGGCCAGCAGAGATGGACTCTCAAAACTATGTTCACTTACCATCTGTAATCTTTCCATGTTCCTTGAGAGTCCCCATATCTCTGCTGTCTTCAAACACTGTGTTTAATGCTGTCCTGGTGCTGTCTGATGCTGGTGATTCTGCCATCAGGTGTATTTCCTGCTGTATTTCCCTGTCTTTCAGGCTCTACTCCATTCAGGATATACATTCTCTCCCAGTGGGAAAAAAATATTGTGCTCCAAGCTTTCAAGGGAAATAGTCTACTAAACCAAGCGCTCATTTTAGCAGCAGTTATATACCTGCAATTCTCTACAGCATTGACTTTGGTCTTCATCATCTCAATATGCAATATGCCTTATGAGGAAAAAGACTTTTTTGCCCCCAAAGTGAAACCATACTAATGATAATAAACTGAATTTAAGATTACTTTGTGTATAACAGAGCAAAATAAGCAGAGTAGACTTGCGTTTTTAATCTAGGCCTGTTTACCACTTTAATTTCATAGTGGGAATTAATTGTGCAATTTGTAATGTAACTACAGTATAACCACAATTAACGAATATTCTTTATAGTCGTTGCTCCTCCGTTTCATGCTTGTAAGATGGCACAGACCATTCTTTTCTTCAGAATTCAGCTTTCCTCAAAATTATGGAATTATTGCAAAAGAAGTGACAGGAATATTTTTGTTTCTTGGTTAGCTTTCTTGGTATCCATTTAATAGAAGTCTAACTGAAAGACACCCAGAAGTGAGCTCATTTAGATGGTGTTCCTGACTGTGCCTTTCTAAATAGTAAGTAGAAGAGCAGAAGAGTTTTGTCTCAGACCAAATTTGTAAGGAAATAGACTGATTTATCAAAGAAATGAGATGATGTGAAAGGTCTTATTTCTACCTGTCAAAGAGGTATGAGACAGATGTTTTACTAGGCAGGACAAAGACTAGACTCAAATATGGAGGTTTCTTTTCCTGTTTATTTATGTTTGGTTTACTTTTTTAAATCATTATTAATATTTCTGTAATGCAAAACAGGGCAGACCTATTTTTCTAAAGATCATTTCCATCAGAGTAGAAATTTGTAATCTGATCAACCAGATTGACAATGAAATAAAAACAAAAAGAGAAACCCTCTGTTACATGACTGGACATGTGCTTTTATTTTTTGACACATTAGGATTGATACTTGGAAATTACAGGTTGATGCTTCTGTGGGAATGGGCTAGTTAACAACCCTGTTTGGCTTTTTGCTAATTTTGAAAACTCAGTAAATGTATCTTAAGCTATGTTAAAGGAACACATGAGTTTATGATTTACTATGAGAGTCTGCACCTGCTTAAGATGCACCACAGAAATATTAAAATGAGACGATTCAGTAGGAATTAAGACATGTTTTAGCTGTTGTACAAAGGTCTCTCCAGGACAATATTTCCCAAACATCCCTGAACTAAGAGTCATCAGGGTCACCCTTGAAATATGCACATTTCTGAGTCTACCATAAACCTAGAGAATAAGAAACTTGCACGAAGGGAACTTGGCATTTGGATCTGAAAAAAGAAACTAGTCAATTGTTGTGATTAGGGACGTTTGGGAAATATTGTTCTAAAAGATTTCTTAGAGCACATAGGGGAAATGATTTATTAATTTACTCATATAAAAGTGATCCTATAGACACATTTCTTTCTATGCTCTTCCCAGGAGCTTAGAGCCATTTCAAGAGAATAAAGAAGAGTTTTTTTAGATCAGTGTTTTTGTTTTTTAAAAGCATCCTTGTTTCTCTATATCAATTACCTTATGCTTTTTACTCCCAATATTCTGCCTAGTAAATGGTCATCACATAAAAGTTCCTAGATTAAAAATTTGGATCTTGAATTCTAGTTTTGGCTAAAACACAGAGCTATGTTACCTTATATGAGTATGTACCTTCTCATCACTTCAGTTGTACTTTTAAACAATTATGAGGTTGCACAAAATGTAATTATACAAGCTGTATATTGTTACAAATGTTAAATTCTTCTGCAGCCTTGTTTGGTGACTGTAACCATATATGATGATTTTTGTGCTTAATGAGAATGTATGTTCAGGTTTAGATGTCCGTGAGTATTGACAGAGTGTTCTCTATTTGTTAAAACAACTTGAGTCATAGTTTAGTCTAAGATAATCAACTCTTTGGAAAAATTATTTTCTGGTTCTGGGTTGCCAGAAGCATCTTCCAGGAGAATTATTGACAAGGGTTTGTAGTATTGACAGATATGAGTTTGTCACATGACACATACTGATTTATTTTAAAAGTAAGGGAATGAAGCTGGGCGCGGTGGCTCACACCTGTAATTCCGGCACTTTGGGAGGCCGAGGTAGATGAATCACCTGAGGTCAGGAGTTTGGGGCCAGCCTGGCCAACATGGTGAAACCCCGTCTCTACTAAAAATACAAAATATTAGCTGGGTGTAGTGATGCGTGCCTGTAATCCCAGCTACTTGAGAGGCTGAGGCAGAAGAATCGCTTGAATCCAGGAGGCAGAGGTTGCAGTGAGCCAAGAGGGCACCGTTGCACTCCAGCCTGGGTGACAAGAGTGAGACTCCATCTCAAAAAAAAAAAAAAAAAAGTGCAAGTACTAATGAAGACTCTTGTGCTTGTTTTCATTATTAACACTTAAAAGTTCATAGAGGCAAGAATTATAACCTTTAGCCCTTCAGCTAAATGTTGAGGCACTAGTAGCAAAAATAATTTTATTTATTTATTTATTTGTGATGGATTCTCACTGTGTCACCCAGACTGGCGTGCAGTGGCTTGATCTCAGCTTAATGCAACCTGTGCCTCCTGGATCCAAGCTATTCTCCCGCCTCAGCCTCCTGAGTAGCTGGGGTTACAGGCATGCACTAGCACGCCCAGCTAATTTTTGTATTTTTTTTTCGTAGAGACAGAGTTTTATCATGTTGGCTAGGCTGGCCTCGAACTCCTGACCTCAGATGATTTGCCCGCCTCTACCTCCCAAAATGCTGGGATTACAAGTGTGAGCCACAGTGCCTGGCCGCAAAAATGGTTTTTTAAAATATACAAAAAATAGCCATGGCTTGCAGTTGCTATAAAGCTATATGGTAACTACTTCACTGGGCACAACAGAAGAAATAGGAAGGAGAGAAACTGCTGCTCCAGAGGTTCAAAGGTGAAGATAGAGAAACGTAGTGTTGGGGATTTACATTCCTAATCTCCCTTGTCAGCCCAGCATGTGTTCAGTATAAATACACATATAACAGTGGCCTATGCACTCATTCACACTTCAGGGAAGCCCATGGTTTCCTTTTCTCCTCCATTTTAGCAGTGGGCAGCCTGCAACCTTTTGATCAAGCTGACTTTGTATGTTACATGACTGAACTCAGCTATGCCAGACATCCTTGAGGAAGTTGACATTTGTGTACTTGGAAAGAAAAAAAAGGAAAAGTGAATCCCAACTGCTTCCTCCCGCCCTTTTGATTAGAAGAACGGTAAGTCAGCAGGAGAGGTGCTGCTTTTAACAAGCAGGGGTGTGCAGCAACTGATTGGTATCTTTCTTTGAAAAAAAGTAGAAAAGATTGATGTTAAACAACACTAATCAGAGTTGATTACAGGGACTGAATGAATTCGTTGATGGGAAAGAACCATACTTCCAGAGACAACAAAAGAGATTAGATAATTGTCAGGGGAAGAGTATTTGGAATAGTTCTGCTCATCTCTGACAACCAGGAATCAGTTCCCCTAGCTCTTCAACGATTCCTTAAAATAGGCATATATGTGCAATAAGTGCAGTTCTCTGCTGGGAATGTTGTTCTCTCCAAGCTCTACATGGCTGGCTCTTTCTGTTCATTCAGATACCAACCTTCCCTTACTACCTTATCTAAAGTAGTGCTTCCATCACAATCTGGATGAGCCTGAAAACTCATTTCCTGGCATTCCCAACCATCACTCTATCCTGTCTGGAACCACCTGCAGTTCATGAATGGATCATACTCTGCCTTGCTTTGTACTTTTTTTTTTTTTCCTGTTACCTATACCTAGAATCCCTTTCTGTCCTTTCAAATATTTGCCTTGATAACTTCTTCCATCCTTTAAGTTTCAGCTAAGGCACCAACTCCTCAAAACTTGTTAATGAGACTCCTCATTAAAAGTCAGTGTCCCACACCTCTGCTCTCTCACAGCTATTTTTGCTTAACTCAATTACAGCAGGTTATCACCCTGTGTTATAATTAGTTGGATATTTCCTTCCTCCCCACTAGACTGAAAATATTTGGGAACAGAAATTATGTCTTTTGTCTCTTCATTTCTAATGCTTGCAAAATACACAGAACATACATGGAGTTTAATTAATACAAATGAATAAATAAACGAATGAATGCTCCCTACCTACCTACCTCCATGTTTTAAAATCACTGCCTAAAATAAATAACAGAACCCAGAGGAAGAAATTCTTACACAGAATGGATAACTCACTGATTATCTTTTTACCAAAAAGTCATGGGACAAAGGAAATGGGAAATTACATTTAGGCGCTTTCACCACTGCTCCTGTCTGTGTCTTCTAGATTGTTCTAGATACTGCTGTCAATACAAATATGAGAAAGAAGCTTATTGAGTTGATGTTGTAATTTCTGTCTAGTGAATAAATGTGTTGCTCATTTTACAAAAAATTATACTGTTACATTTATTATTAATTATAATGCACTGTCTTTATAGGCTTCTCCTTTAGGAACTTCTAAGTACTCAACATACATCATCTGCCTAATGCTATATTCTGCCTCCTGTTAAGAATTTTATGCATACTGAATACATCACCTAAGTATTTTAGAAGATTGATAAATATTACATAATTAATGAATAGATTTTACTTATTTTTAAAAATAATTTTACATATTAAAATTCCTTAAGAAATGTGTTTTCTTCTTATTACATAGTAACAAGCAAACATCCAGGTCTTCTTCACTCAGCACATGGAAATCACCCTAGGCTTTTAAAGGGGATTCATCCCAACTAGTTCACAGCTACAACACTGTAATGTCATTTTACATTTTACTGGTAACTCCATTGAGCTTAGAAAGGAGTAACTGTTTAATAACATCTTAAGAATGCTACAAAGTCAAAAGGAAGAATCTGAATCATTTTATGCGCCAAAGACACCATTTGGACCAAACTGCCAAGCTGTTTTACCACGTTTACCCAAATACTGGCTGCACCAGTAGCTAAAAGTTGAGAGAAATTGATGGATCACAGGAACCTTTTTTATCATCGCTATGCCATTTTCATTTTTACTTTAATATGAGATTATCTTTTATTTAGTTTTTAAACATATTTGTTCATTTGAAGAGGCAGGCTATATATTTCCAGGGCTTAAAAATCAAAACTATATAAAAATGCCTTCACTTCTTCTCCCCATCCACCTTTTTCTCTTTCTATTACCATTAGTAACCACCTTTATTCATTATTTTTTTGTGTAACTTTCCAGTGGTCTTTTTATGCGAAAAAGCAAATATACGTTCCCTCCTTCCACCTCCGTACACAAAAGTTAAACCACTTTATAGGCTGTTCTCAATCTTGTGTTCTCCAGTATCTTTTGGAGATCTGTTGCTGTCGATACATAGAGAACTACCTTAATCTCTTTCATAGTTTTGCAGTATTTGCTTATGTAAATGCATCATGGTTTATTCTACCAGTCCCAATTGATAAACAATTGTTTTCATTTCAAATAATATTAGAGTGAACAACCTTGTATACAAGTCATTTCATGGATGTGCAAGTTTATCTGCAGGATAAATTCTCAGAAATAAAATTATTGAACTAAGGGTTATATGCATCTTGAATTTTTTAAAAATTTGCTAAATTGATCTCGAAAGAGGTTGGATCAAGTAGCAGCCCCATTAGGATATATAAAAGTACCTTTTTAGCCTAGCCTCAACAAATAGTGTTTGGTTAAGCTTTTGGATTTTTTCAAATCGTATTGGTAAAAGATGGTATCTTAGTATAGTTTTAGTTTGCATTTCTTAAATTATAAGTGATGTCAACCATCTTTTAAAAATATGTTTAATGGCATTAGCATTTATTTTTCTATAAGGTGTCTGTTCATTTCCTTAGCCTTTCATTCTATTGAGTCATTAGTCTTTCTCTTATTAATTTATTGCTATTTATACAATAAAATGATAATTCTTTTATCTATATGAGCTGCATAAATTTTTCCCACTTTTTTTGTTACTTTTCTTATGGATTTTTTTGGCCATACTGAAGTTTGCATTTAAATGTAATCAGATTTACTAATTTTTTTCTACATGACTTCTAGATAATGAGTTATAGGTAAAAAGTCCTTTCTTATGCCAGGATTATAAAGAAATTCACCAATGTCTTCTTTTAGTACTTTCATAATTTCATTTTTATATTGAAAAATATGCTTCATTGAATAAGAATTTTAATCCAGAAGATATTTTAAGGATAAAACAGGATCTGAGGAAAAAGAAACCATACTGTTCTCAGAGCTTGATAAGCTGTGGTGGACCTACCATAATTTGCATAGTACATTAAATCTCATCCCTTTCTGCCAGTAGGATGCAATACAATTACAATGAAAACGAACAATCTGTATTTTTAAAATAAGAACAAACATGTTCACCCCTTTAAGGTATTCACCTTTCTTCTTTCTGTGTTGCCCTTTGTTCATTTGCTTGTTTCTGTGAGAAGGCCATGTGCTAGCAGAAAGAGCATAAGCTAATAAAATTATTTACTGGTACAAATTCTAGGGCTCTATTCAATTCAGCACTTAAATCTCACTGATAGTAAAATACAAACTAGCATTAAATAGTGCATAGACTGTAGATGGCCCTTGGAGTCGGAAGCTCTGAATTCATCTGCTGTACTCTAGAGCATCTCTCTCTCTGCCATGATTTCCATTTGTATGGAATGGAGAGAATTAGATTGTTGCTTCGGTAACAGGAAGAAAAAATAGATACCTTTTTTTTTTTTTTTTTTTTGAGACAGAGTCTTGCTCACTTAGGCTGGAATGCGACCGTGCGAACTTGGCTCACTGCAACCTTTGCGTCCTGAGGTCAAGCAATTCTACTGCCTCAGCCTCCTGAGTAGCCAGGATTACAGGCGTCTGCCACCACACCCAGCTAATTTTTGTGTTTTTAGTAGAGATGGGGCTTCACCATGTTGGCCAGGCTGGTCTCAAGCTCCTCACCTCAGGTGATCTGCCCCCCTCAGCCTCCCAAAGTGCTGGGATTATAAGCGTGAGCCACTGCACCCAGCCAAAAATAGATACTTTTAATTTAAAAGTGCTTTGAGTTGTATAGAAAATTGGCCCATGACATAATTTTGCTGATGATATTTTCAAATTATATAGTATATGAGTTTTTGAAGAGAGTTTTATGCAGAAGCCTCTTTTCCCCATATACCAGCTAATATATGCTTACTTTCCTCTATATTTCATCTTCTGTTTCAAAAGCAGTCTTTCAATAGGTATCTGTTCTAGGTGCTGGAGTTATAACAGTGAGCAAAACAGATACATTCAAATAATCCTTGTTTTCAAAAAGCTAACATTTGGAGAGAAAAGGCAGAAAGTAAACAAATACATACATAAAAACAAAGCATATCAGAAGTCAGTAACTGCGATAAAGAACAATAAAGAGGGAGCAGAATAGAAGTTGCTGTGAAAGGGGTGTGTCTATGATGACTAGAATCAAAGAATCCTAAGCAGTTAGGAGTGAGCCTTAAAAGATGTGTGAGAAGATCTCGGAGTTCCATGTATACTATAATGACTTTCTGTATCATAGGGAGAACCTGAACTAGACATATATAAGTAACCAATCACTTATGAATATGGTGGCTTTATTCAAAATCAAATGACAGCTTATGTCAAACTCTTCTACAGACAACTCACATGTGCTTAGGATACTCACATCTCTCATCTCAGCCAGCCTCAGTATCAGCCTTTAGGTAACTCTATAGAACTTGTTATTTAGAATGAAGGCCCAATGCTAGTGTGATTAGGAGCTAGTGAGATTCTTGTTCAAATCATGTGAGATGATTAACTTCAATAGATGCAGCATGATAATCTCAGCTGGAGTAGGACTCATTAGATATGAGGACCACTCTACCACTGATCTAATATATCACCTGTGGAGCCTAAAGACCAGAGGTTGTGGTGGATTATAACACTCTTTACTGAAATTATGAAAG
This sequence comes from Sapajus apella, assembly GCF_009761245.1. Taxonomy (NCBI): domain Eukaryota; kingdom Metazoa; phylum Chordata; class Mammalia; order Primates; family Cebidae; genus Sapajus; species Sapajus apella. The sequence continues at coordinate 6,474,407 of NW_022436980.1, forward strand.
CTAGAGAGTTATTGACTGTGCTTTCTTCAAACCTAGATTATTGACAGAGTAATATTCCTTGGTTGGCACTCAAACTCCTCTGTGGTCTAACCCTAATTTACCTTCCCAATTTTATTTTTACTACTCTCTTTCACAAACCAAAAGCTCTGCTTTTCCCAATGTGTGATGACCTTTTTGTTCACACAGTTTATTCTGCCTGAAATGATTGCTCATTGCTTTCTATATTGTGAAATCCCAAGTATCTTTCAATTCCAGTTTATAACATCTGCAATATGGAATCTCCTTCCTTTAGCCATTTCTTTAGGCCATAACTCATCTCTGTTTTATCTAGCTATTTATCTATTATCTGTCTATATATTTAGCTATCTATTAATCATCTATCATCTATTTATCTGCCCTTTTCTGAGATACTTGATATTTATTGTATAATGAATACATGAATAAATTAGATTTCTTATCTTTAGAAATTCAAGAAAGATAGAACCTGAGAAACAGGAACAGATATGGGAATATGGGCAAACAGTAAAATAGAGATAGTTTTGAGTTGATTCTATAGTCTGCTTATAGCAAAATATTAAATATAATATAAATTCACCTTGTTTGAATTGTTCTAGAACTTGAGAGTTTTGTCTTGAGGCTTCCCAGACTGCTGCCATGTGTGAGATAATCTGGAAGAAGGTCTCCTTTTAGAATTTATGAAGAATACTTCCGAGCTGATGTGTTCAAGCTACATCATAAGGGTGTAGACCGTGCTTGCCTCTCTCATTTGATACCTGTTGGCATGCTGAGGTTGGATCTTATTTCCCACCTGAGAACTAAAGATATGAAAGCTAATACACTTAATAAGGCTTTTGTGCCCCTGATTAGTTGAATCTGGTATTTTCAAACATCAGTGTTTTTCCTGAGGTCTGTGCAGCAGATGGCTTATTTTTAAAATTCCTTTCTTAATTCCATTCTTTCTGAATATTTTCCATAAATAAAAGGATGTCCCTAGAGAAAAAAAAAACCTAAGGCATTAATTTAAGAATAAGTCCCAGTACCTCAAGAAAAGGCAAGCAACAAATGCAGCACGTTGTTAGTATGATGTGAATTGTGTAAGTATACAGCTTGGCCTGAGTTAGTAACATGATATACTTATATCTGATGAGTCTAAAGGGAGAAAATAGCACTTTAAGCCCAGAGTCAGGTTTAGTTATGAGTTGAAGGTGAAGTTAGTACTATTTAAAGTTTCATTTTATTTATAGGCCTCACTAGTGAGTGTAGGGTTTCCAAGAAAGTAGAATACATGTTTTCTAACTCAGAAGCCTTTCAATGTAATGAATATGATGAAGTTAATGCAAGTATTGTTAATAATATGACTGAAACCTGTAACCAAAAATCCAGAGTAAATAGAGCACAATGAATTTACCTGATTGAGAATCTCACATTAAAGGAATTTCTAACTCTTATATATCATAATGTATGGAATAGGGCTTTCAAGTGAAGTATTGTCATTGCATATAAATTCCATTAGACTTTGTAACCAGATAAAAGAAAAAGAAAGAAATCACCTCTGGAAACTGCTGTAGTACACTCGAGAATTTTTGGACCAAGGAGCCTAAGGAGAGAAAGGTAAGAGGATTTAGAACATGTTACCAACCCGCAGACTGCTCCCAGTAAAGCTCCTATAGACCCACCCTCTACCTGAACCCTCTGCCTTACATCAGGTCTTCATCTCAATCTGTTGGGAATCCTTCTCTGAGATTTTATAGTGTAATTGCTCTTTGATTTGGTAACAGAAATTGAGCCTATACCTTTTCATAATCACCTTAACCAGAACACATCGATTATGCAAAGGAAGGAAACTTGTAGAGCAATGATGATGTTTTCTTTTAGTTGTACTAAGTGCTTTCACTTACATTATCCCAATTGGTCCTCAAGGTAAACCTCTGTGGTGGATGCTGTCCATTTTAGAAGTGAGGAAAATGGATCCTTAGAGAAATTTTATAACATTTTATTTGGAATCTTATGGGCTCACTCTCTCTCTTTCTCCTCCCACTCCCCTTCAACCCCCATAGTATTGGAAAAATAAGAAAGCTCTGGACATGGTTTGGACCTCTCAGTGCAGTCATATAACCCTGATCTAGATAATGATGGTAAAGAAGATTTGGAATGAGCCTGATGTAGATTTCTTCATCTACTTCTTAGTAGATTTGTGACATTGGACAAGTTTTTCAACATTTCTATGCCTGGGTTTTCTCATCTATAAAATGGGAATCACAGCAACAATAATAATAATAGAGGTATTTTCGGAATTAAATGGAAATAATTTATGTAAACTGCCCAACCTATAGAGAGCAACCAATGAGAGTTAGCCATAAAAATTATTATTTTTATTATCTTCTTTTCAATAACAGCAACAACAGATGTAGGAAAATTCTTAAACTTGCCAAAAGGTAAATAAGATACTTAAAAAATGAACAGTAACACCAAGGTATTTTGCATGAAAGAGAGGGTTCATACTCTTCTTCAGAAAATGATCCTCAGCAAAGGAAGTATTAAAAGGTATTATAATTACTAGGTCAATTGCTTAAAATACCACACCAGGTTTATCATCTTTCCATGTTTTTTCTTCAACTTTATTAGCCTTTGAAGAAGTTCTAAGGCAGAGCTCCTTACAGTGAAGCATATCTGTGTATTCAGAAGAGAATAACATTTCTAAGTCCTCCAGAAACTATTTCAGTATGTATATTATAATAATTGTGGGGCATGAGGCCACTGCTGCCTTCAGCTTCATGGCGTCCATCATGAAATGCCATGTACTGTTATGAAATATCACAGAGATCATGTTTTTCAGGGGCAATAGCAGATGAATAAAGAACCTGTGTAATCTAGGGAGTGTCACATACAGCCTATGCTATTTCAACAATGTCCTGGCAACTGAAAACAGTCCTCAAGATAAACCTCTGTGGTGGGTGCTGTCCATAAACAGTGTGGTGATGAAGGTGTCTAAGAAGGTATATAGCAGAACAAATGATACGTAAAGTTGTTTTGGATCTTTTGTTCTGTAAGTAAGGATCTTTCTTACTTACAATGTACAAGGGAGAAGAGGCTTTAAAACTGGACACAACCCAGCAAAAATTTGACAGTGGTTATTGTTGGTTCAGAGAATTACAAGGCTTTTTGCTGTTATAATTCATGCTTTTTTAGTGTTTTCAAGTTTCTTGTAGCTAACATGAATTACTATTACATAATTATTTTGGAGATGCTTTCTTTTTGAAATATCATATATTAAATTTTCCAATATAGAGAAAAATGAAAAGAAAAAAATTCCTCACAATCTTGCCACTCAGATATCCCTATTGGCATTATATTTTAAACATCTGTTTGAAGATTTCAGATAGAATAGAAAAATATATAATTAGAGGTAAAATTCTCCATCTTATTTTCCCCAAATACATCAAAAGTATCTTACATATACTTCCAGAAAAAATGCTTAGGTACATGCCTATCTATCTATCTGTAATTAATATGTGTATATATATATATATATATATATATATATACTAATTTTCTTTATACAAGAGGGATTTAGCATTTATAATGTCATATCCTGTCATACAGCACATTTAAGTCCACTTTATTCTTTTTTTTAGCAACTTTACAGTATTCTCTGTAGGGTGTATAACACAGTTTGTGTTACAATCACTGAATATTTGGTGAACACTATTACTTATATAATGAAGAAAATTTCGATAGTCTTTATTAAGTGTTCTTTACACCTTGGTCTAAAGTAAACCAAAACCTCCCTGTGTATTATATGCTTACAGGAGAAAATCATTGTATTTGTGTGTATGTATGTGAAAGTTAGAGAAGATTTCTTTGAACTTAATTTTACAGTATAAAAATTTTACAGTCTAAAATGACAGAATGGCCACAGGCAAAGTGGATAATGTCTCTTTGTGATCCCAGTTGAATTGTGGCCTCACATGGAAGTTGGCTTACTTCTTGAGAGTCTTAATGCAGTCACTGATTACAGTGTCTGAGATTTTACTGCAATTTCCATTTGAGTTAAAACTGATTTTGTCTTCAAAATAAAAGCCTTTAAAGACAGGGAAAATAATTATTTTTCCCATGGCAGGAAATCTAAATCCTTTCATTTTATCTCCTAACATAAAAAAGAAAAGTACTAAGAAATTACTGAAAAGTTGATGCAAAAACAAAACCTCTATTGAATATTTGAGCTATGGAACTTTATTCTCCAAGTATATACCTGCTAATGACCCAGGTATCCCAAACAGAGCCAGATGTAGGAAAATAACTGACACCAAGGCTTTTTGTGATGCTAGTAAAAAGGCAGCTAGGGCTTTGTGAAACCATGTTACTGTAGGTTAAAAAACAAAACAAAAAACTTACCCATGTGCTTTTGAATTGGAAGAAGAATTTTGTTTGTGGGCCTTGGCATGATTGCTTTATGTAAAATGTGGAAATTGTACAACTCTAATATAGAACAGTAAATGCACAAGCAAGCCATATTCTGACCTTGAAAGTGTGACTGCTTTCAATGGCACAGTGTATCAAGGTCAAGAGAAGGTGCCCTCAGCAGATGGAAAACTTTCAAAGTAAAAAAGCTTCCTTTACATTTAAAATATATTGAGTTTCACATGATTTCTAAGGAATACTTGGTTGCTCTAGTTATAACCATGGCTCACTTTTGAGATTATGTATCAAGTAACTGACTTGTATATTTTCCTGGCAGATGTTTTCTGTGGAAAGGCAGGAAAAGAGAGGTGAAGGGAGAAGGCATTCCTTAATATTGTGCAATAAACCCACTAGGTGTCACTACTTTCAGTAGGACTGTGGATAAGAAAATGTCAGAGGACACATTTGTGTCTTGGCAAAAAATAGATTTCATGACACCTTGACTTTTCACCTTTTATGCATATGGAGAACTGCTTAGGAGGCTCCAGTGCTTATCTGTGTCTGTGACTCTTTATATTTCTTTTTTTTTATTTTGAATTTGCTTTGAGTTGGGCAGTATTTATATTTGAACTATATTTTGCTCAGAAATAGTTTGTTGAAGCTATTCCATATCATGTATCGACCTTAATTTTTAAAATACCATGCAATGAAATGATTAAAAGTGTTTGAGTGCTTTGGTAACGCAATGCATTCAAAAGGCTTGATCTCACAGCCTGTGTATGGAGTTATGATTGAGATTTAGATATGAGATGCCACATGCTTTCATGTCAGTGTTATGGAAGTGAGTTTCTTCTTTCTTGCTCCTTTCCTGCCTCTCATTCTGTGTTCTTTCTCTCTTCTTGCTCTTCCTTTCTCTCTCTCAGTTTCATGAAAATTCATTTATCTGTGACATTTAAAGACTGTCTGAGAGGTGTCTGGAGCTGTGGCCAGCTGTGTACATCAATAGTTTCTTAGAATCTGTCACACTGTCAATATTTGGGGGCCTTGATAACCACACTTAAATGCAAATCCTACCAGCCATCATGTTCTTAGTGTCTCAGTAACGACTCTGAATGAATTGATATTGTCATGTCAAACCCTTTCACAACTGGCAACACTTGGTAAACAATATATAGGCATCTTGCCTTTGCCTTCGGCACCTTTCTGTTTGTGTGCCTCTTTCCCCTTACATAAAAAAATAGGAATCTTCAAAAAGTATTATAAAAATTGAAGTAAATGGCACCATTGTACAATCTAAGTTTTGTGGGTTTTATAGTATACATGGTGATGGCATATAGGCAGTACTTTTTAAGATTATATTCTAGGTAGTTTTGTTTGGTCGGTTTTGTTTGTATTTTTGTTTAGGTTATGATATTTGGCCAAAATTGTTGTTACTGTTTTATGATGGAAATATATATGGCTTTAAGCCCATTGAGACATTCTAGTTGAAATCTCCATAGCTTCTGTGTGAGCCTAGTGTTAGAGAGATTTGGCTAAATAAAGAAGAAATATTACTGTGTTGAGAGATGAGGTTGTTCTCTGAAACAAAAACTATTTACATTTTCAAACGTTTCTCAGTTGTCCTCCCTACTCTATCAGTTAAAAGTCCCATTTATAAATTGAATAATTGAAGCATTATTATGTCAACTTTCCCATGAACTGCCCTAGATGATAGCATATTGGACTTTCAAGGTCTACAGGGGAGGCCAGTATTACAGCAACATCTTTTGTTACTGAGCTACTGTGAGCTTTTAACCCATATGTAACCTTGACCATGTCTTGTGACAAGAATACGTCGGGAATCTGAACTTTAAAGAAAGGAATGAGAAAGATGAGTGCTTACCAAATACCAGTTTTATCTTAGAGACTGTGTCCAACTAGGATAAGCATGCAAAACTTCGCCCAGTTTTCAGTCATGCTCAGCTCAAATAACCCAGGTTTCCCGATATCCAAGGGAATATCCTGGAACTCTTAATGCTCCTTGGAGGAATTATTAAATGGCCTCTTCCTTGGACTCATTAAACCAGCAGTAACCCCTAAGTTGGATGGAACCAGATCTAGCTCAATCCTGATTACAACTCAGGTTTCTAACATTTGAGTACTTGCTTTTCATGTAGGTGCTCAGGATCTGCTATATACCATATATTTCAAAGCCACTTATTGAGACTTATAAAAGAAATATCTAATGAACAGCATTAATGCAGTCTTAATACAACTCAGGACAAACTCAGGGCATATAGGACCTTTTAGTTTCACATCAGAAAGGGAAATTTACATATTATTGCCTCATAAGCCTTTTGTAGGGCTAACAGTGCATTTGACCAGATATAAATGTGGCCTCCAGATATTATGTCATATGTATAGAAGTTATCATTGTTTGAGTCCAATCAGTCATTGCCTTTGGTAAAAGGAAGTTCCCTTTGGAGTGTTGTACTAAACTAGGCAGCATGGAAGGACAAATGAATTTTTCAAGGGCTCCAATGACCAGAAATCATCTGGTAATATGAGGGCTGATCCCAAAGTTTTTTAAATGAAGAAAGAAGCATGAAGGCTAAGAGAATAAGAAAAAGGAAATTATGATATATAAGTACAAATACCTCAAGGAATTTGGTATTTTTTTCCTAATCCATATATATTAGACTAACATGCACAGCTTCTGATGAAGAAACACACATGCTCTCCTGACTCTGTCTATAGTTAAATATGTTTTTGTGGTCCCAGAAAGAAGGCAAATAAAACATAACATGCACAGCATTAACCATAATTTTTATACCATTAAAACTTCACCTCAAAATATAATAGAGAACATTTTTGGTATTTTCCATGGATGGCCTAGAAACATGCCTTTATTACTGTCAATAATATTCATCTGCTATACTAAGACCTTACCCGCTTTTTGCTGTGGATTCAGAATTGTATGAGTATATATTATACTGTTCTTCATTATATACTGTTTTTTTATGCTAGACACTAATCCTTTCTGGAGCAGAGGAAGAAACAGGAATGAGATGAGAACATAAAGTTAGCCTACAGAATATATAGTTAAGAATATGAGAAATTGTGTTTGCTTGTAGATCACTACAGACACACTTTGGAACTATATTTTAATTTATGGGTTGCAATGTAACCATCTCTTTTCAATTAATACTAAAATATTTTTTGCCTAAAGTAGGCAAGATTTGGATTCTTCTTCTTTAGAAGTCCTAGCAACTTCTTCAGCTCTTTCTTCTTTAGTATATACTTTGACTACTCATCACAGAGTAAAGTAAGAGAAATGAGAACAATGGGACATACATGCTGAGGGAATGTGACATATGTGCTGAGGGAATGTGCCTGATTCTACCTCAGCAAGGGAGGCACATGTATTGACTTTAGTCTTGACTACTCCTGCTAAAAAAGAAAGAGCTATCTGACTGCCTGGCTGGAAATCAACAGAACACTTGAAGGAGTTGTTGTTTAAAAGGTCTACCTTAACACAATATAACACAAAGGTGTGGGTATCTGTTGAATTGTGCCTATCATTTGGCATCACAATGTTGATGTTGCTGTGATGCCTAATGATAGTTACAACTCAACAGAGACCCACAACCTTGCTCCAAAGGACAGTAGGGGTAAACGGACTATCTATGACCAGTTCTGTGTTTCTAGTCACAGGGACACCTTTATTCAGAAATCTCCCCCTCCCCTATTTTTAAACCAATAAATTGTCATTCTTCCTTTTAGTTTATGAATTTATGGTGATTCCCACTCCTGCCTTACTGAAAAGTATACTTGCCAACTTTCACCTCAAAAGAACTGCAAGTAAGAGGTGTTACCACTAACGAAAGAATGCTTTTTAATACTTCAAGAGATCTACTTTTTTATAACAGGTTGATACTGAATTTTTGATGCATATATCCCAGAATAGGGGGCATTGCCATTGTTCCTTTTGGAAAAATCAGCCTTTGACATTGCTATACATGTCTCCATAATGAAAATTTTCTTTTCCTCAATAATTGTAAAACATGTACTTTTCAGTTTCTGCTTATGTCATAGTGGCCTGGGAGCTATCTATTTAACCTGCAGTCATAGACCCAGCAACCATTTATGCCCAGAAGTAATTAATGTTGATTTATGTATGTGAACCTGTTCAAAGTATATACTAGGAGTAGAATAGATTATGAATGTGTAAGAATATGTAAAATATAGATTTTTATATAGTAAAATTTTATGAAAACAAAGCACTGGATGAAAGTAGAGAAAAGACTGGACTAAATAATAGAATAAGTAATCTCTTTAGTGGAAGATTCTTTATAAACTTGATAGATAAGCCATTTACTAAAAACATGGTTATGTTTACATTCAATGAAATTTAAAAATAAGTTAGTATAGAAATTCAAATTCTTGCATAAATGGTGCTAGTCTAATGGCTGATCACCCAGGAAGATTGCTATTATACTTGCGTTCAGCTTACTAGTTTGTGGTTGATGACACTTTCACATTTACCTTCATTGTCTCTTCTGCCAAAAGGAAACTCATTATTTGTGAAAATGCACCTAAATACAACCATTTTTAATGATTCTATCTTGTAAATTATAGACATGGAACTCTAACTTTCATTCAACAATATATCCTAGGAGAGACCTAGTAAAATTGATTTGCCTATCGTTTGATGATACCAGAGCTCAATGCCTTGATAATATATTTTCTTATTTCTTAGCCCAGCGAAAGTTCTGCTGAACTAAGGCAAAGCTAGTGTTACAGTATAACTCCACATAGCCAGCACAGCCATTAATTCTGTCTCAAAAAAAGAAAAGAAAAATTAGGTTTCATTTGTACCAAGCACTTTACAATTCTCAGGAAATGATTAGTAGGGGATGAGACTCAGTATTGAGAAATATAGAAGTGGCATGCTGTTGAGGCCAGACCGAATCTGGCTTGATAATCTAGACTATAGATACATGTTTTCCAATATTGGCAAATTTGGCGTATTCTAAATTACTGTTAGAGGCATTTCAAAACCTCATAATAAAATTAATTTTAGTTTAAAATTATATTTTAAGGAATAGGCAGGAAAGAGTGATGCAAAAATCACATTAACAGCAGGATACCAGAACTTCTAAATGGTTGCAAATCATTATTTTAGATGTTGAGAACAAGGAATGCATGCTTTCAAAGTGCAATGCTTTTATGTACAGTGTCCAAATAACAACAATTTTAGAGATAAGTATAACTAACCACTTCAGTGGGAGGACTAAAATGAACACTCAGTAAAACAGGGAATAAACAAAATGTTGTTAAATAAAATTATTGTTAGTTTTCTTCAGGAGAGACAGCAAACCTCAAAAGTGGCATTTCATCCACTACTTCTCATTGCTTGTATAGAGAATTCCATGTAGCTGTATTAGTTTGCCTGTACTAATAGCTGCTAAGCTACCACACACCTGAGCGAGCTTATCCATGTTGCTTCTTTTGTGTGGGATTATCTTCTTTTCTCCATATATTTAAGATTCTAAAATAATAGACATGTAACTTTGTTTCTTTTGAATCTTATAAGTCTTATATTTTTCATTGTCAATGGTGGTTTGGTAAATGTCATTGATGGACTGAAAATAAAGAATGACTACCTCGGTGGGAAAAATAGCATCTAGAAGTAGAGCATGGAAAGCTAATCAAGAGTGTGAAATTTAAAACTGAAATTTAAAAATACCTGTAGTAGTGGAATGTATAACAAGAATGCAGAATAGAATATAGATGTTTCTCTTAGTTCTTATGAGCATAGATTAGATACTTAATCATGCTTGTTCTGATTTCAGATAAAACTGAACACAAACATCTTAGAAAGACAGAATTATCAAACCCCTCTCAACAAATTTAAATTTAACTTTTTGGGGAAAAAAATCTCAAGGAAAAGTAAAAGATGTTGACTTTTTTTAATCTTGGAAAAAGGAATGTAAAGATTGAGAGTTAATAGCTGTTAAGCAAGTAATGAGAAGTAGGAAATAAGGCTTTCTCTCTTTTCTTCACTAAGATCCAATAATGATAAAATATGCTGTACCAGAAAATATCTAGGTTTGATAATGAGATAGATTCTTAAAAGTGAGTGCTAAACACTGAAAGGGAAGTTATAAGATTATCCTCTACAAAACTCTTTAACCAGGATAGGCTCAGATCCTTCTGGAATGGTCTGCATGTGTCAATGAGAAAGGAAGAAGTGACCTCTGCAAGTGGTTCACATTTTCCAGGTGCTTTCTCCTTACCTTTTGTTTTCCTTAAAACCACTGTTATTTGGAAGCAAAAAACTGCCAAAAGTCACCAGGACTTCCAAATGTGCTTGACCAGGATGAAGGCAATAGAAATGCCACCAACATTTTAATGGAGATTAAAGGATCACTCTAAATTACCATCATTTGCTATAATTTACTACAAACTTGAAATTGTGGGCACAGCTGCTGAAATTTTTTTGGTTTTTAGACGGAGCCTCACTCTGTCACCCAGGCTAGAGTGCAGTGGCATGATCTTTGCTTCACTGCAGCCTCTGCCCCCTGGGTTCAAGCAATTCACATGCCTCAGCCTCTTGAGTAGCTGAGATTACAGGCACCTGCCATCACACCTGGCTAAATTTTGTATTTTTACTAGAGAGGAGGTTTCACCACGTTGGCTGTTCTTGGTCTCGAACTCCTGACCTCAGGTGATCCGCCCCCCCTCAGCATCAAAAAATGCTGGGATTACAGGCATAAGCCACCATGCCTGGCCTGAAAAAAAATTTATAATACTTATGAAGAAAGGGATTAGACCATATCGTTCAGTGCTTTGTTAAAAAAAAATGTGCAGTAGACTTTTAGTGGAAAATTTATCATATTTCACTTTCTGTTTGTTGCTGTCAATATTCAAACCAAACCCATTACCAATATTCTCAGACATTTCCTTCCTATGGCATTAAGTGAAATATTTTTGATTCATCTCCAAAAATATGAGGTTAACATGTGTTGGTGGTATTTGCTATGAAATAAGGGGAGAGATCCACAGAATGTAATTATGGAAAAATACACCATCAATTCAAACACACACCTATGCATATATGCATGTGAATATGTATATGCAGAAGTATATATTTACCCCCAGGTCTTTATACTTATAAGTATTTTTCTAGGAACTGAGGCTATATAGGTAAAAATATGTTTCTGTCGCTTGAGAATGCTCACTGATTGGTGGGAAAAATAGACATGAAAACAATTTTTATGCAAAAAGATGGGTATTGAAGTAAAAGTATATGCAAGATGTTATGTAAGTTTGCCTGGGACAGTTCCGGTTTAAGCCTGTAGTCTTGGTATAATTAATTATAAGGCCCATTCACCTTCAAAAATATCCCTGTTTGGACAATAAATTATATGGTCAGTTTATAAATAGCCATATCAATCAAAGATGCCTGAGATTGTCAGGGAAGATTTTCCACAGAATAGAACAGAAAATCAAAGATATTAAGAATGCTTTGCCACATGTTTTACCTACAGCCACATGGAAATGAGAAACGGATGTGACTGACTTTTATTTCTCCCTGGCTTGTCAGAGGGGTAGAGTGGGAATTTAAATCATGTTGGGTGAGGAGAAAGGGACGAGGCAGGACAATCTAAACCCAGTTGTTGGTATGTGATACACACAAGGGTTGTCATTAAATGATCCATTAAACTAATAACTTTCTGAAGCTCTGAACTGAAGGGTAGGGTGAGAAAGAACTAGATGCACTAGGGGGAATTTTAGAAAGATACATTATGATATGGTTTGGCTGTGTCCTCACCCAAATCTCCTCTTGAATTATACTTCCCATAATCCTCATGGGTCTTGGGAGTGACGTGGTAGGAGGTCATTGAATCATGGAAGCAGTTATCCATATGCTTTTCTCGTGAAACTGAGTGAGTTCTTATGAGAGCTGATGGTTTAAGGGGCTTTTCTCCCTTTGCTCAGAACTCATTTTCTCTCCTGCTGCCCTGTGAAGAAGTGCCTTCCACCATGATTGTAAGTTTCCTGAGGCTTCCCCAGCCATGTGAAACTATGAGTCCTATAAACCTCTTTGATTTATAAGTTACCCAGTCTTGGGCATTTCTTCATAGCAGTGTGAGAACAGACTAATACAGATTAAGAGTCAACATAAGGAAGAACATTTTGTACAGACAGAAGTATCCAAAGTGGAACTCTCCGCCTCACAGTGGAGAGGTCCATGCCCTAGTGGTATGCAACAGAGGCTGAGTGATCACCGTGAGCACTAGATCAAGACCCAGACCATGGGTTATTTAATGTTCTTTACCATATCCTTGCCCTGGGATCTTAGGATTCTTTAGGTATGGGGATTTCTCAGTAGCTATTAAGAATTCTGTTTTTGGGAGACCCCAAGAAGTTTAAAAAAATGTGGAAATGGTATAAGAAAAAATTTTACATAAGCTAAAACCACTCTTGAGACCCCTCTGAACATACACTAAAAAGAGACTGGGGAATATAATGCAGATCTCATTGACTTTATTCTTTGCTATCCATCAAGGAAAGCAGCCATTCCACACATAACGTTCAGGAGACATTCCTCACTCATGTTTCCACTGGTTGGACACATTTCCATTTTAAGATTGAGTAGTTGCAAATGCTTGCTTACCAGCTTGATTTGCATACCTCTGAGTTACATACAAATGGGACTCATGGCAAAGCTATCATTAAAGCGAACCAAAGCAGAAGACAAAACAAAGGATACATTCTGTGCAAAGTTTGAAGTTAAGACTCTTTCAGTGATCCTTGTCATGGTAAGAAAGATGTTTGCCCCTTCCCCCACCTAAAAACAAATAGCAGACAAGTGACAAAAGAAGACTCCCTGGAAGTAATACGGGAGCGAAGAGTAGGATGAACTAAAGGCTGTACACATGAAGAGGGAGAAAGGAGTTGGCATAGACACAAGAAGATGCCGCCAAACACCCTCCATTCATAGCACAGAGGTGCATGATTAGGTTACAATCACTTACCTCTTCCCCAGTGCATTGAAGTAGGAAGAGGTCAGGCCTGGAGAAAAAATGATATCTTAATGAAACTCAGCTTTCTCAGAGGTCTACCAAGGATGGCAACATAGATAGAGCCAGAAACTTCTCACTGGCCCTTTTGTATCAAATTAATGAATTTCTACATTTATATACTGAAATGTTTTCCAGTAAACAAGAGAGAAAAGGCTTATGAAGGCAGTGGAAATAACTTTCGTTCTTTAGTGGTTAAGAGTATATGGGCTTTGGAATATAGGAAAACTAGTTTCAAATCTCTGCAGCTTACATATTTATAGTGTCAAGTACTTAAATCCCTACATTTTAGTTCTCACATCAGAAAAAATGTTGAGCATGCCTATGCCATAGAATTGTTGTAATGATTAAATTACACATGTAAATTGTATAATACACATAGTATCTGGCAAAGGATCATTCACAATAAAATTGTTATTCAATGAGTACTATTACCGCTTTCTGTAGCATTCTCTAGTAACCCTTTCTAAGCTCTGCTCACTTTATATCATTACTTTTGTCTAGTCCTTGACATTCCTCCCTGTTCCAGCTTTGATTTGCTTGCCCAGATAGTGTACATCTGTGTCTGCTTCAAATCCCCACTGTTATGTTTTTAAGAGTTATACCTAGAGTTATGTATAAATTCAGTACCAACAATGGGCAAAAATGTAAAATTATAAAAAGAATAAATGATGTTTAGAGAATGTCATTCTTGTTCTTGAGTTCTGAAGCCACTCTTCATCTTTTGTAATATTGACCCTGAGACTATTTGTGTTAGATGGAAAAGGAACATGTATTGTTATTTTTTATGCTCCTCCCCGGAGGTTAAAATGACTTGGAGAAACTCAGCGACTTCAGGTGAAGAATCTAATGAGAGGACTTTGAATTCTTGATCTCAGATCTGCCAGGGTCTCCACTCACTATTTAAAAGTTAGCCTAGTGAGGATGACCCTAGTTATTAATTTGATATTATGATATTACTTTATTTTACCACAGCTAAAATGTTATCTGGATTAGTATTGACCCTGTAGTTACCCATAAAATATAGAGAGAAGGCAGTGTAAATTCTCTTCTCAATAGCTAAAGTGGTCCTTGTTACCAAAACAATCAAATGCTAGATCACATGTCAGTGTGTGACATCGCCAGGCCTTAACTTCTCAGATCTACTTGTTACAAGTGAGTTTATGTGCCTTGAAGCATATGGCCTTGATATATGATCCCAGAGCAAAAGGGCAAGGTATTTCAAGCTGGCCACAATTTTATTGACTCTCACAGGCTTGCTTTGTAGTCATTCCAATAAACGAGATGGGAAATTTTTGATGCTCCAAGCTATCCAGTCTTCAGGACTTCATTTCATGATTCAGAGTCCAACTAAACAACTCAAGAGTGCTTTTGTGTGACACTGTGACCACAGGAACAAATAATTGCTTAGTAATTCTCTTTGAGGTAGAAAATTCTAAACATGGAGGAACCATTTCCCCTTAATAGGAGCCAGAAATCCTGTAAGTGCTTGAAATGGCATTCACAAGTCTGAATGGTAAACAGATAAAAACAGGAGCGCACCAGTTGCACAAATGACTTGCTTGTCACAAACTTGTCATTGCAGTAATCTAACATTTCTTTCACAGAGCCCGATGGAAAGTATGGAACAAACAGGCCCTGCTGACGTTTTGGCTCTGCTAAGCCTTCCTCCGAGTTTTAAAGCATCTGCAGCATCTTCCTGTTGTAGACCCTTTATCTGCTGAAGTTAGCTGATATTGTACATGTCAAAGAAATGTTTGACTATTACATTAACAAGTTGATGACAAGCAAGTTATTCTTGCAACTGAAATACTGCTGCTTTTAGCAGGCTGCCATTTTGACCTTCATTTTATTATGCAGAAGAACCCTAATAGAGCAGAGCACTAGGGAGAAACCAGTGTGGTTGCCCCAGGCCTATACAAAGACCACCTGTTTAGGACTTAGGTGTAGTGATATAGGGGGCATACCAGGCAGGTCCATCAGAGTTATGGATGGAATTCCTTGTAAAACATAAATGTTGTGAATACATTAGGCTGTTTCAAAGATTGTTCTTGCAGGGGTAAAATGAACTGCACAGAAATAGATTTCTTCTTGCATCCTCTCTACCCCACACACATGTGCACATATGCCTGAGTATGCTTTATAGAATGATAGTAGCTAAGAAACCTAAATGAAAATTTTATATACCAGCTCTACACATAGTTTTTGCCCGCTTTTGGAGTTCCTGCCATCAGTAGCTTCCCTTAGCCTCCTCCACACTCACCATAATACCTGGAGTTATCTAAATGTAATAAGACCCATGCTTTTGTCCCCTCAAAAGCACTGTATCTCCATTGGCCTCC
Source organism: Sapajus apella (assembly GCF_009761245.1). Lineage (NCBI taxonomy): Eukaryota > Metazoa > Chordata > Mammalia > Primates > Cebidae > Sapajus > Sapajus apella. Next base: position 6,490,218 of record NW_022436980.1, read on the forward strand.
TCACAGAAAATGTAGGCAGCCCTTTCTAGGACATCACCAGTTCATTTCCAACCTCAGCCACCAGCAGGGAGTGCTCCTACACTGTGTAACTTCAGCCTCTCGCCATTCTGTTTGAGGAATCTTCCTCCCTTCAGGGACCCACCCTTGGGGTTCCTCTAGTGTGTCTAGAGGGTCCCAGCCTTATTAGCATACAGACCCTGTAATAGGAGCCTTGCCTATTGTACCCCTCACACCAGTGTTTTGCCTTTGTTGGTGCCATAGGTTTATCACCACTTGGAACAATGGAGAGTTTGCCCTAAGACTTTGGCCTTTTCATAAAACTGAGCTGCTGTTATTCACCAAGGTGTCAGCTTCCTTGTATTCTTTCTAGACCCTTCAGGTCTGCTAAGGGTACATTGATAGTGTTTTGTCTGGTTTAAATATTGACATGAAAAATTTGCATTCTCAGACTTATTTTCTGGCTGGTGCCTCAGGTACTCTCATTTTCAAAAGTTTTGTGTAAAAATGATTATCATAGTACAGCCATGAGAACCAGATTTCTTGCCAAAGTGGTGATGGGGCTTAACTTTCTTTTAGACTTGGCAAATTGAACATGGTACTGTCTCCAGGGTGAAATGTTTTACTCCCATACCAAATATCTCTTGCTGTAATCTACACCTTAGCTTTGTGGAACAACTACCTCAGAGGACAGGTGGGAAGGGTGTGAAAAGAGAGCCTTGTGTTTTAACAGGGTTAAGGATAGTATCCCTGGGGAAAAAAAAAAAAAAAGGTAAAGATAGTTTGAGGCAGCACTTAAACTTCCTGCAAAAGAAAATGCATAAATGAACAATTGGAATTTTAAATGGAATTTCATCGACTTTCTCTTTCTAAAGCTCCTAATAGGATTTCCATAATGATTTTGTGTTTTCTTTCCTAATAGAACTTAAATGGCAAATAAATGATATGCTATTTTTGATTTAGAAAAAAAAAAAAGCTTTTTTGTGGGTGTTCTCTTTTTAAATAAACATTAGAGAATAGATAATGGCAAACAAAAAAAAGTCTTCCTAATCAGAGGGATAGCTGATCAGTGTGTGTATGTGTTTTTAATATTTATTTATTTACTTATTTGATCATTTGTCTATTTATTGTAAGGAAATTAATAAAGGAAAGAAGAAAAACACCTTATGATAAATTAATCTCATTAGATTAATATAATTTTAGAGCTGGAAAGGAGTTGGAAAGGAGTTTGATGATCAAGCTATGACTTTATATCACACTCGGTTTAGAAATGTGAATGTTGAGACCCAAAGATGTCTAATCAGATGAATCAAGATGCACAGCAGGATTGTGGCAGAGCTAGGCCTAAAACTTTCATTTCAGGCAATACTCTCTCAGAATTTACATTACATTTTTTAAAGCTTTCTTTTAAACTGAGACAGCCTCATTTTAACAATTTACACTGATGTGCTTAAATCTAATAGGACATTTGCTATTATAGTAACTGAGACTTCACATTGGATATACCAACTAAGGAATATACATTCAAATAGTTCGAAGACATTTCTTTCTAAGCCATTTCTTATTTGCATAGGGTAAGGAACCTTAGTTAGTTCAATTTTTATCTTTTGTAAGATTTCAAAGAAACACTTGCACCATTCCTATTTACCTAAAAACATGGTTTTTAAATGAATCTGTTTCTTTAATAAGTATTCACTTAAGTAGGTCATACTCTTAACATTCTTGGAGATAAAAAAATCTTTTATCAGATTAAAAGAAATCTGGCTTTTATTCCTACTTTGAACCATCTTTGAGTTGGTCCTTGTAATTGTTGGTTTCAACAAAATACTAAGTCAAAAATCAATATTTGTGTTTATTTTTGTTTAATACAAGAGAAAACAATCCATTTATCTTTTTGCAGTTATGATACATAAATACTCTATTTTTCATTTATGCAAACCTAATTTTTGAGAATTTCCTTTTTGTTTCATTTCTCTGCTTTTGCATTTTTCAAACATCTGTACCATGGTTAGTGGCAAGAGTAGCAGTGGCTGGCACTTTTCCTTCACATTGTGAGAGAAAGAAAAGTGACTGGAATAAAACCTTGCTTTCCATGTGGTTGACTTGAAATGAAGCATTGAAAAGGTATCGTCTCTTTCTTTTCTGACACCAGAGGTGAAATCCACCAGCCAATAGCAGTATTGATACCAAATCATCTGTTGATTCATGTCAGTAAACTGTTTGGCAATGCATGCCCCCTTCCTCAACTGAAACCCCTAAATGGATAATCCTTGTGCATTAGCAGCATCCATCTATATCAACAATATATGCCTCTGTTCACGCATTTCAGGAAGCCTGAGATTCTACAGTCAAAAAATGAATGAAAACTTTTGCTTTTGATTCAACAAAATGATCACTTCATAGGCACGTTTGGCTGTGAAGTCCTTATTGATATTGGGCTCTATTATCAGAGATAGTGAAGAGAAGATGGCACTAGTGCTTTCTTCTACCTCAATTAATTCTCGTTAGGAAAAACTATGATGTTTGTCTTATACATTTACTAATGTAAAATATTTAAAGCACAGACTAGGCATGGTGGCTCACACCTATAATCCCGGCACTTTGGGAGGCCAAGGTGGGCAGATCACTTGAAGTTAGGAATTCAAGACCAGCCTGGCCAACACTCTAGTCTGGTGCACTCTAGCCTGGTGTATAGAGTGAAACTCTGTCCCTACCTAAAAAAAGAAAAAAAAAATGGCTACACTCTAGCCTGGTGGATAGAGTGGAACTCTGTCCCCCAACCCCCAAAAAAAAGAAAAAAAAATTTTAAAAACATATTAAGGATAATATGAAATACAAGAATCCAGAACCAAGTTAAACGAAGTTTAATAATTTGGAACATTTGTTTCTGAACCTATTTTTTATTAATTTATTATAGGTTACGTACAGTAAACTAGGCAAATTAGGTGTATACCTTGATGACTATACATGTGACAGCACCCATCCTAAGATACAGAATATCTGGGAAGAGTCCCTTGTGTATGCCCCTTGAAGGTGATATTTTCCACAGTTTTAACAAAAGGTAAAAAACAAGTAAAACCGCTGTGAACTCTATCATCATGAATTAGTTTTACATAAGTCATATATTTTGGTTTATATAAAATGTATTCTTCTGTATGTATTACTAAAATTTATCAATTCTCTCATTGTTACACGTTATTTTCAATGTTTTCCAATCACAAACAAGACCACAGTTAACCTTTTTATAGGCGTAATACATAGAAGTAGAATTGCTTAACTTTAAGAAATATGCATTTTGAACTTTACCTAGGTATTGTAAAATCTCTCTCCAATGTGGTTGCACCAATTTATATTCTCAATAGAAATCTAAGAAAGCATCTCCACATGCTTCACATTTGTGACAGTCAGACTTTTAAAAAATTTTTGTCAATCTGATGGGAATTAAATATCTCACTAAATTTTTTTTAAGCCATTGGGATTTTCTCTTCTGTGCTGCCTATTTGTATCTTTTGTCCATCTTTCTGTTGGATTATTTGTTGTGCTGTTGTTGCTTTGGAATAGTTTTGTTTTGTTTGGCCTGATTTGGTTTTTGGTATTAGTTGCTGCTGTTGTAATATTCCGGATTTTCATATTTTGGGCAATAGAGATTACAAAGATTTTTTTTTTCCCAATTTGTAGTTTCCCTTTTAACTGTGACTTTAGTGGTATTTGTTTTTATGAAGCTTTTACTATTAACTCAATTAAGTTTATTGATATTTTCCTTTATAATTTGTGCTTTTATGTCATTTAAGAAATCCTTTCACATGCCAAGGTCATTTGCCTTTCTGTATTTTCTTCTAATAGTTTTAAAGGTTTCCCTTTACATTTAGATCTTCAATTCTTCTGGAATTATTCTTTTTCCATATGGATAACCCAATTATCCCAGCATTATTTTAAAAACTAGTTATTCTTTACTAACTTGTAATGCCATCTTTTGCCTATATCAAATCTGTTTATATGATCTTTATTTGATCCAGCAGACTGTTTTCCTATCCTTGTGCTAACACCATAGTCCTTAATTACCATAGCTTTGTAATATTCTTTATACTTCGTAAGGTAAGTCTCTCTACCTTGTTCCTTTTTAAAATTCTTTTTAGCTCCCTTGGTCTTCTGCCTTTCTATATGAATTTTAGGGCTAGTTGGTCAAGTTTGGCAAAGGTCTTGCTGAATTTTATTTGTAATTACATTAACATTAGAAAATAATCTGGGGAGAATTGACATTTTTGTAATGTTGTGTCTTGCTGCCCAGTGACATACTATATCTCTCTATTTGTGATTGTCTTCATGTCCTTTAGTAATGTTTTAAAATTTCCATCGTAAATGTCTTGAACATGTTTTGTAAAGTTTCTTCTCCTATAACTTAGATTCTTGCACTATTATATTCATATCTGTTTTCCATTTCATTGTTTATTGGTTATTATTGGTATATCAGCAATTTTGCTGAACTCTCTTACTACTTTGAATAACTAAACTGGTAAATTCTCTTAAGTTTTCCACATCAACATGTATGTCAGCAGTAAGTAATGACAGGCATGTTCTTCAATTCTAATTCTTAAATGTTCAGTTTTTTCCTGTCATATTGCATTACTAAACCTCTGTATAGTATGAATAGGATAGTCATATTAACAATATGTGTTCTGTTTCTTATTTTACTGGAAATGTTTTAGAAATGCAACATTTGCCTGGGATTTATAGAAAACAAAATTATTGCATTAAAGAAGTTCTTAATATATTCCTAAAATATTTATAGTTTGCCAAATATTTTTAAACACAAATGCTAGTTAAATTTTATCTAATGTATGTTTTGCATCAGTATAAGATAGAATTTTCCACTACTATATTAATATTTTATATGATATTATTACATTTCCTGATATTAAACATTTCTTATATTCCTGGAAAAAAAAAGATTCTTGCTCTTAGTGTATTTCTTAAATCTACTGTTGAGTTTAATTTGCTGATATGTAGTATGTTTACATGGGGCAATCAGTCTTTAATTTTTATTTTTTTAAGTGTTACTGTAGAGTTTTGCTGTCACAATGGTTCTAGCCTCATAAGTTGCATGACATTTCATTTTTTTCTATTTCTCAAATATTTTTTATATTGTCAGGATTATTTATTCTGTGTATTTGGTTATACTTGCATCTAAAATCATCTCAACTTGGTAATTTTTATCAGTAGTTTGTATGTAGTAATAGGCAGATTATCAGAATATCTGAATAAATCAATAACCATAGAGGAAATTTCTGTTTCTTCTCTAGTCAGTTTGGGGAAGTTTTTTTTATATATATACAGTTCACAGTTTATACTTCAATTTATTTGTATAAAGTTATTTATATAGTCTTATGATTTTTAATTTTTCATCCTTAATTATGTTCCCCTCTTATTCCTAATATTACTTATTTGACCCTTCTGCCTTTTCTTTTATTAGATGCTAGATATTTTTCTTTCATTTACTTTTTTACAAAAACTGGCTTTTGATTTTGCTTATCTACATTATTATTTATTTGTAGTCCAAGTCATTACTTTCTGCTTTTATCAGCATTAAGATATTTCCTTCCTTATATATTTTTATATTTTTAGGTCATTTTTCTTTTTCTAGATTCTTGAATTGAATATTATTCTTTTACTTTCAATTATTTTTATTATCCTTAAAAATAAATTTCAGACTTTAAATTTTTTTCCTGGTTTCTCATTAGGTGCGTACCGTATTTTGATATATAGTTTTGTTCAATTTTAAATATTTCATAATAATCTGTTTTGATTTATTTTTAACCCTTGAGGTATTTAGAAGGGTATATTTTTACTTTGTAAACATATTTACTCTATTTTTATTATTTATTTCTGAATTTAAATGCATTGAAATAAAATGATGTGTTTATACAGTTTTAATTGAAAAAATGTTTTAGTTTATTTTGTGACTTTATCTGGTACATGGATTTTACTTCTGGCTTGAAATTTGTAGGTGGCTTATCTGTTTCTTTAGCACTACTTCTAATCCTACAATTCTTTTGTGTATACTGAACTATATATTTTTCTAAGAAAATATAAAATCGACCTTTTAGTATTTCTGACCCTCTTCTTAATTTAAAAAAGGTGGTTAGCATGGCATGTTTTATTACCTGTTAAGTAGCAATCTTGTTAAAATAATTGTCTAATGAAGTTTTAGTTTTACCTATTTGTTTTTAACCAGATTCAAAAGTGATGATCACTGTTTTCTATAATCAATGCTTAATTATATTTACTAATATTTTTTAGATATTATTTATACCAGCTGTTATTGTTAGATCCTGTGGCTTCCTTTCTGGGTTTACTTTCCTTATTACATTTTTTAGTAATTATTTAGTGAGGACCCTTAGTAATACACATTTTTTTATTTATCTAAATATGTCCTTATTATGTCTTTTATCTTAAATAGCAATTTATCTGGGCATTTTTGCTCAGCATTTTAAAAACATTATTCAATTATATCTTAGACTATTGTTCTGGCAACTATTCTTAATGAAGAGAAATCTGTCAATCTAGTTTTATCTCTTTATAGGTAATCTGTTTTTTCTCCTGGTAGCTTTTTAAAGTTATTCTATATCATTAATGTCTTGTAGTTTCTCTGAAATGTGTCTGGATGTGGATTTATTTTGAATTATTAGTCATGAGCTCAGCATATACTTATGAATCTCAGGACTCCAGTTTTGGAAAATTCTTAGCTATTATCTTTTCTTTATTGTTCTTTTGTCATTACCTTCATTTTCTTCTTCTGGAATTCTTATAAGACATATATTGGTATTTCCTAATCGGCTTACTGTATCTCAATTGCTATTTCATTTTCAAAAAATCAATTCTTCTTGCTACAACTTTTTTCTGAGTGAATTCCTTAACATTACCTTCCAATTCACTTAATTCTCTCCTTGAAATTGCCTTTTTTCATTTATTGTACTTTCATATTAATGAACATTTTTAATTTTTTAAGATTTCTTATTAATTTTTACTCTTATTCACCTATTCTTATTTTATTTCTATCTGTATTTAATCATTTCTTGTTCTTTTTTAGGTACAAGTACTTTATCACTAAGCATTTCAAGCATATTCATGTTGAGGTCATTGTCAGATAATTTTATAAAATCAAATTCATCTGGAGTGCATATTCCAATTATTGATTGATTTTCTTAGCATTTAGTTTCTTGCTATGTGTTATAATTTTATTTTACAGATTTTGTTTTGTTTGTTTGTTTTGTGCACATGTCCCTAACTAGTGGTTTTACAGTTGCCTTTATCTGGATCTTCTTAGTCCCAGTCCAGATCTCACAATGGTACCTTTCAGCTTCATTCTTATATGAATATTTGATCATAATGCTGTATCTTATCTTTCCACCTCTCAGGTACTGCAGCCCAATATAAGCTGTTTCCCCAGGTAACAACTGGCCAAATTTTTGCAGCCTCTTGATAAAGTAGTAAGCCAGGTTCAGGTCCACCATTTCAAATGGGGCCCTTTTGACTCCATTACTCTAGAGTATCTCTATGTGACTCTATCCAGATTTTCATAGGCCTATGGCTTCAGCACCATGTACAGCTTTTAGTAGCTTTCTATAAATGATTATCTTCTTTTTAAGTCTGACTGTGCATGTTTTCCACGTTTTATATTTTATGGAATTTTTAAGGTAACAATATATCTTGGACAATGCTCCTTTGATTCTTATCTCTCTTTATTATGTTTTTTATATTATCTTTATTGTGCTTTGCTCTATTGCAGTTCACAGATATTTTTTCACAAATTGAAGGTTTGTGGAAACTCTGCGTTGAGAAAGTCTATCAGCACCATTTTTTAATTTTTTTTCTTTTTTAAAAAATTTGTGAGTACATAAATACATCATTTAAAAACACAATGTTACAAAGTTATTGAATGTTTAGCTGTGCTGGGCACTAAACATTACACATATTGTTTTTTTCAATCCTTTCTACATTCAGTTATTCTTATTTCCATTTTTTATGGCAGAAAGTTAAGGTAAATAGACTAAATAAATACACCAGTAGGAAAGAAATTATAACAAGTAAATGGCAGAAATAACATTTGAATCCTGTTTTGCCACCAAAACTAGTGTCCTTAAACTGCTATCCTGTGGTTAAATTCTGGTTTTTTAATCTTTTAAAAATATTAGTTATTATTTTTAATGTTAATTAAATTAAACCAATATTCCTTTTGTAAAAAAATATGTATCTAGTCCTATCTCAGAAATCTTTTTTATATTTTCTATGTTTTTATGCTTACTTGGTCTAAATTCACTCTCTCCCTCTCACTCTGTCTCTGTCTCTTTTGAGAAGTGATGGCTTTTTTAGCTTTTCTCAATCTAGCAATTTGAAGTTTTAAAGTATAGTTTATCCTTTTAATAATGATCACTGTTATTTTTCTGAAAAACGTTCAGGACTGTTTTCTTTAATTATTGTCGTTAATGAAATAGTACACTGCATGAAATGAGAAATTTAGGATACTGTTTCTTCCTCTATCTCCTCATATGACTCAAGTTCTTATTTGTGTTGTAATACCTTATATCAGGTATAAATTATTATTTTTATTGTATAGTAATCAAGAGAATAACAGAAAGCTGGGTTACTTTTTTGGGTAGTAGAGAGCTTCTAGCAAAAAGTAGATGCTTAATAAATATTGGTTGAGTGTTAAGTGAATGGTGGACCTGTTTGGTTACACACGTGCACACACACAGAAAGAAAACATAGCTGAGATCTCGTTGCTGCTGATGAACTACCATTTTGTTTAAACCTTGTATTTTATAAGCAGTTGAATCATGATATGATTTAATAAATACTTTTCTGTCAATTATTTTGTTAGGCAAACCCATGCTTTGTTACTCAGCCCCCAAGTTAGGTCCATTCATGGCTGTTTCCATGTTTACCTCTTCTGCCCTACCCCTCTTCCACAAATAATAAACATATTTGGTAACTTTTATTTCTAAACCAGGGACTAATGTTAAGTTTTCATTTGGCATATGCAGTGGGATTCTTGAACATAAATAGCAATAATCATATCATATAAAATGGCTAATACCCCACATTCTTCCATAATGGTTCGTGTTGTTTACTATTTAAACAGAGGTATTTTGAAGTAATTCCTATTGGTTTTGTTGTTGTTTTTTGTTTTGGTTTGGTTTTTTGAGACAGAGTCTCGCACTATTGCCTAGGTTGGAGTGCTGGAGTACAGTGGCGCAAGCTTGGCTCACTGCAACCTCCATCGCCTGGTTCAAGTGATTCTCCTGTCTTAGCGTCCCAAGTAGCTGGGATTACAGGCTTCCACCACCACGCCCAGCTAATTTTGTATTTTAGTAAAGACAGGTTTCACCATGTTGGTCAGGCTGGTCTTGAACTACTGACCTCAGGTGATCCACCTGCCTCGGCCTCCCAAAGTGCTGGGATTACAGGTGTGAGCCATCACGCCCAGCCTATTATTTTATTTTTTAAGGGTAATTCTTCAAATCCCTAACTATAGTCAAAAGAAATCTTTTATATTAATTTGCTCAGGAAATTGGAGTTTTGATTTATGTTATTAAGAACCTTAGTGAAAATCTGCAATACACTAGGATAAAAAAGATGTGCTTTTATTGTAGCAAAGCAGATTAAATAAAACAATATAGATTAGCAAGGAAAAAAGCAACGTATAAATAAACTAGGTCATTTGCTGATGTGCAAATTTTTTTGAAATTCTGATAACACATTTGATCAATTTATAAGAAGTACATATTATTCCTGTTATAAAAAACACTCAAGCTTTCTATGTGGCATGATTTTAACAATCTTTTATACATAACAAGAGATTGAAATTAAACTGCCTTCCTAGCTGTTTCTATTTTTTAAATTGTAAAAATGACTTTTATTATTCTTTACCTAAAAATCACTAAACGCGAATAACGAAACTTAGTTTCTATTCCTAGTTCTGTCATTTAATTGACTCCGTGATCACGAGTCAATTAAATGAAGGAAGTCCACTTCCTTCATTTATAAATGTAGACACTTGGTTTTGATGCACTGTGAAGCCCCTTCCAGTTCTTGTGTACCATACTCTAGAACACAAGAGCGTGTCGCTCTGTCTTTATACAGAAATACCCACTTATGAAAATATAAGTGCATATAGAGTCCATATAGCAACCTAAATTATTCAACAGAACTCATAAGGGAATATCCAACAATAGGATGAATTTTCCCCTGAACAAGGTAATTGAATGTAACTGATAGATAAATAACCAGGAGCTATCATATGTTCTTGATCAGGTCTGACATGATGAAAGCATATTTTCAAAATAACTGTTAGACATTAGTATACAGAATGAATCAGAATGGAAGAAACCTAGAATGCAGACCAGGCAGACATGGTGCCATCATTCAGAGCAAGGTAAGGAGGGCTCAGACTATGGCGATACAGTCAGAGATGAAGTTGAAGGGACAGATATGAACATACTAAGGTATATGTTCAGTCAAATAGAATGGATAAAAAGAATATAAAGAGAAAAGTTATGAAAGGAAATACAAATATCTAATAAACATGGAAAAACATAACTCACTAGGATTCGAAGACATGATTTATGAAAAATAGTAATTCTCAATGCTGGTAGTGGTACAGTAAAATAGGCACCAATAAAGTGAAGATCTATATATTGACACAAAATTCTACAAAGTAATATAACATTATATTATCAAGAACCTTTTATAAAAAATCTCATTTGACACATTAATCTTACTTCTAGCCATCTATCTAGAGGAAATAGAACCTCAGACAAAGATTTAGGTACAAAGACGTTTACCACAATGTCATTTATAAAAGAGAAAAGAAGATTTTACAATCTTAAATTATAAAATTAAAGAAATCATTAATTAAATTACAGAATATCCATATGTATCACTGCATGTCATATATGCAAATTAGATAGTTCTTCAAGATATTTTAAGACTATTTTATTAGAAAAGTTTATAAAATAACATAACTAAATAAAACAATCCCAAATATAAAAGTGAAAGTATTTGGTAATGATGTAAGAGAATACATTCAAATGTAAAGAGCAGTTATCTCTGTATTGTGGAATTACTTGATATTTCACTTCTATTTCCTTTTTCTTGAACTTTCTTAATGCTTGAAAAATGCTGTAATAATTAGAAAAATAAGTTTTAAGGAAGCAGTAAATAATCTAAACACTGAATCTCAAATTTGATAATTATTTAACTTAGAAAAGAATACATGTCTGATTCCAATTTATTCAGTTACTGAAATATGGGACACATCGATTTTCAGTTTCCCCAGACTGAATCACATGAGAATTTCTTTTTCTATTTTACATCTTTGTACCTTTGCCTTAGGTGATCAGCCTGAACTTTGACATTCCAGAAGCGTATTTTACGTTCGTTCGTTCGTTCGTTCTTTCTTTCTTTCTTTCTTTTTCTTTCTTTCTTTCTTTTGTCTTTCTCTCTCTCTCTTTCTTTTATCTTTCTTTCTTTTTTCTTTCTTTCTCTTTTTCTTTTTCTTTTCTTTTCCTTTTCTTTTTCTTTCTCTCTTTCTTTCCCTCTTTCTCTTTTCCCTTTTCTTTTTCTTTTGCTTTTCTCTTTCTTTTTTTTTTTTTTTTTTGACAGAGTCTCACTCTGTAGCCCAGGCTGGATTGCAGGGGTGCAATCTTGGCTCACTGCAACCTACACCTCCCAGGCTCAAGCGATTCTGTGCCTCAGCCTCCCAAGTAGCTGGGACTACAGGTGTGCTCCTCCAAGCCCGGCTACTTTTTTGTATTTTAGCAGAGATGAGGTTTCACCATGTTGTCCAGGGTGGTCTCAAACTCCTGACCTCAAGCAATCCACCTGCCTCAGCCTCCCAAAGTGCTGGGATTACAGGCGTGAGCCACCATGCCTAGCCCTCACTTTCTTTAGAATCTCATTTCATTTTCTTCAGTCATTTCTGACATTAACATGCTCAAACCACATTTACATGTATATGAGATCATCTTCTATTATCACAAAAGAATCTAGATTGTTCTTTATGTTTTCAATTGTTTTTAATTTCTAAATTCCTCATAAAAATATGCCAATCAAACAATAGCATTCTGAGTAATTGAAACAAATGAAAATAAAGGACACAGTCAGTGTGTCACTGAAGAGCCATATTTATGGGGTGGAATAAAGTACTACTGATAAAATTTATTAGGCACTCATTTCAAGAATAGAATCTCGGCTGCTCTGTGTAAGAATGAATAAACATAACAACTTACTTGGCACTGTACCCAGAAATTTATCCAAAAAGAAACCCAGTTTGATGCCAGAAAGAATGAACCAGATAAAGTTTTACTGGCTCAAAATACACAAGTAACTTAGTCTGCCCCCTTTGTAACAAAACAAGTAAAAATATAATTTGCTTTACAATCTAATTTCCTTACATTGGCCGATGGCACAGCGCTGGAGTACCTAAACATTTACAGACCTCACCCTCTTTTCCTTCTGTCAAGAGAACAAACTACTCTCTCTCCCTCAGGCCTTCACTGACTATCTAAGTTAACCCAGAATCATTTGTACACAAGCTTATCTCTTTTTCAGAACAGTAAGTCTAGTGAAAGCAAAGACTGTTTCCTGTTTATCTTTGTATACATCAGGTTCTGGCAAAGTGCATAACTGTTGAACGAAATAATGAAATATTCCCAGCCTAGTTTTTGAGAGTTTTAGTCTCTATGAAATAATCTAAGGAAAAGTTCCTCGGATACAAATGCTTACACCCTATGTGTTGTTACATAATCTATCTTACTAGCAATGAGGCAAGTTTCTTTAGAATGATGATATCACCAAATTAGGAACACCTTTGGGAGCAAACATCTTTCAAGATATTTTTCTGCAGGGCTAAGAGTTAAAGTACAGTAGTATAGTTTTTAAGAGCTCTTTCAATTATTATTGTAGCACCCACAACAAGTTACTAAGTCTCTCTGAATCTCAGTTTTCTCATCTGAAAGATGAGAAGAGTAATCATCTTTATCTCATATTCTTTGATGTGGGGATTGGATGAGATACTGCATGTCAAATAGTATCACGCCCGGCTAAACCCTTGGCCATTATTATTAGAGTTAATGCCTCGCAGGACACGTAGTTGGACTTGCACATACATCTTGATGACTGGGACAGAGTGTACAGGTATAGCAGCAGGGCTCTCGCTGGATATAGAATTAGAGAGCTTAAGTGCATATGCCGATGCTTTCAGGCTTAAGTAGCATAAGAATTACTTGGGGAACCTGTTTAAAATGGAGATCTGAGTTCCCCCTCAAGAGATACTAATTCAATTGGTTTGCTCTGGAGTGAGACCCTGAAATATGTCTTTTTAACATGCTCGCCAGGTGTTTCTGTTGCAGCTGGTCCTAGACCAAGCACCAAGTAACCCTGGCATCATGACTCCATCTCAGCCTTGATCACAAACCACCTCTATCCCTATGGCATCATTCCGCAAGATTGGCCCTGCTTAATGTTGTGTGGCTTAACTACCAAAAGCTTTGCTGCTTTCACTCTGTGGCTTTGCTAACAGAAGCCTTCCTTCCTCCACGTCCTCAGCCCACCTCACTGAAGGCAGAAAAATAGAATAGGGAAGGCAGAGTCAATTGGGAAAACCTGAGTAATTACAGTAAATTATGTTATTTTGTGTTATTTGACCTAATGATCTGCATTAGTCCAAAAGTGGGCTGACTTGAGAGGTAAGCTTGAATTTTAGAACAATAGTTTTCCCCCAATAACTATGGCACGGCTGGCTATGTCTCTTGTTTTTTATACAATTGCTATCTATAGAAGTTAGATGAATAAGCACATTGAAGTGCAAAGTGTTAAATGCATGCTTCGATTTAGTCAATGCATTTGCACATTGAAGTAATTAGGATTATTTAAAAGCATTCTGCTTCTAATACTTTGTTCTCCTTTTCCTACAAATCAAATTAGTGAGGGGTAGATTTGATTTTGACATCATTTTGAAAATATTTTCTTTCCTTTTTTAATTTCCTTAGTATTACATTTTTAAAAAGTTCAAAACACAACCGTGATTAAATGCATAAAAACAAAACAAAAAGTCCAAAGTACAAGAAAATGAAAAACAGCACAGAGTAATATGCAGAACAACATAAATCATACTTCACAAATATAGTTGTAATAACACACCTTATCTGTGTCTGATTAATTAATAAATACTCATTCAGATAGCAAATAGCTTACTCTTTTACTTTGAGAGCCCAAATTTAATTATTTATCTCAGTCCAAATCAATATGAAAAGGCAAACAGATCTACATTGAAAAAATCTTAACCATCTCCTATTTTCATTGTACTATATATAATGCAATGAATGAATGTGAAGAAAGAGTATAACGGATGCTTTCGTTACTTGCTAACAAAGCATTCAAGCAAGATTATTCCTTTTTTAAATAAAGTTAGAGTCAGCAGAACCATGAAGTGGTTATGGAGCTATCTTGCATAGGCAAATACAGACCTGAGTTTAAATTCCAGCTCTGTACACTGTCTGAATTATCTTTGACAAGCTACTTCACCTCTCTGACCCACAGTTTTCATGTCTGTTAGAGTAATAATATCTATATTGCATAGTTGCTTTAATAATATATAGTATTTAATATTTATAATATATTGTAATATATAATATATTAATATATTGTATTTATAGAAATCATAATGTATTTGAAGTGCCTGGCATTTAATATTTACTCAATAAGTGGCAGTTATTATTTTTAAGTCAGGAAATAAAATTTGGAGGGATAAGAACCCAAAATCCTTAGAGGAAAAGCAAAAACGAAACAAAAATATTCTATGATCTCACTTTCCCAGAGGCTATTTACACAAGTCACAGATTTTATCCTAGGACTTTATCAGGATTCTACAGAAGGGAATGTTTTGCCTTTATAATCTTCTTTCCCCCAAATTGTAAATTACTTATTGCAAATTACTGACCTCAAAATCCATGTTGAGAAATACCCTTTATATTATTGAAGTGCATAATTAAATGCATATATTTTGCCAACACAAATTATTATCATATTCTTTAGCTTAAAATAAATGGTCCTTTGGACTGGACTCAGATAAGTCTAATTTCTCTTATTTTTTCTATACTATTTTTATAGTCTAAAAGTATATGTGTTTATGCATAAAAGTGAAGGTGGGGAGAGAGAGAGAGAATGGACAAGAATAATAAAACCATCTGCCCAACAGAAATGGTGCCCTGTTCAATCCTGTCCTTAGTGATTGATTCTGTGTTTCATGTACAGAAAGTGCTCATTAAATGTTTGCTTAATTAAGTAAATGAGGGAAAACAAAATGCTAAGAAATACCTGTATAGCATAAAGGAACCAACTCAAAAGTAGTGCATGTAGATTGTAGGCAGACAGGTAAAACTTATCTGTGGACATCAGTACCTCTTTAGTTAGATTGGCTCCGTGTGGAATGACTGCCATCTTTATTTAGAACTATTAATTCTTAACTGGGGCTGGTAGCTAATCCAGGAGAGCTGACTGACCTTTGGTCAGAGAGTCATAGAATGTAAGAGCCAGAAAGGATGATGGAGAGTTTTTGATACCACAGGGCCTGCCTCATTTCTCAAGTTAAGAAACTGAATGTCTTGCCAAACACTAGGTAGCAAACTTAGTTGGTCCTAAAACTTGAGTTTCCTGATCTGTTCCAATTCATTTTGTATTGTGTCATGCTGCCTTTGTGTCCCCAAACTTCCTGTCCACCTGAGAGCTCCTATATATCCAATGGCTCCTTTGCCTATGCTCAAAAAAGTGCAATGGAGCATCCATCAATGCTTCGGATTAGAATCATCTCACCTATTATGGCAATTTCCATAGAACCTAAAAGGCCACAATAAAGAGATTCTTCATTTGATTCTTAAAATCAATGTTTTTTTTAATCAAGAAATAAACTGTATTAAATTATTATTAACCATTAACAACTCATCCAAATTAGCTTCTTTTCAACTGAGGTAGCTGGAACTAAAAGGAATGGAGAACAAAGACCTGTTACAATTTGGGGAAAACTGTGAAGAAAGAGCTCTGTCTTCACGGGGTTACCCAGGGGAAGGCAAGGCCAGGCGGGCTGTGGCAGGGAAGTCCAGAGGACCCAGAAGTTCACCCAAGAATTTGAATCTTAGAGAAATGAAGAGAGATAAGAATATGTGAAAAAATAACAAAAAGTGGAGGTAAAAAGGGGAAGATACAAGTAGATTTAATAATTTGATCTTTTGGTTCATTAATTAGTACTATCATTGTTACTTCTTCACTCAGTGGAAAAGCCTTGCATTCAGGTCATTCATGTCCTGTTAACAGCTTATATTTCTACTGTCTGGTAAGTAGTAACTCAAATTTCTTGGGTCATATATTGATAACATCCATGAGAGAAGAAATAAAGCATTTGGTAGGTAAATATCTTCCCTATCCACTTAAAGAATGAAGTGTTGATAGCTGTTGATGGTGAGTTAAACTGGCATACCGGGAATTTTTATAAATGGCTTTCCCATGCTTCAATGAATATGTGGCTGAGACTTTAGTTGTATACCAGCTGTGCATGCAAAATCTCATAATTATTCTTACTGTATTAAGCATTTTATAGCAATTTTAGCTCTAAAATGCTATGCAATAGTTTTTATGCAAGTGTACCAGACATGTAAGCTGTTCCAATGAAAACATTTTCTTTCTTTTAGACACATGGTTTTAGGTTTCCAAACTTAGCTCTTTGCATCGATGGAAGAATCTTTAGGACAAACATCAGTTTTTCATGGTGGGAGAGGGACGATGGATTTTCTTGCACATACTTCAAGCAGCCTCATCAGTAAAGAGGAATTTTACTAATTGCTTATATAATACTGATACTAGCAAGTACTGCTGCTGAGCACTAGTTCCTCCCCAGCCTGTTCTATTGAGAAAGCAGCAAAGAGAAAGCGAGGGTTATCTCTGCGTCTCTCTGGGGTGCAATGACAAACAGGCAGAAGGACTTGGCCTTAACCTCTGCAGAAGGCTGACACCTTTAACACTGCTGCACATGCTGCTACACCCTGCAGTAGCAAGTCTTGGGCCTGAGCCCAAAGCTGGTGTGGAGTTTGAACCCTTGGCATTCTGGCCCAGAGCCAAGTGCTATCAATGGAACCCCACTGACACCTTTAGTTATTCTTCCTAGATTAGGATAGTAATTTACTTGTCTCTTTGATTTCAAGTGTCTGGTTTTGTTTCCAGATGCCTCCCAGCTCATCTGTATTCCAGGGGTTTCAAAAGACTTTAACCTCATTGGTTGTTTCCTTTGTCAGTTCCATTTGGTGAACACAGGAGGGATAGAGAGAGACTAGAGAGAGAGAGGCGAGGGAGGGGTTTTTGTATGTGTGATGTAGGGGGCATATGGAGAGGGCTTGGTGAGACTGAAGGAATAAATGAAGGCATATTCACTTTTAGAATATCAGCTATGATGCCAGGACAAGTCAGAATGCAGTATAAGAGGTGATGTGTAGGACAATGTATCAAAAAGTATTATTACATAGATTCATGTGTAAAAGCCCTCCAACCAGCAGTAATCTCAAACTCCCCCAAATGATTGCAATATATGGAGATGAAGAGACCCTAGAAATTTTATCCCAATGCCAATAAGGTAACAGAATTTGGATTTTAACATGCAATAGTAGGAAACGGCATTTATGCATGTTGTCATTTCTTATTTACAAGGGCCTGTCTAGCACTGTTTATTGATTTTACTGCATTTTTTCCCGAGGACTGTAGATAGATAGAAATGCCCATCATTAGCACAGCAATGAGTGCAACCATCACACTCAGAAAAAGATACACATAGGACCCTACGAGCAAGCATCAAATAGAGAAAAAAGTCACACAATAACATGTGCAGCTATAACTCCAGGCAAACACACACATAACACCCTGTGTGGCCATTGCACTGAGAAAATATACACAGCCCCCTGTGCAGCCATCACACATCAGGAAAATACACACATGACACCCCTATGCAACCATCACACCAGGCAAAAGCACAGACATAAAATGCTAAGTCAATAGGAATGAACCGCTCATAAAAGCCTACTGGAATAGATCACATCACAGCCAGGTACATCTGTTCTCAGCACTAACCATTATCGTTAGCTTAAAATGCTTAAAATCACTGTGCATCCTCAGGTCTAGGGACAGATTATTCCAAGAAGATTCTGCTAAATAGATTTGGCAATGCAGTTAAGGGGACCTCTACTACATTAAAGTGATGATGCATTTTGCATCTCAAAGGCTGTCAACTGTATTTAGAGGAACCGTGTGATTGAAGAACAATGTGCTGGGATGGGATAGCAATTTTTCTGGCCCTTCTAAATCTGGAGGTGATTTTTGCCCCAACATGAGTTAAGTGTGCAATGAATTGGCAGCTCTCAGATTGGGAGGTGGCTAATAAAAGCAGAATTGGAAATAGCTTTCAACTTGTGCTGCAAAGGAAGCCGCTACATCCTGTTTTAAACTGGAACTCTCAGGTGGTATGTCATATCTAAAGGTCTTAGCGAGGTCAGACTTCAAGCCATCAACTTGAGATAAATAAGTAGCAACTACAGTCCTTGCTTCATAGGATTGACTGCCCAACTGGGGGGAATAAAGGAACCACCCACTTCTTCTTTAACCAGCGCCGTCTCTTTATCCTCTTGCCTTGGTCTGTGATGTTATCCTAGCTGTGTGACACAGGGGTTACTGCACTGTGAGGGAAGCTCGGCATGTCCTTCTGAAGAGTGGCCCAAAAGAACTGGTTAGAAAGAGTTTCAAGCTTCGGTGTTTCAATTACAGTGGCATTTTGTGTTTCTACTGAGTGAGAGAAGTTTCAAGTTAGCTTGTTAAGAATGATTTACACCATAATTCTAGGAAAAACAAATGTGAGTGACTGAAATTTGAAAGGAAAGAGTATGGGGGGAAGTGCCAGACTAAACGAATCCTAAGTAAATAGGGTGTTTCTTGGAGGGGGGGGTGGGTGGGAATGGTTTCCTTTTTAAAAAAACGAAAGAGAAAATGTATGTACTGTTGGTAATTACTTCTCTTACCTGGGTAAAGTGAAGCGAAAAAAAAAAAAGAAAAGACAAAGAAACAGAATTGCTCCATTTGCTCCCTGTAAAAGCAAATTTTCAGGAGAGGGCAGGTGTTTCCCTTAAATTTGCATGACAGCATCTTACTGGGAATGAGCAGTACTGGAAATGAGAACTAAGAATTTCACTTTTTTTCCCTCTAAATGTGGCAGAAAAGGTTTTGTTGGAGTGAGATAAGCATTTTCCATGAAACAATGCAGTAGTGACATTAGGTAATACATGGTGACTGGGACACACCGCATGGTATACTAGAGAAATTGCATGATACCTACATGATAACTATAGTAACTTTAGTTATCACTACCATATTATCTCCTGATAACTATATAATTAGTTTGTGTCATCAAAGCACCCTAAACGTATGCCTGTTCCAGCTACTCTGGTAGAAAAAAAAAATAAACTTTTTTGCAAGGGGGAAAAAAAGCTAATGAAGAAAGTTGCCAAGAACAGATATTTTGTAATCTGTGCTAAATCTCTGCTGGAAAACATGAACAGTAACGAAGCTGAGAAGACAGTAAAAGAAATTCGGGGCAAGGTGCCAGACGCCCAGACGGAAGGAGAATGTGGACCAAAAGATTGCGACAATCGGGTAATTATGGTTTATGAATTTCAGCTTTAATCTGTAGTTCAGTGAGTCCTGATTAAATATCTGTTAAACACAATTAAAGTTTGTTTTTGTATTTCACCGTCTTGATCAGAATAATTAGAGACTGCGTGTTTCATGTCAAAAGTAGCAAGAGGAATTTTAGTGAATGAACATCGTTTTTAAAAGCCATTTGTAGCACCAGCTGTTGGCATTATTTTATATTTTAGTGTTATCAGCATAAAGATGGTCCTCTGGATGCTGAATAGTTTCCAGCAGGACAAGGATGTTATGCTGTTATGATGGGCATGTGCTGATGAGGCTTAAATGTTTAAGAACTAGTGTTCGTTGGAAATGATGGACAAGGGAGATGTACGTCAGGCAAGCAGATATTTTAGGTAAGCCACGGAAGACATTTGAGTTCAGTTTATCCATGCAAGGAGCTACATAAGGGAATTTCTTATGGTATAGTCATTGGTGTTAACACCTGCAATGCTGGTGTGATTTGCTTGCTGAGATGTCAATATAGTGCCTGAAGGAAAGGTGCAAGAAAGGTATAATGAGAAGTGCTAGAATTCTGTTCTGGGTTGGTTCTCAGCTAAATACGTGTGCCTATTATTCCTAGAGTTAGGAGAAGGAAGTGCAGAAAGCATTTACTGTGCTAATAATTCTTTGGCTAAGGATAGCAGTATGAATTGTCAAAAAGGACAAATTTAAATATAAATTGGATTAACTAAAACTGGGTAAAGGAGTAAAATCTGGTTCTACAAACCAAAGCCGAGACTATGATTTCCATATACTTGTGCCGAAAGAGAAACTGGAGCGTTGTATATCAGAATGTCCTCAAAAATTATGAAGGTATGTGTAAAAATGTCTATGCAGCTTACAATGGTATAAGGTTTAAAGAAATAAGATACCATCTTGCTTGCTACTTGAAATTTGGGTACCTAGAATATTTTGGTCCCTGTGACAGACAGATTAATACCCCCCTCCCCACCCCACCAAAGATGTTTAGATTCTAATCCTCAGAACCTGTGAATATGCTCCCTTAGATGGCAAAGAGACTTTACAGATGTGACTAAATTAAGGATTTTTGAGATGGGAAGATTATACCAGATTATCTGGGTGGCCTAATATGATTATAAGAGCCCTTTAAGGGAAAGAGGGAGGCACGAGGATCACAGAGAAAGAGATTTGGTGATGGAAGCAGAGGTCAGAGAGAGAGAGAGATTTAAAGATGCTGCATTGCTGGTTTTGAAGAGGGAGGAATAGACCATGAGCCAATGAACACAGGTGATCTCTAATAACTGGAAAACTCAAGGAAAGGGATTTTCTCTTAAAGAGTCCGGAAAAAACCAACTCTGTTGATAACCTTGATTTTAGGACTTCTGATCTCCAGATCTATAATAAGTTA
This sequence comes from Sapajus apella, assembly GCF_009761245.1. NCBI lineage: Eukaryota > Metazoa > Chordata > Mammalia > Primates > Cebidae > Sapajus > Sapajus apella. The sequence goes on from NW_022436980.1 coordinate 6,511,363, forward strand.
GTGCTAATTTGTTACAGCAGCAACAGGAAACTAATACAGTCCCTATGAACCTGCTTCATGAACTTGATTTCTATTGAAAAGTTATCTAGTGAAAAGTACATCCAGGTATGGGAAAAATAATAAGCCTTTATGAATTTAATCTAAGGTTTATTTTCTAGGCTGTCTTTGTGGCATAATTTGGAGATATATCTGCTATGATATGAATTTTAAAAGTCCATGAAATACAAATTAAAATCATGGACAAATTCAACCCTATCTCCCCAGCACTAGTTATCAGCAGTGCATTCCAAACTAGAAATGTTTTTAGGAAGGAAGAATTGTAGAATGAGAATAATTTCTCTAACAATAATAGTGGTTAACATTTGACTACTTACCTTAGGTTTAACCACTTGACTGTGGCAATAATTGACCATTTTTAAGCTACAGAAATGGCAGTTTCATATGTTTTAATGTAACCAATGTTATCTCATTTAAACATTCTAAGAACTTCATGAGGATTCTGAAACTAAGGTTAAAATTTTCACCCAAGATTAATACATTTTAGAGTTATGCAAACTTCAGGCTAATAATGTACTTTTTTTTCATCATGTTCAGTTAAAAATGGGATTCAATTCCCATTATTAGTACAGTAAGTGCTTTCTGCCCTTCCTTCTCCTGACTCTAGGAATAATAGGCACACATCTTTAGCTGAGAACCAACCCAGAACAGAATTCTAGCACTTCTCATTACATTGGCCAAAGGTGCCTTTGCAGATCTGAGGATTCATGTGTCTCACATACTATTCAAAAAAGTAACAGTATAAAAGTCATGGGAAAATTGTAGGGGAAAGTGAACATAACCCGAATAGACAAAGACAGTGATAGAAATTGGCTACCTAGCATCTTTGTATTGAAAAGAGGATATAGAAGCATACTTCTTTTTATTGCACTTCCCAGACATTACATTATTTGCAAATCGAAAGTTTGCGGCAACCCTGCATTGAGCAAGTCTATTGGCATCATTTTTCCAACAGCATATGTTCACATCATATCTCTGTGTCACATTTTGGTGGTTCTTGGCAATATTTTAAACTTTTGAATCATTATTATATTTGTTTAAGTGATCTGTGATCCGTGATCTTTGATATTTCTATTCTCATTGTTTTGAGGTGCCACAAACCACACCCTTATGACAAATTTAATCAATAGATGTTTTATATGTTCTGACTGCCTTACCACCTAGCTATTCCCTCATCTCTCTCCCTCTCCTGGGACCTCCCTGTTCCCTGAGACATAATATTGAAATAAGGCTAATTAACAACTCTACAATGACCTCTAAGTGTTCAAGTGAAAGGAACAGTCACATTATCTCTCACCTTAAATCAAAAGCTAGAAATGATTAAGCTTAGTAAGGAGGGCCCAGATAGGCTGAAACCTAAGCCCCTTGCACTAAACAGTAATAAAGTTGTAAATGCAAATAAAATGTTCTTGAAGGAAATTAAAAGTGCTACTTTAGTGAAAACACCAATGAGAAGGCAAAACAGTCTTATTGTTGATATGGAGAAAGTTTGAGTGGTGCAGATAAAAGATCAAACCAGCCACAACATTCCTGTAAGACAAAGCCTAATCCAGAGAAAGACATTAACTCTTTTCAGTTCTATGAAGACTGAGAGAGGTGACGAATCTTTTGAAGAAAAGTTTGAAGCCACTGGAGATTGATTCATGAAGTTTAATGAAAGAAGCCATCTCTATAATATAAAAGTGCGAAGCGAAGTATCAAGTGCTGATAGAGAAGCAAGTTATCTGGATGATCTAGCTAAGATAATTGATGAGGGTGGCTGACATAAACAACAGATTCTCCGTGTACATGAAACAGCCTTCACTGGAAGGAAATGCCATTTAGGGCTTTTATAGCTATTGAGGAGAAGTCAATGCCTGGTTTCAAAGCATCAAAGGATAGGCTGACTCTCTTGTTAGGAGCTGATGCAGATGGTAACTTTAACTGGAAGCCAACATCTACTTACCATTTAGAAAATCCTAGGGCTCTTAGGAATTATGTTAAATCTACTCTGCCTGAGCTCTATAAATGGAATAACAAAGCCCGACAACAGCATATCCGTTTATAGCGTGTGTTCAAGTCATGTCTCTGTGTCACATTTTGGTGGTTCTTGGCAATATTTTAAACTTTTAAATCATTTAATCATTTGTGGGATACAAATCTTGGTTTTACTCCTTATTACCAAGTTAAATAACCCCATCATCTTACTTTCCTGATCTCTAAGAAATAGATAATAATAATAATACCTAATTCATGGACATAGTTGCTGGGAGGATTAAGTGAAGTAATGAATGTAAAGCACTTAGAGCAGGACCTGGTACATAATAAGCAACATTGTTAGCTGCTGTTGCTGTCATTGTTGTCATCATCATCATCTACTAAAAAGTAACAGGTTGTAGAGAAGCCTTACAGGGAAAATGTACCTTATTTATTGTTAAGTCTTTAGTCTAGAAAAAACCAGAAACTTAATTTATTCTTACTTACTATAGCAATACAGCATTTCCAATGGCAAAATGTACTCTTTAATCTGCTTTGACAGTATGTGGAAAAATATACACTGTTTCTTAATCACTGTATTAGAAGATTATTGCATTCATTGTTTTTTCATAAAAAAACAAAAAACAAATTTAAGAACAGACTGCAACAGCACTACATCAATGCTGATAAATATAAAATTTGACCTACATTTAGAATTATATATTTTTTCATGTTGTCTTTCTGGTACCTAAGAATTAGTTTTTCTTATTATTATCTAATTTCACACCTACAATAACATCCCTGAAATTAAACTAAGAATGCTACAAACACAATCTAAGAGCACAGAGGGCTTTCCTTTAATCAAAAACATGATTAGAATGATACCTTCTCATCTTCATTGTACCAGACATGTTTTTCCCATGAGCTCCAAGAAGGGATAGCCAACCTGGGGGGCCCACTGTGCCCCAGAGTTGGTGCTGGAAAGGAGAATATGTCTACTCAGCAAGGGATAGGATTTTCATAGGTGTTCCTTCTCTCCAGAAAATGTTGAAGCCAGTAGCCTTTCCAATCTACCTAGGGAGGATTAAGAATAATTTGTTTTAGAATGATATTGCTTAAAGAGATTCCCAGCCTCTCATAGTTTATCACTTCCATTGATAAGATGATAAAAGCTATGGACCCTCTTCCCAAAAAAAGGATGCAATACCTTTTCAAAGGATTCATAAGCCCCATCAAGCCTGTCGATGGACCTTAGATTATCCCTAGTTCACAATTGTGTTCTAAGAAAATCACTGTAGGACTGATTGGGCTGACAAGATTTTAGACTAGAATTGTGCAATGTATATTTACCATATAATCTTGGACAAGTCATTAATGTAAATTGAAGTCCTGGCTTTTAATTAGTAAACTGAGTACTTTTAATCCTAATATTCAGGGAAAGTACATATTTATTTTTAGAGCATTTTGAGGTACAATTGAATAACTACTGTAATAAAGAGCACTGATATTGGCTTTGTTTACTACTTATTTATTTACTGTTTGGTCATTAATTTATTCATTAATTCAGCAAGCATTTGTTGAGCACCTACTATTCCAGATACTAGAAATATAGTAATGATCAGAGCTCACGAAGTCCTGGAACATTCTAGTTAGGGGAGATAGTTAATAAATATGTAAACTTGCTGACATACAATGAAGAGTGAAGTGAAGAAAATAAGAGTAGAACCTCATACAGATGGCATGTAAGGAGATGGCATTTGGTTGAGACCTGAATGATGTTAGAAACCGGACATACAAAGATGTGAAGGGAAATCATTTCAGGCAAATTAGAATAGCAATTTCAAAGGCCCTGAGGCTCAAGTGAGCTAGGCATGTGAATTATGATAGGCCAGTGAATGAGGAAAAGTATATTGGAGATGTGTTCAGAGAAGGAATCTGGAACCAGACTACATAGGCTGCAGAGTGAGAAGTTTGAATTTTATTCTAGTTACAGTAAGCAGCCATTGATGATTTATGTAGTAGAATCTCATCTCACACTGAAAGAAATCACTGTAGTTTCTGTGTAGAGAATGGGTTGTAGAGGAGCAAAAAGAAAGTAATACCAATTAATACTTAAGAAATGTCGAAAGCTGAAGACAGAAAGTAATCTCATGGCAGTGTAATACATTGCCTCATGGAGAATTTGAAATGTCTTTTGTTGAGCAGCCAAGAGAACAGAAACTGATTCATGAGGTGTAGCATGTCCAATGTCTTTGGCCATTTATAGGATTATTTAGGGGCCTAAATTGTTCTTTCTGAAAAGAAAGGAAAAAGGAATTGTGAGTACAGTCTAGTGTTGTTCGCAATGAGGTACTGTTATTTTCAGGGAAGGAGGATTGTTGAAGTAACTGATAAAGCCCTTAGCAACCAGGAGTCTCAATAGGTAAGGGAATTATTGGGACTATGGGCCAGTTTCACTAAGATTCATCACAAGTGTGATTCCTCTGTTTCCTGAAAGCTGCCTAAGATCACAGGTTACCTATAATCTTCTTCTGTCCCTTTAAATTAGATTCAAATGTCCTGCTTCTTTACCGCTATCCATCTGTCAAGGTAGTTCCCAGAAATTACCATACTGAATGGTGGAAATAGGTAATGTAATTTGTATGAACATCAGAAAAGGAAGAAATTCTGTTGGGTTTATAGGTGTTTCCCAACAGAACTAAAATATTAAGTCTGAGGGAATGTATTATTTTATTAGGGTTATAGTGAGTCACCAATATTGCTTGAAATAAGTTTAGTTATATTATTCCTTGTCAACCAATTGAAATACTTTAGTAAATGGTAAATCATAATAAATACAACTAGGAATGCCATGTATAAAAATAATGATCTATTTTAGCTTATGGACCACCTATTTTCACTAATAAACTAAAAAATTATATTAATCATTTCTCAATGACATTTATATATAATGCAAATTTGGTGTATGCAATTATAGATGAAAATATATCTAGACAGTCATTCAGAAGGCCAGGAGTAGCAGCCTTTTCCAAAAGGGCATTTCTATAAGACTATAGGTTATAGCTCCAGGGTAAATATGAAGAGACAAGAAACTGCATTAGAGTTCAGGATAACTGACTTAAAGTGATGTTAAATTTCATAATCAGAGTTCCTAGAATGACCTTGCAAATTATATTTCCAGGGAAACATGAACATAATAATATAGTATCATGGAATAGCCTTATTCAGTAGACCAAAAACAATTAAGTACTATATATGAAAAACATACTGCAAATACTAAATGTACTGAGCTTATTCAAATGAAGACTTAACAACTGGTTGTTGTTGATTGTATTTTTTTAAATGAGAGTTGAAAAATTTTATAATAGAATTTCTGACCCTTCTGTTACCCCAGGTCCTTATGCTGTTTTAACCACTTCCCCTCCCTTTCATTCCCAAACTGTCTTTTCTCTGGGAAAAAGAATATAAATTATCCTATCTAAATTTCAAGAATGACTATTCCCACATGAGAGCATATCAAAGCTGAGAAGAGAATACAGAATTCCTAACAACCAGTACCATTCACAGAAGCTCATCTGCTACTTCCTAATAAAACTGGTTGTTAATCTTCCCTAATTTGTCTACATCTTTCAGGTAATAAAAGTGTCTAAACCATAATGCATTCTTCCAGAGAAGATAATCAGGTAGCTTAATACCTCTCAGCTCAAAGACACAATGTCCCTTTGTATGCAGTCTTGAATTGGATTGACATTTCTAGCTGACACTTTACATCAAAGGACATTTTGCTCCGCTCACTGCCTGATCGTTTTTATTATCTTCTAGAACATTCCTAATTCTCTCTTGTTTTTTTGAGATGAAATCTTGCTCTGTCACCAGCCTGGAGTGCAGAGGCAAGGTCTCGGCTCACTGCAACCTCCGTCTCCTGGGTTCAAGTGATTCTTCTGCCTCAGCCTCCTGAGTAGCTGGGACTACAGGCATCGCCCAGCAAATTTTTTATATTTTAGTAGAGACGGGGTTTCACCATGTTGGCCAGGCTGGTCTCGAACTCCTGACCTTGTGATCCGCCTGCCTCAGCCTCACAAAGTTCTGGGATTACAACTGTGAGCCACCACGCCCGGCCGAACATTACTAATTCTCAAAAAGATTTCTTCATCCTCAGCAGAATACTGAGATCTTCCAATTTCATTATCTCATTAATTTTATTAATTATTAAGATGCATCTAATTGTAAGCTTCTGTTCTCAGGAAAGTGTCTAAGTCCCATCTTTGGAGAAACTAATAATCAGAATATTGTGAATACCAAGAGTATAGTTAAGTTGGGCATAACTCTCAACTATGAGGGGAACAGAGAACTCTCAAGTAGAAAAGATGCTCATAACTGTAATGATTCCACAGGGGCCATTCATTACTTAGTGTATTTTCTTAGTATGGAATGAATCACTGAGTAAAATATATCATTTTCTTCATTTATGTAGTTGAACCATTCGATTCATACAGATTGGAAAACAATTACCACAGAAAGATCAACTGGTATTTTGTGACTTCATTTGGATGCTATGTCCTGAAGGGTATCTTCAGGATGTCCAAGCACTGAGGAACAGTTGTGTCTTATATGAAACTTTCATAGCGATAGGGCATATACTGAGATGTAAACAGTCTGTAGAGTGCAAGTGATCCTATCTTCTAAGGCAATTTGATAGCAAATGTAGATAAGATTGGGAAGGTACGGAGGACTTCAAGGAAATGATCAATGAGGAAGTAGACCCATTGGAGAAAATCATGAATTCATACCACATAACTGTTCATCTTTTGTTCTACTTTGAGAAACAATATATGAGCAGATCCAGATCCAGATCTTCTTCTGGATGAAGGGAAGCTTACAAGAAGGAAGCAAATAGTTAACTTTTCACTGGCATGCTTATTCTGTTTAGTTTTTAATTGCTAATGGTGGATTGTGGGATGTTATTATCTTCCATTGACAGAGAAGATTTAAAAAAACAAAAAAAAAGAGGGGAAGGCAACAATATCTATGTTATCTCCCAATGAATTTTTGAATGACTCTGATCCAACTTCCAGGTTCAAGCTGCTTAAGTCCATTTCAATGGTGAGTCCAAATCTAGTACTCACATGTTTGGGACAATTAAAGTCAGCAGGCTCTGTTGCTTCCTAACCTAGGCTTTACTGTGTAAGGGGTAAACAGCCACTTGGAATTTAGCGGGTAAGTGCAGGCCTTTGATGATGCACATACCAGCCCCACTAAAAACTGATCAATTTCTGTGCTTAGCAGTGGCATTCATGAGGTCCCTATGGAGCATTCCATGCCTGAGGGTCATTACTCTTCTACAGAAGCACTGACAGTTGTGATAAATGGTGGTACCTTAGAAGAGGAGTGTCTGGATGTTTCAACAGATTACATTTTCCATTAGATCACATCTTAGAATATCTACTCATGTGGACAGTGAGGATGGAATCAGGACAATTGATATGTGAACTAGTGAGATTCAGGTGTACCAACCATCGTTTCTGTGGGAGAAACATTGTGCATCCTGTCACAATATTATATGTGCTTCAAAGCAATGGGTGATAACCATATATAGCTGCTGAGATGCTGGGATGTTGACAGGTTTGAGATTCTGTCCATCACTATTATCTACAACAAGACTCATTACCTGCCACCCAGTAAATATCCCATTTACACCATCTGCAATGAATTAAAAAGTGACGAAAAGAATCAAGATCAGTTTGAGTTGCAGCGTGATTGTCAAGTTCATTTTCATCTCTGGAAGCCCATTACTTCTCTGAGAGACTTCAGGGAAAAATATGTGCTGAAGAAATTGAGGAATAGCCTTGCAGTGGCAGATCTGATAATTGTCAGGTTTTTAGCCAGAAATTTACAAATACAATTAGCTTCTTCAAGAATAAGAAAAGTCCAGGCCTTTGTCAATTCCCTTTGTCTGCACTTCTAGTTTTCTGGTGTGCCAGAACTGGGAATCAGTGTTTGATACTCTTAAATTGATGCTGACTACAGTGAGAAATATTTCATAAAAATGTATATTTCAACATAAACTATGAGGCAAACCTGCCACTATATCCAGAGAGGAAGTGATGATTAGTTTCTAATTTACACGTGCAGTGATTTCTTTGGCAAGTGTGAATTCCATGTCCTATGGTAAGGTTCTTTGTAGCTGTTCCTACTTGAAGCAATTTGTGGGATATTAAAAAGATACAGAGGTCTGTTGACACTTGAGGCAATTTAATTTATATATAAGCAAACTAGCTGCCTATCCAGATTACACACATGGGTCATCTAGTGGTAGAAACTGCAGAGCCAAAGATCAAATAGAAGTCTTGTGTACAAGCCACATGAGAAATAGCAGAAGGATTTGACATTTATTCATATGCATCACCTTTTATGAGAATAATTTATTGTTTTTTTGTCTTCCTTTTTCTTCATCAGATATTCCATCAATGAGGAAATAACTTTTGTTCTTACCTTAGAGATGGGTGTTCTCAGTGTTGCCCAAGGTGTTGCTCTGAGCAAAGAGACCAATTCTGAAATGAGGATATTGAAGACAGGCCCTTCTGAAAATAGCCCTTGCTATGCAGTTGAATTTCACTCCCAGAAATCCATCTCTCCCTCTCACAAATTGCCCTTGTGGTAGTAACATGGAAAGATTATATATTACCTCATCTCCTTACAAAGAAAAGGACATGTGCTATGGGAAAGCTTTGCTTCTTTTAATCATTTCAGGCATCCCCTGCCTTCAATATTTCACTGAAGTGGTCCTTGGTTGCCTGTAGAAAGACACTCTAGTGAGAGAGGAAGAAACAAAGTAATGAAAATGATGACCTCATCTGGAAAGGCTTTCTAACCAAAAAGGATAAAGGGATAAGCTGTGACCCCATCCATGAATATATAAGGCTGACAAGGATAGATAGATAGGTATATGAAGTTATGACTGCTTCTTCAATTTTTTGTTTGGTAACTGGTCTACATGATATTGCAATTTGGCAGGAGACATCATCTCTTTATCACAAGCTCATCTGTCCATTTTTAAGGGGAAAGATGCAAACTTTTTGTAGGAGATTTTTAGGGTTACTGACTTTAAATGTGCTAGAATAAGGAAGATAAATATCACATTATGGGAATAAGGAAGCTATTTTGCAGAACGTAGCATGGGAGTGAATGAGTTTTATTGTTCCTTCTTCTTCTCATCTACTCAATCTTGAACTTGAACACTATATTTATTCTACTGGGACAAAGTTATTTGCTGATGGGTTCACAGAATTATAGAAGTGTAGACTTTACTTCTCTAGAAATAAAATCTGATTATGTTTGAGTCATTTCAGCTCTGAATGGCACATTTTCAAACTGCAATAGAAGTAATGTACCAGATAAGTTATACTGTAAATTTATAATGTTCATTTTAACTAATGTATAAACTGGACCAGCCTAATAATAAGATTGAGTTAGGAAAGCTATGGTTCATCTCTACAGCATCAGAAAAGGAAAGCCCAGTGTACTTATAGTAAATGTACGTATAACCAAACAAAATCCCAATTTTTCAGATTTTTCACTGATTTTCCAAGGACCAAAGAGATGCTTGGAGTAGGATTGTATGAAAAGGCTAAGTGTTTGGAGAGTGGAAGTGAAATTATACTTTTATTTATTATATTTTTCCTATAAAATTACTTAATATACATTGCTAGAAATTGGTATAAACAGAGCTACTATACTCATGATGTATTGACTAATACCTTAGGCACCATATCGTACGTTTATACAGAGTATAAAACGGTGGAGTTCTTAAGGTCCTTATATGTCACTAGTATCCAATTGCTTTGGAAGTCTTCCTGTGAAGTCTTGGATTGGATTGCTTCTCAAATCTAAAAGCCCAGTTCAACAAAAGTTATTGCTTCCAGTTACTTTCTTGGCAAAACTTCATATAACTGTCTCAGAAAATAAATATGGATTTGGAGCAAAAAAGGTAAATTTGTTAAGCTATATTGACGATACTTCTTGGAGTGACCCAGCATCAATAGTTTAGTTTGGACTTATTTTTTGTGTGTTTATATAAAATAAAATGATTGAAAAGATAATTCTGAAGGCAAAAATGTCACACAAAGTAACAGATACATTCTTCACATGTATCACAAATTCGAAGCTTCTACCTTTGTCATGAATGAGCAAATAGAGAGAGACCTGGCCTTTATGTCTAGCTTCCTCTTAAAAGCCTCTTAATCCAACATAAGAGAGTTTTATGTATTTTTTTAACAACAGCAAACATGAATCAAATTGCCTGGTATAGCAGCCAGTGGCCACATCTGTAGCAAAGACTTTTTTGTGGGAGCTCCCAAAGCTCATAACCATGGAGTGAACCATAATTACATTGTTTAGAAATCCATGTCAGAGAAAAAGCTTTTTTGACTTTAACCATTTCCCATTAATTTTGGGTGGTTTGGAAATAGGCCAAAGAAATATTTTACCAAGTTTCTGTAACTTTTCTATTATTTTAATGGTTCTCAAGCAGAACTGTTTAGTGAATGACTAAGGAAAGTAAACAAACAAACAGGAAGAGTCAAATAAAAAGCCCAGGAAGGTGTCACTGTCCTTGATTTCGTGATCTTTTGGGGTAGATTTCCTAATCTTTGATGTCTTCTCTCTTCATGACTAGAGAACTTCAGCTAGAGATAAAATAATAAGGAAATACAGTTAAGCTATATGATACTGGATGAATACCTGGATATCTAGAATTTCCATGTTTTGTTTTGTTTTGTTTAGAGACAGGGTCTTGCTCCATCACCCAGGCTGGAGTGCAGCGATATAGTCATGGCTCACTGCAGCCTCCACCTTCTAGGCTTAAATGATCCTCGCACCTCACCCCCAGAGTAGCTGGGACTACAGACATGATCAACCATGCCCAGATAATTTTTTAAAATAATATTTTGTAGAGAAGTCTTGCTACACTGCCCAGGCTAGTCTCACACTGCTGGCCTCAAGTGATCCTCCCACATTGGCTTCCCAGAGTGCTGGGATTATAGATGTGAGCCACCACTATATTTTTAGCTGAAGATGAGTTTCCATTTATTTAAGAAATGTAAGTGTTCTTAATAAAAGTTATGTGAGCTTTATTTCTTTGAAGACCATACTGAGAAGTTTACAAAAACATCTGGAGCACAACTGAGGCACATCTACTCACTGTTTCACATCGACTCACATCCCTTCTGACTTCAAAAGTAATGTTCCTTGTAGGCATGGAAAATACTTCATATTGAGCATCATATGATATGTGGCAACTTTGCCTAGACTAATTTATAAGAATAGAAGCTGAAATATTATGTATGGTTTCCAAATGTAAAGCATTTTTTTCCTGAATAGCCCACTTCCTATATATCATTCTTTTCTTCACTTTGTTGCTTATGTATATCTCTATCTTCATTTCCATATGTCAAATATTATCTATCCTCAAAGGCTCATCCCAAATGCCTCTACCTTTATGAAGCCCTTCTTGCTTACTTCTCTTTACCTCTCCCATGCAAGGAAAGTCAGTGACTTCTCCTATATACCACCCACAGCAAACTTTTGTGCACTCTTTTATAAAGCTTATTATTTAATTTTCATAATTGTCCATAAATTTGTCTAATCCCTCTGCTAGGTGTCAACACTTTAAGTGAAAGAACTTTAATACTGTGTCTTAGGACACATTACGCACACAGTAAATACTATTACACAAATTGAATCTCTTTTATTGTGAACAGGATTTTTTCTAGAATTTTCCATACTACTTACAGAACGATAGACTGATACATAAATGTATTACTATATTCAAAATGAGAAAGATAATCAAAATAATTTTTAATCCTTGTGAGTCTACAAATTCCCCTTGTTTCAGATGCTCAGAATCCTCTTTAAAAAATTTTATTTTGGCTAGTTGTGGTGGCTCATGCCTGTAATTCCAGCACTTTGGGAGGCTGAACTGGGCCGATCTCTTGCGGCCAGTTCGAGACCAGCTTGGCCAACATGGCAAAACCCCATCTCTACTAAAAATACAAAAATTAAATGAGCATGGTGACACATACCTGTAACCACAGCTACTCGGGAGGCTGAGGCACGAGAATTGCTTGAACCAGGGAGACTAAGATTGCAGTGAGCAGAGATCACGCCACAGCACTCCAGTGTGGTTGACAGACTGAGACCCCGTCTCAAAAAACAAACAAACAAACAAGCTATATCTTGGCATCTGTAAAATAACTAATAAGTTGTGAGTTTTTAAAAGTAGAGCAAATCCACACACTGAAATAAAGAGATCAAGAAAGGAACCAGAAAATGAGAAATTAAAACTTTCTTTGTAAAGAGTAAATGAGAATCTTTAAAACAACCCTTCAAAAAGCATTATTTAGAAAGCTAAAACAATGCACTTATTAACTTACCATCTTCAAGGCTTCCTCCGTAAGTGAAGAAGAAATATCACTGAAGAAATAAAGTTTTGTCTGGCGTCAGGCTTACTCAAAGCTGTTGACAGATCAACTTGCAATTTGGACTTCAGCCTATCCACAGTGAATGTGGATCAGCTTGGCTAGTGTATATACTCTATACACATCATCATATATGATCTAAGCATATCATCAACCAATCTATGGAAAAAGTGATGTAAATACAACTGGCCACTTACCCAAAATGTACTGAGGAAATATTTTAATTACATAGGAAAAATGAGATGGAATTTGATAAGGGAAGGAAAAAATAATTAAAGCAGTTATAGTTCTATAGAAGTAGAAAAAATATTTTATGGAAGGAAAATGGAGTAAACAGAAAAGCAAAATATTAAAAATGAGTTAGTTGGGGCCAGTTGCTTAGACAAGAAAAATGTCAGGTACAAGGTATACTTCTTAACTGACAGAGTCACCAAAAGTGTATTAATAGCATGAGTTTAAGAAAAAAAAGGGGTCAACTTGTAACCCGCTGTGAAATCAATTCTGTCCATAGCTTTCTAGAAAATAATATCCTTAGTGTGTGATGATTAGAGAAGTGAAAAAAGAGAAAGGCTCAAAGAAGGACAGTAGTAAACTGTTTATGTCCTAAATTGGGCACCATTAGCACTTGTATAGTTTGGTGAAAATTGCTGTGTTAAAGCCAAATTTCGGTTTACAAAAAGAAAATAATGCTATAGTAGAGAATGAATTGTACTGCATAGATTCAAGATATGAGGAGTCACTGTTGTACCAGTAATATTAATATGCTGAAAAAACAATTAGCAGTAAAGACATACATTGCACATTTAACAGGATTTTGCTATTACTTTGATAATATCTTAGTGAAGAACATAGAAACATAGGGCTGATAGAAGTATTAGATGTTAATTGTCCCACTCACTAAGTCATATAGTACAAAATTAACACTGACTCTATCTTAAAGAAAGTATTTTATCATAAATAATACACAAGGTGGCCTGCTTAAGAAAATAACTCATTTAAAGTTATAAGGACAAGTGAATGAGACTATCTGAAATGAGCACATAAAATACTCTTTGATTAGCTATTTAGTGAAATATCATAAAAGGATTTTCTTTTCTGGAATAAGAGGAGCATCTGCCATTATATAGAATAGCTATAGAATTGTCATCTTTCATATTTTCTCAGTAGCCAAAGGTCAGAAATAAATATAGTAATACCTTAGTATATTAAGAGGCTTTCATATGTTTGTTTATTTCTTTTGGTGCCTTTTTTCTTTAACCACTGTGAAGAAGTTATTTTCTTATTCATGACTAGTTTTCTTCAACGTAAGTTTTCAGTTCTTAATAATTATTAAGAAATGAGCTGCCTACATCTATTGTCAAGGCAACCTTTGCTTTATATTAAAGTTTAAGAAATAGTCCAGTCATAGGCCAAGTACAGAGGCTCATACTTGTAATCCCAGCATTTTAGGAGGCTGAGGCAGGTGGATCACTTGAGGTCTGGAGTTTGAGACCAGCCTGGCCAACATGGCAATGCCCCGTCTCTACTAAAAATACAAACATTAAGCTGGGCATGGTGTTGCACACCTGTAATCACAGTTACTTGGGAGGCTGAGGCATGAGTCTGGGTGACACAGTGAAACTGTCTCACAAAAAAAAAAAAAAGAAAGAAAGAAAGAAAAGAAAAACAAAAGAAATAGTATGTCATGTTTTTAAAACCTGACATCCTTTTGATGCACCTTTAGATGAACTTAATTCTGAGACTAACTGATCTCTTAGGTCTCTTCAGATCCTTAGATGGAAGTTACATGAGAGAAATGAGACAGTGTAAAAGGTGTGTACTGAAGGTCAATTCCCTGCAGGTTTCATCATACCTAAACTGAGGATGAACAGAGCCCAATGCAGTTTGATGTCTACGTGGTGCTTTGTTGAAATAAGTGCGAGTTTTCCTTTCTCCTCTCACCCACAAACAAGAAAGAATCCACGGTATAACTATTTACAGTTCTGATACCATGGCCATAAGGCTAATCTGAGCGAAGCAGAGAATATGCACATGCACATGTGTCCCTTTCAGAGAACCAAACCACATGGCCTGCTCTCAGGACTGATCTGAATGGAAGTTTAAGACAAAAGCCGTCTTATTCAATGGCTTCCTCCAAATGCGTAGCCACTATTTAAGAAAAAGAAGATATTCAAGTACACTAAGAAAAATCACTTGATTTTAAATTCTGTCAAGGTGGCATATCTAGCACTAATGAAGGCACTCTTATGTCAGTGGCCTAAGAATTACAAATAATAGAAAATTAATACAAAAATTAAAGTACACTCTTTAAATAATGTTGCAGGAAAGTTTAAACTAGTTTCTGTTCAGTAATATAACTTATGTTTCCTTATTTTAAACCTTGCACATATTCTTACTGTAAACTTTACACCTAGTAGGCACTTAATAAATACTTGAAATAAAGATTTTAATTGAAAGAAAATTGTAAGCTCTTATGTAACATTAGGGCAAAGGAGACATTACTCCTGAATCTGTGTGCCTATAGTAACACACATGCACTCACGTGCATATACCCCTAATCATTTGGATGCTCTACCACTGACCAGAACATTTTCTGCTCTAGCCATCAGTTTTCTTTTTCAATTGCTGTCCATGGGACCCTTTCCTGAGGTCCCAGCACTAGGACCATTTTAAAATCTTTTCTTCTTTTGCCCTTCATCACCATTCAGTCAGTCACTAAACTCTGGCAGTTCTCACCCAATAATATCTTTTCATTCAGTCTCTTTCTTTTCTTTATTTTCAAGGGCTTACAGTGCACCAAGTGGCCCCTTATCTCCTTTCTGAACCACTGGAATAGGCCACCCTTCCTTCAGGCTATCTTCACAAAACAGCCTTTTAAAGCATCTAGGATAACTGCTTCCACACATAATTTTCCATGTCTCATTTCTTGGCCTTGGATTTTATACTGCTTCTTTTCTACCTGAAGACTAGAATCCAAATTCCTCATCTGGCTGAAAAGCCACTCTAGTACCTGTTATACTTCTTGGCCTCCTCTTCTTTCCCAACTCCAAGTTTCCCATCAACTTCTGTTTCCCTGGAATGGAATGAACAAGAATTTGGCTTAGCATTCATAATCTTTATGAACTGGTTCCTCATACAGCCCCCATCCCCCTGTAGTTTACTTACCACTCTTCACTGCCCTGCTTTCTCCACTTCAGCCAAGTTCGTGGGCTTGCCAGTTCCCATTTCCATGCCTTTGTTTATGCTTTCTCCACTGTATGGTATTCTTCTCTCTCACCTTGGAAAATGTATATCCATTACTTTCTTCCAAATTCTTTTTTTAACCCTGTTTGTTAAAGACCTGTATGCTTACGTCTTTGTACACTGTGTGAACACACTTTTGTGTTGGTGTATAAGTGCTGCAGAGTTTTACCTATATAGGTTTTGTTTTTTCCTCATTCCCAGCAAGAATTATCAACATCTTCAGGGCATGGAGAGCATCTCCTTAATTATGATACAGAATTCTCCACATACAACTTCTTCAGTAAATGCTGACTTCATACCATAGGTGACCACTAGATATCAACAAGGCATTTGAATTCTCCCGTCTGGATTTTTTTAAAAAAGAAAAAAAAAGTTGTATGTTGCAAAAGGAAGGACTTACTGCATGTCCATAATCCACTGGTCCAGACCAGGAGCTTGAGAATGCTTGAGGAACAGGTAAAGCACTCAGGACTCCTCCTGGGTATTTGACTGGAAGTTCTCAGATATGTTTTACCATGTAAAGAAAGTCAAAGGACCTATGTTTCCTGGTCAAGCAATAGTTTTCAGAGACAGTGGGCCAGGTCCACCATTCAGTAGAGGATGTTTGCCAAATGTTTTTGTAATATTCAAATGGGTTTATCCTTAAGTGAGCATATTTGATAAGCATGCCCACCCAGACTGCTTTCTGAAGATGTAAGTGGGCAACAAAGCACAAGTGTGATTCAATCCGCTGCCAGAGACTGACTGGCTCCAAAAAATTCTACACCCACCACTTTCCACTGTGCAAGATATACCAATTTACTCTAGTTGTGCCAGCCCAATGTTTGAGATTTATCAATGAATCGGTAAGGAAGAGACCATCAAAATTTTTCCTATACTTTTGGAACTCAGAAATTCTTTATTAAAAAGAATTTTTAAATTCACTGTCTCAAATTTCTGTAGGAACAGCTATTATGTAAAGAAATCTCCTTCTGACTCTATTTTAGCTCACCTAATAAAATCTGATGGTAGCACATGGATTGCTTCAGGGAAAATAGTTTCAGGGTTAAAAAAAGACTTGGAATTAAACTTTATATCTTGCTCCAAAAGAAGGACTCAGTCTCTGAGAGTATATGGAAAGGCTGTTTTTGGCTATGAATTAAAGAACTGTTTTATGAAGATGGTTCAGATCTAAGATTTGAAGAGGCCATTACTTTAACTAGAAGTTTGTAATATGTACTCATAAGTAACTGTGAATACCCGCTCCTCCAGCCTGATGAAGAGAAACAGACTACTGAGAAGTCCTTGGTGTCCCAACTATGGGTTACTAATTATAATAACACTTCAACTGCCCTGTTGCTAATCTCTACCTTATTGCAAGGTGGATATTGTTATCCCTAATTTACAAATGAAATATTTGTTGCTTAAAGTGATCAGGTGGCTCACACAATGGTGTACCACTAGTACATAGCTTTGGTAAACACTGATGTCCAAAGCCAATGTTCTTGATCCTGACACCCTGCTGCCTTTTAACTAAATGACACAGTACATGTGAAAGCATTTTGCAAACTACAAAGTGGTATACAAATGGTAGATTATATGAGAGACAGAAAGTCCTGGGAAGGGCAATTTCTAGATCACCCTGAAGAAGGAATAAAGAAAGAATGAATACTCTAGAAGTACCAGCAGCTCTTTTAGTCACATACAGAACTCCATAAATTATTCATCTGTGGTGGTTAGAAGCATCCAGAAACAACAGAGTTAATATTTCTTTTTGCCTAAACTACCTGGAAGCATATATATCCAAAGCAGATTTTCCCTCCTTCATATACAGAGACGATGCTCATGGATAATGCCCCCTGAGAGAAAGAAGACGTGTGAGCGGAATTCTTATATTTTAATATATACATCAACTTCATGAGCCATTTAATGTTAGTTTTCTGACAGAGTTTTCATAATAACCACATGAAATAGGTACTAATTCTTCTAGATTTATTGTTTGAGTAAAATTGGTTCCTAGAGATACTATCTTCCATGTTTTGGTATTAAGTAAATACAGACTGAATGAATGACTCATAGGATTTTTGACATAGCTGACACATACCCCTACACATTTGAAAACCTAGTTTTTGAGCTGGGTGTTGTGGTGCATACCTGTAGTTCCAGCATTTCAGGAGGCCAAGGCAGGAGTCTGAGACCACCCTGGGCAATGTGGCAAAACCCCATCTCTACAAAAAAAATACAAAAATTAGACAGGAGTGATGGCATGTGCCTGCAGTTGCAGCTACTCGGGAGGCTGAGGTAGGAGGATCACTTGGGCCAAGGAAGCAGAGGCTGCAGTGATCCAAGATGGTGTCATTGAGATCCTGTCAGAAAGACAGGCGAGAGAGAAAAGAAAGAAAATCTAGTTTTTAAGATACAGGTAATTTTACTGATGTTAGGTAATGTGCCTTTCTATATTAAATATATTCGTTCTTCAAATCATTGTATTTTTCATTGATTTGTTTTCATAATTTCATGTTTGGCAATTCTTGGCATTTTAGAAAGAAGGTTAAAATTTGTAGGCAAATACTTAAATGATTTAAATAAGCTATTGTTTCAAAATTTCCTTAATATAATTTAACTTGAATGGTCACTGCTTTATATTTAATTTATCTTCATGACCAAATCTATTAAGCCTACATACAGCTAGTCCTTCCTTAATGGTCTCAGGAGATGACAGTGTTGTTCTCACTGCTAAAGCAGAGTTGTTCACTGCCTACCACAGTGCCAGGAACATAGTAGGTGCTCAATTAATAATTGTGGAATGAATCATCTGTACTTTGTCATTTAGTTTCATAATGTTTCCTGGAGTGAAAAGGGAGGCATTTAAATTAACAATACTTACCTACTTCCTGAGATTTTTTCATGGTTACTCTCAAAGGTAATTTTCACATGAAAAGTCTTTAAATTCTTGAGTTAAGCTATTACAAAAGAGAACTTTTTCACTACTCAGAAAATAGCCAATGCGTTGTTCATTTTTGACTATGAAAATCTTAACTTTTTGCTTGACTTCAAAAGTATAAACTGTATTATAATAAATATATGCCAGTGTTGTTAAGAAACTTGAGAAATATACATCTTTGAGTATAGAAAGCTAGAGTCCTTGGCTTATGCTAGAAATAGCCCATTTTCTAATAGAGTTTATATTAGCCAAAGGTTTTATAGTCAATTTACTAGTTGTTGTTAAGAAACCGAAGTACCAAGAAGAAAGGCAACTTGGTGCATATCACAGGAAGTCAGAGACAGGGGCTAAGACTTGAATCAGTTGATATAGTCCTGATAACTCTAGGTCATAGCTCAGCTAATTGGCCCAGCTGCTCCCCTCTGTTCAGAGAAATCTCATCTACACCATTGATTTAACATAGGAAGAGACAAAAGGACTCAGAAATTATTGGTTATACAGTCAGCCCTTAGTATCTATGGATTCTGCATTTGTGGATTTAATCAACCACACATCCAAAAGATTTGGAAAAAACGATAAAAAATGACAATACACTAAAAAAATACAAATTAAAAATACCCTATAACAACTATTTACATAGCGTTTATTGCATTAGATATTATAAGTAACCTAAAGATGGTGAAAAGTATAAGGGGAAGATGCGCGTAGTTTATTTGCAAATACTGTGCCACTTTATATGAGGGACTTGAGCATCTGCAAGTCTTAAATCTGCAGTGGGGCCCTGGAACCTATCCTGCAAGGATACCAAGGTACAACTGGATATTTTTCTTGGTATTATATGTGTATGAGATTATTGTGATTCATAGATTCAGTATAGATCTTTCCAGCTTTTGTTTAAACCCATTTGTTGCATTGTATTATAGTACTCATAGGAACAAATTTTGGTTGTGAATGTGCCAGAAACTGTGCAGTAAGTTATCAGTCTTTTGAAGAAAGCTGTTAAAGAATAGGTATTTAAACCTTTGTAAAGGAATTTGGCTATATTATTCTGAAGGGCTCTGATTCACCTGAGCCCTTCCTGCGTAACTCCCTGCCAGAGTAGAAAAACCAAGTAGGTAGAACACATGTATCTTTTATGTACCAGGCTGCTAGACCTCAAATGAGATTACTGTTGAGAGGAAAAAACAAATTTCCTTTTCATTCCACAAGGTAACTTAGCTGCTTTCAAATGCAAAAACACTTTCTCCCCACAACCTCCATTCTCCCTTCCCCAGCCCCTCCTCTTTAATTCCTGTCTGGAATGGATTCCTCCCAAATGAGGATAATCCTGCCTTAGCTGTTTACTCACTTGGTTACCTTCCTGGGCTCTGCACCGTCCACAACAGGCTTTGCCATTTTTTATTTATTCCTGCCAGAATGCACTTAGGAGTTTTTATTATAGTTATGGTTGAGGTGGCACTTTAGCTCTAAGCTCTTATATTTATGATTTATAACTTTCTCTCTAAATTGCATGTTGGACTAGAATTTCTTAAGCACATTTTCTATATAGACGCAAATGTTTCATAAAATTTGAAGAAAATATTGGGCATGGCAGCCCAATATCCAAGAATTCATTTAACTCACCTGCCTTCAGAGTTAGCTGATGCAGCTCAGTGCATCAAGTATTAAATGTATCTGGGCATTCTATAGTAGACTATAAACAAATACCTAACTTGTGGAAACTAATGTGAAAAAAAAAGTATGGGTATCTTTCAATAAAATGAATTTTAAATTATCATTGTTTCATATTTCCAAAATACCCATAGATAACCAGATGATCATTAAATTATGATTATTCATTTTTAATGGTAATAGTTGATCTGTTACTATAAACTCCAAGAGATTTTTGCAAAACTTGTGTTGCATATATTACTTCACCTATTCTTTATAATAATCCTACAAGTAGGTATTCTTACTCTGATAATAAGATTCAGAGAGGTTTAATAATTTGATGAAAGTCACCTCAGCTAGTCAATAGTATTTAATAAGATTCCAGTCCCTATTCACCTTTGCTTGTTCTGCCAGATGCACCCTGAAACCAAAATATTCTGAGTTACTCTTTCAGCATTAATCCCACATGAATATGCCTTGTCATATGTTGAAGAAAAGGTCTGTAGGTACTATCACAGTCCACAGGTTGTTTGGTTTGTTAGTTTGTTACATAAATGCCCTTTCCTTCTCCAGGGGATGGCTAGTGCATAATCAGAAGTGACGATTCAAGAATATATAGAGGAAATGGGCAAATTCATAAACAGGAATATGGTAATCACTCAAATAGGGCATTGTAGTTTAAAAAAAGAATTGCACTTTTCCAATAATATTGGTTATGTAAAACTTGGCATCCACAAGTTGAATCCTCATCTATTGTGCTTTATATTCTTTCCTGAAAACTTTACAACACACAAGTTTAAATGAAACATATATTGTAGAAAACCATTCAAGGAAGGTTGTGGAAATAACAGAGAGTTGCGCTAGAAACCTTAATTTTAATTTCATGACTTTTGTGCAATTAGAAGCCCAACCTTAACATTGCATTAACTTAGATTTTTTGCATTTAATTATAGATACTGGGTTAAAGCTATGGGAGTTAATATTTTAAGCCTCCATTAATGGTTGTAATCAATTTTTTTTGTATTATTTTTTGCTAAAATAATCAAAAGGGCATTTAACCTGGACAAGAAGTAAATCTGGGATTCTAGAGATTAATATTAAATCTGCTAATGTATGGTCATACTGTTTTCCTGGAACCCTAATCTGATCATATATGCAAGAGTTTACAGGTAACAAGAATCAGAAAAAAGTCCTAGGGTTCAGTATTTCTCTTTGAATTGTCATAGTAGCATTGTTATTTTAGCTTCTCAGTGGGGTGGATTTTAAGCAAATTGAGGGTGGGGGATACAAGGATAAAAGGAATTGACATAAAAACTAAAGGAATTGCTTAATTTGTAAATTTAACCCTGTATCATGATTCTTCATTAGGGATATTTGCTATACTGACTCAGTGCCAAGCACAGGGGGCAAATGGGACAGAAAGGGCACTAACTATATTGAAGATGACACTAGAAATTTGGAGGGCTCTTAATAATTAGGCACTTAAGCTCACCTAGAGAAGTGATTAGCGTTTCAAAGTGGAGACATGGCTACAGGAACACAGATAAATTAGAATGGAACAAAATGTCCGGTTTGCCAGTTCTTTTAAGCAATTGTAGCCTGCACTGGGGATGTGGGAATAGTGTTCATACTGCTTACATAGCCTCCCACAAGAGCCAGTCTGTTTGGTTCCAGTACTTTGGACTTTGGTGTTGCAGATGTAGCCTAGGTATGAGGAGCCCTGGGTTTGTTTCATATCTCTTTCACTAACAAGCCAGATACTCTCAAAGAAATCACTCACTCTCCTGATTTTTCCACCCTTCTACTTATGGATGTAATTCCTTCTGCTCAGATAATACTAATATTTATAATATAACCCAAAATTATGGGTTGATTTTCTAGTTTATGTGCACAGAGGTGTTGATAATATTCTCTGATGGTTGTTTGTATTTCTGCAGGGTCAGTGGTAATATTATCCTTAGCAAACTAACACAGGAACAAAAACCAAATACCGTGTGTTCTCACTTATAAGTGGGAGCTAAGTGATGAGAATACGTGGACACATAGAGGGGGACAATATAAACTGGAGCCTTTCAGAGCATGGAGGATGGGAAGAGGGAGAAAATCAGGAAAAATGACTAATGGCTACCAAGCTTAGTACTTCATTGATAAAATAATCTGTACAACCCCCATGACACAAGTTGACCTGTATAAGAAACCTACACTTACACCCCTGAACTTAAAATAAAAGTTAAAAAAAACATGGGTTGAAAGCAATTTACAACTAAGAGAAGATAAACATTTATAGTACAAGAGAGACTTGGCAAAAATGTGGTAGGATCTCACTTGGGGCTAGAGATACAAAGATGGATGAATCATTTTTCTCGAGCAGCTCGGAGTCTAGTGAGGGCAGTGGGGAACTGGAAGGGTGAGTGTAGTCTTAGTAAAGAGATAAAAACAGAACATGACACGACTGATATTAGAGTGGTACAGGAGAGGGGATGATGGCTGGATATTTGAAAAACAGTAACTATGTAGGTGGAAGTAAACATTAGTAATGATATGATGTAATGGAAAGAACACTAGTAAAGGAGTTCATTCTGTCCTCGAGGCTTATCATGTGTGATTGAAAGTAATGCTCTGTTCCTGTGTATCTTTATCTATAAAATGGGTATAATACCTCATTGCTTATGTCATAAGGCATACTGAGAATCAAATAAGAGCTGTATATGTGGAAGCACTTTGAAAACTTTACACTGCTATACAGATGTCTAACATTATTACTATTGCATCACAAAAAATAGTGGAGAATCAACATAACAAAATGGGTGATTCAGAACAAAATTCATTTCACCAAAAATGTCAAATAATTATGAAAGAAGTAAACTTTGAGGCTTAAAATGTATGAATGACGCATCTGACTAAAATTTTGTTACATGCAATTGATATGTCTGGCCACCAACTAGCAGAATAATTGTGACTTTCCAAAATTATAATCTTCTAAGCTAGGAAAGAGAAACTTAAAATTGGAAGGAGCCTGGACACTTATACATTAAAAATGACAGGATGAAAAAGGAGGAGGATTGTGCTTTTCCAAATGTCAAAATTTAAAATGCTAATAAAATCCAATAAACAGGATATTTACCATGGCTACAACAACTAGCAAAGGTTAACTTGGACAAGGACTGGAAACCATTGAAAGTACAGAGGGACAATCAATGAGAATGCCTACCCCAGATGAGTTCTGATATCATTGGCATGTGCTCAAGCCATGGAGCTACTCCTTTCACAGACTGAATGCAACTCTAATCATTATTTATGAGATTTTTTAATGTACATATTATTTCATAACTGTGCTTTTTTTTGCATAGCAGAAGTTACTTTTGAATCAAAGTGAGGAAACTGTTCTTAGGTGATTTAACTCCAACAGTTTGAATAAGATGACAGAATGCTCAGACACAAACAGGACCTGTCTCTACACATCTTAGACAGAGAGCAGAATATTCAAACATGTGTATCTTGCACTTAATTTAAACTGCGTGGTTGGTTACCTATCTCTTTGGCAATTCAGTATAAAGTTTTATTACTGTGAAATAGAATAGGGTAGGGATTTATGTCACACAAAAATGAATTTCCATGGATGGGAACACACATGAAATAATTTAGGTAAGCAGTATGTCAAATGAAAATTTAAGATGTTAGAGCTGGTGGTGCAAAGGGAGGAAGCAAAAGAGGAGGTTTGTGTAATAGATGATAAATATATCATACTGGGGAAAGAAAAAGGACCACAGATGCTATATAGGAAGTTATTACTAATGTTGAACAATTGTGGAAAACATTGAAGAATGATTTTTAGGGCAAAGATATCAAAGCAATTGATTAGACAAGGAAGGAATCTCATTTCAATGTCAATGAAAAATGTAACACTTAAAATAAATGTGAGCCTTTATAATTATATCCAGGAATCAATAGAAACCACAGCCCTAGCTAGAGTTTCTGTAGGTTTAGACATTAGGATCATTTTCTTTTTTAAATTAAATATTAACTTCTGGGACACATGTGCAGAATGTGCGGGTTTGTTAAATAGGTATACACAGGCCGTGATGGTTTGTTGCACCCATCAACCCATCATCTATATTAGGTATTTCTCCTAATGCTATCCCTCTCCTAGCCCTCCAGCCCACAAAGGCCCCAATGTGTAATGTTCCCCTCCCTGTGTTCATGTGTTCTCATTGTTCAGATCCCACTTATGAGTGAGAACATGCAGTGTTTAGTTTTCTGTTCCTGTGTTAGTTTACTGGAATGAGGGTTTCCAGCTTCATCCATGTCCCTGCAAAGAACATGAACTCATCCTTTTTTTATGGCTAGATAGTATTCCATGCTGCATATGTGCCACATTTTCTTTATCCAGTCTACCATTGATGGGCATTTGGGTTGGTTCCAAGTCTTTGCTATTGTGAATAGTGCTGCAATAAACATACATGCATGTGTTTTTATAATAGAATGATTCATAATCTTTCAGGTATATACCCAATAATGGGGTTGCTGGGTCAAATGGTATTGCTGGTTCTAGATCCTTGAGGAATTGCCACACTGTCTTCCACAATGGTTGAATTAATTTACACTCCTAACAACAGTATAAAAGCATTCCTATTTTTCCACATCTGCTCCAGCATCTGTTCTCTCCAGATTTTTTAATGATCACCATTCTAACTGGCGTGAGATGGTATCTCATTGTGGTTTTCATTTGCTTTTCTCTGATGACCAGTGATGATGAGCTTTTTTTCTTATGTTTGTTGGCTGCATAAATGTCTGCTTTTGAGAAGTGTCTGTTCATACCCTTCACCTACTTTTATATATATGTATATATTATTGCACTTTAGGTTCTGGAGTACATGAGCAGAACATGTAAGATTGTTGCATAGCTACCTACATGGTAATGTGGTTTGCTGCCTGGATCCCCCATCACCTGTATCTGGCATTTCTCCCCACGTTATCCCTCACCAACCTCCCTACCCCTCAAGGTCCCTTGCCTATTCCCCCCCTACAGACCCCAGTGTGTGATGCTCCCCTCCCTGTGTCCGTGTCTTACCATTGTTCAACACTCGCCTATGAGTGAGAACATGTGCTGTTTGATTTTCTGTTCTTGTGTCAGTTTGCTGAGAATGATGGTTTCCAGAGTCATCCATGTCCCTACAAAGGATACGAACTCATTGTTTTTTATGGCTGCATAGTATTCCATGATGTATATGTGCCACATTTTCCTTGTCCAGTCTATCATCGATGGGCATTTGGGTTAATTCCAGGTCTTTGCTACTGTAAACAGTGCCACTATGAACATACATGTGCATATGTGTCTTTATAATAGAACGATTTATAATCCTCTGGATATGTACCCAGTAATGGGATTGCTGGGTCAAATGGAATTTCTATTTCTAGGTACTTGAGGAATGGCCACACTGCCTTCCACAATGGTTGAACCAATTTACACTCCAACCAACAGTGTAAAAGTGTTCCTATTTCTCCACATCCTCTCTAGCATCTGTTGTCTCCAGATTTTTTAATGATCTCCATTCTAACTGGCGTGAGGTGGTATCTCAATGTAGTTTTGACTTGCATTTCTCTAATGACCAGTGATGATGAGCATTTTTTCATAAGTTTGTTGGCCTTATAAATGTCTTCTTTTGAAAAGTGTCTGTTCATATCCTTTGCCCACTTTTGAATGGGCTTGTTTTTTTTTTTTCTTGTAAATCTCTTTTAGTTCTTTGTAAATTCTGGATATCAGCCCTTTGTCAGATGGGTAGACTGCAAAAATTTTTTCCCATTCTGTTGGTTGCCGATTCACTCTAATGACTATTTCTTCATTGTGTTGATGCTTTTTACCATTTGGTACGTTTTTGGAGTGGCTGGTACTGGTTGTTCCTTTCTATGTTTAGTGCTGCTTTCAGGAGCTCTTGTAAGGCAGGCCTGGTGGTGATGAAATCTCTCAGCAATTGCTTGTTCATAAAGGATTTTATTTCTCCTTCACTTATGAAGCTTAGTTTGGCTGGATATGAAATTCTAGATTGAAAGTTCTTTTATTTAAGGATGTTGAATATTGGCCTCCACTCTTTTCTGGCTTGTAGGGTTTCTACCAAGAGATCCACTGCCTTCACCCACTTTTTGATGGGGTTATTTGTTTTCTTTTTTCCTGTAAATTTATTTAAGTTCCTTGTAGATTCTGGATATTAGCCCTTTCTCAGATGTATAGATTGCAAAAATTTTCTCCCCTTCTATAGGTTGCCTGTTCAATCTGATGGTGGTTTCTTTTGCTTTGCAGAAGCTCTATAGTTTAATTAGATCCCATTTGTCAATTTTGGCTTTTGTTGCCATTGCTTTTTGTTTTAGTCAAGAATTCTGTGCCCATGCCTATGTCCTGAATGGTATTGCCTGGGTGTTCTTCTAGGTTTTTTATGGTTTTAGGTCTTACATTTAAGTCTTTAATTCATCTTGAGTTAATTTTTGTATAAGGTGTAAGGAAGGGGCCCGGTGTCAGTTTTCTCCATATGGCTAGTCAGTTTTCCCAATACCATTTATTAAATAGGGAATTCTTTTCCCATTACTAGTTTTTGTCAGTTTGTAAAAAATCAGATGGTTGTAGATGTGTGGTGTCATTTCTGAGGACTGTGTTCTGTCCCATTGGTCTGTATGTCTGTTTTGGTACCAGTATCATGCTGTTTTGGTTACTGTAGCCTTGCAGTATAATTTGAAGTTAGGAAGCATGATGCCTCCAGCTTTGTTCTTTTTACTTATGATTGTCTTGGCTATACGGGCTCTTTTTTGTTTCCATATGAAACTTAAAGTAGTTTTTTCTAATTCTGTGAAGAAAGTCAATGGTAGCTTGATGGGGATAACATTGAATCTATAAATTATTTTGGGGAGTATGGCCATTTTCACAATACTGATTCTTCCTATCCATGAGCATGGAATGTTTTTCCATTTGTTTGTGTCCTCTCTTATATCCTTGACCAGTGGTTTGTAGTTCTCTTTGAAGAGGTCCTTCACATCCCTTGAAGTTGTATGTCTAGGTATTTTATTCTCTTTGTAGTAATTGTGAATGAGAGTTCACTCATTTGGCTCTCTATTATTGGTGTATAGGAATGCTTATGACTTTTGCATATTAATATTGTATCATAAGACTTTGCTGAAGTTGCTTATCAGCTGAAGGAGATTTGGTGATTTGATGATGGAGTTTTCTAAATACATAATCATGTCATCTGCAAACAGAGACAATTTGACTTCCTCTCTTCCTGTTTGAATACCCTCTATTTCTTTCTCTTACCTGATTTCCCTGGCCAGAAAGTCCAATACTATGTTGAATAGGATTGGTGAGAGAGGGCATCCTTGTCTTGTGCCAGTTTTCAAAGAGAATGCCTCCAGTTTTTGCCCATTCAGTATGATATTGACTGTGGGTTTGTCATGAATAGCTCTTATTATTTTGAAATATGTTTCATCAATACCTACTTTATTAAGAGATTTTAGCATGAAGGAGTGTTGAATTTTATTGAAGGCCATTTCTGCATCTATTGAGATAATCATGTAGATTTGTCACTGATTCTGTCTATGAGATGGATTACGTTTATTGATTTGCATGTGTTGAACCAGCCTTGCATCCCAGGGATGAAGCTGACTTGATTGTGATGGATAAGCTTCTTGATGTGCTGCTGGATTTGGTTTGCCAGTATTTTATTGAGGATTTTTGCGTCAATGTTCATCAGGGATATTGGCCTGAAATGCTCTTTTTTGTTGGGTCTCTGCCAGGTTTTGGTATCAGAATGATGTTGGCCTCATAAAATGATTTAGGGTGCAGTCCCTCTTTTTCTTTTGTTGGAAGTTTCAGAAGGAATGATACCACCTCCTCTTTGTATCTCTGGTAGAATTCGGCTGCCAATCTGTCTGGTCCTGGGCTTTTTTTTTTGTTCGATAGGCTATTAATTACTGTCTCATTTTCAGAACTTGTTATTGGCCTATTCAGGGAGTAGACTTGTTCCTGGCTTAGTCCTAGGAGGGTGTATGTGTCCAGGAATTTATCCATTTCTTCTAGATTTTCTAGTTTATCTGTGTAGAAATGTTTATATTATTCTCTGCTGGTGGTTTGCATTTCTGTGGGATCAGTGGTGATATCCCCTTTATCATTTTTATCATGTCTATTTGATTCTTCTCCCTTTTCTTCTTTATTAGTCTGGCTAGTGGTCTATCTATTTTGTTAATACTTTTTTAAAAAATTGGTTCCTATGAGTGAGAACATGCGGTGTTTGATCTTCTGCTCTTCTGTCAGTTTGCTGAGAATGATGGTTTCCAGGTTCATCCATGTCCCTACAAAGGACACAAACTCATCGTTTTTGATGGCTGCATAATATTCCATGGTGTATATGTGCCACATTTTCCCTGTCCAGTCTATCAAAATGCGATAAAATAAATACATGGGAAAAAAAATTTGTTCCTGGAGTCACTGATTTTTTTAAGGGTTTTTGTGCCTCTATCTCTTTCAATTCTGCTCTGACCTTAGTTATGTCTTGTCTTCTTCTAGGTTTTGAATTTGTTTGTTCTTGCTTCACTAGTTCTTTTAATTGTGATGTTAGGGTGTCGATTTTAGATCTTTCCTGCTTTCTCCTGTGAGCATTTAGTGCTATAAATTTCCCGCTAAACATTGCTTTAGCTGTGTCCCAGAGATTCTGGTGCATTGTATCTTTGTTCTCATTGGTTTCAAAGAACTTATTTGTTTCTGCCTTACTTTCGTTATTTACCCAAGTCATTCAGGAGCATGTTGTTCAGTTTCCATGTAGTTGTGTGGTTTTGAGTGAGTTTGTTTTAATCCTGAGTTCTAATTTGATTGTGTTGTGGTCTGAGAGACTGTTATGATTTCTGTTCTTTTGCATTTGCTGAGGAGTATTCTTTACTTCTAATTATGTGGTCAATTTGGAATAAGTGCAATGTGATACTGAGAAAACAGTATATTCTTTTGATTTGAGGTGGAGAGTTTTGTAAATGTCTATTAGGCCCACTTGGTCCAGAGCTGAGTTCAAGTCCTGAATATCCTTGTTAATATTTTGCCTCGTCGATCTGTCTAATATTGACAGTGGGATGTTAAACTCTCCCACTATTATTGTGTGGGAGTAGAATTCTCTTTGTGGATCCCTAAGAACTTGCTTTTTGTATCTGGGTGCTCTGTATTGGGTGCATATATATTTAAAATAGTTACCTCTTCTTGTCACATTGATCCCTTTACCATTATGTAATGCCCTTCTTTGTCTCTTTTGATCTTCGTTAGTTTATAGTCTGTTTTACTAGAGACTGAGATTGCAACCCTTGCTTATTTTTACTTTCCATTTGCTTGGTAAATACTCCTCCATCCCTTTATTTTGAGCCTATGTTTGTCTTTGCAAGTGAGATGGGTCTCCTGAATACTGCACACCAATGAGTCTTGACTCTTTATCCAATTTGCTAGTGTGTGTCTTTTAATTGGGGCATTTAGCCCATTTACATGTAAGGTTGATATTGTTATGTATGAATTTGATCCTGTTATTATGACGCTAGCTGGTTATTTTGCCCATTAGTTGATGCAGTTTCTTCATAGTGTCGAAGGTCTTTACAACTTGTTATGTTTTTGCAGTGGCTGGTACTGATTTTTCCTCCCCATACTTAGTGTTTCTCTCAGGAGCTCTTGTAAGGCAGGCCTGGTGGTGACAAAATCTCTCAGCATTTGCTTGTAGAGGATTTTATTTCTCCCTCACTCATGAAGCTTAGCTTGGCTGGATGTGAAATTCTGGGTTGAGAATTCTTTTCTTTAAGAATATTGAATATTGGCCCCCACTCTCTTCTGGCTTGTAGGGTTTCTGCAGAGAGATCTGCTATTAGTCTCATGGGCTTCCCTTTGTAGGTAACCTGACCTTTCTCTCTGGCTGCCCTTAACATTTTTTCCTCCATTTCAACCTTGGTAAATCTGACAATTATGCGTCTTGGGGTTGCTCTTCTCAAGGAGTATCTTTCTTGGAGGGTTTGTTCCTTTTTATTCTTTTTTCTCTAATCTTGTCTTCATGACTTATTTCATTGAGTTGATCTTCAATCTCTGATATCCTTTCTTCCACTTGATCGATTTGGCTATTGATATTTGTGTATGCTTCACAAAGTTCTCGTGCTGTGTTTTTTAGCTCCATTGGGTCATTTATGTTCTTCTCAAAACTTGTTTTTCTAGTTAGCAATTTCTCTAACCTTTTTAAAAAGTTCTTAGCTTCCTTGCGTTGGATTAGAAAATGCTTCTTTAGCTCAGAGAAGTTTGTTATTGCCCACCTTCTAAACCTGCTTCCATCAATTTGTCAAACTCATTCTCCATTCAATTTTGTTCCCTTGCTGGCGAGGAGTTGTGATTTTTTTTTAGGAGAAGAGGTGCACTGATTTTTGGTATTATCAGCCTTTTTGCACTGGTTTTTCCTCATCTTTGTGGATTTATCTACCTTTAGTCTTTGGTGCTGGTTACCTTCAGATGGGGTTTTTGTGTGGATGACCTTTTTGTTGATGTTGATGCTATTCCTTTCTGTTTGTTAGTTTTCCTTCTAACAGTCAGTCCCCTCTGTTGCAGGTCTGCTGGAGTTTGGTGGGTGTCCACTCCAGACCCTGTTTGCTGGGGTATCACCAGTGGAGGCTGCAGAACAGCAAAGATTGCTGCCTGTTCCTTCCTCTGGAAGCTTCATCCCAGAGGGGCACCCGCCAGCTGCCAGCCAGAGCTCTCCTGTATGAGGTGTCTGTCGATCCCTCCTGGGAGGTGTCTCCCAGTCAGGAGGCATGGGTCTCAGGGAACCACTTAAGAAGGCAGTCTGTCCTTAGCAGAGCTCAACCGCTGTGCTTGAGATCTGCCACTCTCTTCAGAGCTGGCAGGCAGGAATGGTTAAGTCTGCTGAAGCTGCACCTGCAGCTGCTCCTTCCCCCAATTACTCCGTCCCAGGAAGATGGGAGTTTTATCTATAAGCCCTTGACTGGGGCTTCTGCCTTTCTGTCAGAGGTGTCCTGCACAGAGGGGAGGAATCTAGAGAGGCAATCTGGCTATAGTGGCTTTGCCGAGCTGCAGCGGACTCCGCCCATTTTGAACTTCCCAGCAGCTTTTATTTATCACTGTGAGGGGAAAGCTGCCTACTCAAGCCTCAGTAATGGTGGACACCCCTCCCCCCACCAAGCTCAGGGGTCCCAGGTTGACTTCAGACTGCTGTGCTGCCAGTGAGAATTTCAAGCCAGTGGATCTTAGGTTGTTGGGCTCCGTGGGTGTGGGATCTGCTGAGCCAGACCACTTGGCTCCCTGGCTTCAGCTCCCTTCCCAGGGGAGTGAATGGCTCTGTCTTGCCAATGTTCCAGGCACCACTGGGATATTTAAAAAAACTCCTGCAGTTAGCTTGGTGTCTGCCCAAATGGCCCCTCACTTTTGTGCTTGAAACCCTGGGCACTGGTGGTGCATGCACCTGAGGGAATCTCAGTCTGCAGGTTGTGAAGACCATGGAAAAGCTTAGTATCTGGGCCAGATTGCATCATTCCTCGTGGCACATTCCCTGTGACTTCCCTTGGCTAGGATAGGGATTTCCCCGACCCCTTGTGCTTCAGCTCACCTTCTGTGGGCTGTACCCACTGTCTAACCAGTCCCAGTGAGATGAGCCGGGTACCTCAGTTGGAAATGCAGAAATCACCCACCTTCTGCGTTGATCTCATTGGGAGCTGTAGACTGGAGCTGTTCCTATTCGGCCATCTTGCCAGCCAGGGTCAGTTTTAAACTTTTTTTTTTACGGATGTTACCGAAGGACCAGCAGTAAGCTGGTCTGCAAAAGCTGGTCTCCCCCATCTGCAAAAATCTTTCTTTCCATTGATTCCATTTTGTTTCAAACCAGTCCTGATTATGAGAAAGCTCCCTCTCAGAACAGCTCTCCTGCTTCTCTTTAGACTGAAAATGGAACTCTGGTATGATGGAAGGGTATGAAGGTCTTTTTTCTAAATGCCGTATGTCTTGCCTTTTTTATATATTTGTGTAAAGAAATTCTTAGTAGTAATTCTCTGACATTGAGTTAAAAGAAGTCAAATTTTTAATCTGTCTTCACTTATCTAGTCCTCAAACTTAGGCTAACATCTCAAAAGAACTAAGAAAAACACTATAAGATTTAGAACTTAATTAGATAAGTTGTATAAGGGACATGGAAGAAAAAAAGGAGAGTTTACTGTTTCTGAATTGATGTCATCTACCAAGAGCTGAAACACAGGAGAAAGAAGGTTTGCCTGGAAAGGGCAAGCAGTGCTTTTGCTTTGGGACTTGAATTTAAGGTGGCACAAAAGATTTAGATTTTCTTAAAATGCCCATGATACTATAGGCAATACAGGTTTGACGCTCCAGAGAAAGGTCTGGGCTAAAGATCAAGAATCGGGAGTTACTTGTGAGGAAGTAATAGGTGAAGCCATAAGACTAGATGAGATGACTCAAGGAAAAATTATGAGAGAAAAAAACTCAAAGCAGAACACTAGGAAATTCTAATACTTAACGAATAGATGAGAATGAGGAGTCAAACAAAAAAGGAGAGAAAACTAGAGATAGAGAACAGGGAAATTAGGTCAGTATTCTTTAGGTAACCAAGGGTAAAGTATTTCAGGGAGGGGCAATGATGAGAATTTAAAAATAAAAATGAAAATGTTCAATAAAGCTGGCTCAAAAGAGGCCAGCCATGACAATGAGTAAAGTATCAAAAGGGCAGTGATCATCTTGAGATAGTAGTTTATACCTGTAATTACCTAGGTGGTAATGATGTCAGAAACCCTATTAACTGAAAGCATTTTTTAAACATTACCTAGTTCTTATATTTCTCAAGTTAGTTCTTCAGTTGTTCCTCCCTTTAGTATTATTTTAACTTTTCTAAATGTAGTCACACATTGCTCAA
Source organism: Sapajus apella (assembly GCF_009761245.1). Lineage (NCBI taxonomy): Eukaryota > Metazoa > Chordata > Mammalia > Primates > Cebidae > Sapajus > Sapajus apella. The sequence continues at coordinate 6,544,590 of NW_022436980.1, forward strand.
CGAAGGGAGTACATTCTGAGAAATGTGTCATTAGGCAATTTCATCATTGTGTGAATAATGCAGAGTGTACTTACACAAACCTAGATGGCATCGCTTACTACACACCTAGGCTATATAATGTAGCCTCTTGCTTTTAGGGTTCAAGCCTGTACAGCATGTTACTGTGCTGAATATTGTAATTAATTATAACAGAGTGGCAAGTATTCATGTATCTAAACATATCTAAACATAGAAAAGGCACAGTACAAACACAGCAAAGAAGATCAAAAGCGTACACCTTTATAGAGCACTTACGATGAATGGATCTTATGGAGCTGATGTTGCTCTGGGTGAATGAATGAGTGAGTGACGAGTGACTGTTAACCCCTAGGACATTACTGTCTGCTACTGTAGACTTTATAGACACTGTACATTTAGGCTACACTAAATTTATGTTTTAAAAAGTAATTGTGCTATGATGTTATGATGGCTATGACATCACTAGGCATTAGGAATTTTTCAGTTCTCTTATAATCTTATAGGACCACAGTCAGATATGCAGTCCATTGTTGGCTGAAATGTCATTATACAGCACATAATCATGTTTACTTTACACTTTACTTGGAAAACGTTGATTGGGGATGCAGTACACAAAATATATTAAAAGGCTATGGTTGTCACAATACATTTCCACACCAACAAAACACCAATCCATCATCCCTACCTTCTACCTAAATATTATAGGATAAAATGTAAAGCTAGAATTTTTAAAAATCAAACTGCTTGTACTACCTTCTGTACCTTCTATAATTCCAAACTAGCTATGTTCTATTCTGAATTCATTCAACTAGCTAGAGTACTGTGGGGAACTAGTGAAAAACATGTACTATTTTCAAAGATCTTACATATCAGTAAAAAAATTATTAAAGGTAGAAAATGTGATGAAAGAGACATAAATAGTGTCTTGGAGGGAGAACAAATTTCTGGTTTAGGAGCGTTCTTAGTTAAGGTAACATTAGCTTCTATAATATACAAATTTCCAAATCTCAGTGTTTCAACATGAGTTTCTCTCTTGCTCATGTAAAGACTGGTCAGGGACCCAGGTTGAGAGAGGCTCTTCAGTACTCAGCTTCCATGTTTGCTGTAGGTGTGACATCCAGCCAGAAGTTTGGCAAAGAGAGAGCAATGATTACACAGGAACTTTTAATGAACCAGGCCTGGGGTAGCATATGTCACTTCCACCAACAACCTATTCAACAGAATTTGGTCACAGGGCCATAGCTATCTGCAGAAAAGGCCAGGAAATGGAGTTTAGCTAGGTGCTCAAGAGGAAAAGTAAAACAGCTATTAAATAATTTGCTAGCAACTACCTAGGGGTCAGAGAGGACCACTAAGGTAGAATTTAGACTTACAGTCAGTGGGGGAGTATGTGGAAGCTGGTGTAGAATATGGAATAGGGAAAAGGGGGATTGAAGGAAGAATCAGTTCTAGCTTTCACCTGCATGGGCAGAGCCCACAGTATTGATAGTGACATGTTAGCTTTCAACATAAGCTCCTTAACAATATTATTCTTTCATCTGAGGAAATTAGTCTATTTCTGAGGGAAAACAATCTGCAATATGTTGCAATTTACTTACTTAAATATTGAAGTAGAGAGAGACTTTGATCTCAAAACCCTCTCATTTTGGAAGTGAGAGCCCAGGGAGCTCATGCTCTCTGGATCTCACACAGTGAGTCACTGTCAAAGCCAGAACAGAACCCAGACCTCTCAGCTTCCCATTCCAGTGCTCTTTCTATAAGGAAAGTATAAGTTTCAGCATTGTTAAACCTTAACTATGGAGAAATAACCGTAATATTTTATCATAAATTATTTCTATTATCTCATCTTAAATTTTACCTTCAAACTAAAGGAAAACAGTACTGATCTAAAACATCTTCTATCACAATCCAACATAGCCCATATTTCTAATTTAGAAAAAAAGATTTTTTTGTTTATTATCTTGAAGACCAGTGCCCTCTTCTCCCTGTGTCTCATGTAGAAATTTCACAGTCCAAATATACAGAGCAAGAATAGATGAAATCAACATGTTTACCATTATTCTAACTAAATTTTAAAAGAAAAAGGGAACAAAAGGTGAGTGATAACTGAGTTGCATGGCTATAATTGAGTTTTTGTTGCTTTTATTGTTATAATATTTTAATTGGCATAGATGCTTAAATGTATATCAAATGCATGTCACAGCTTTTGTACAAAAATAAATTTGACTCTGGAACACATTTTCTTTAGTGAGAATGATAAATTATCTCAGCGCTTGTAATTCTCTACTTTTAAAAATCATAAGGTCAGTTCTTTAATTAAAAGATAAAGAAAAGTACGCAGTGTCCATGTAGTTAAATCACTTTTATCAGGATAATCTAGTAACCAAAAAGAAAAAAAAATTATGAAGGGAAAGACACAATCTATCTTCAGAATAATTGGTCCAAGAATGACTTCTTTATAGTCTCATAAGCCCCACTTCTAGAAGTCTCCCATCACAGTAAAAGAAAATGAAAACTGTACTGTGTACAACAAAGAATTTGTTCTAAATTTACTCATTTCATTTTTAATCATAGGCATTAGTTATTTTATTCTATTAAAAAGTCTTTTATATGTCAACATTCTCTTTTTCAAAACAATTACCATGAATATGTGGTCAGCCTCCAGTAAAGGAAATACTCATATTTAACACCAAGTTGCAATTACTGGTAAATATATGTTGTTAAATACAGTTCAGCTATATGTACCCTTACCCCAGCCTGACAGCCTCCTTCATTTGTTTCCATGAAGGCAGATTAGACGACTACCTTTTACACTCCTGAGATTATGACTCAGTATTGCACAGACCCTTAAATAATGAAAGACAGCTGAACATATATAAAAACCAGCTCCAAGAATGTTTGTGGACAGAAGCTCAAAGATGTAGCAGTATCTGGATGTGTATGTGATGACAATACTCTACAAACATAGATACCAAGGGGCTTCCTGATTCCTTCATCCCTGTGAAGTAACATTGATATCGTCTTACCCACCTAATATTTTAGCAAACTACCAAGGCTTATTAATGAACCAATGCTGGATTGAGTGCCAGGAACGTTCTACTGCCTAAGATTTGCCCTCCTGTGAGGCTCCAGTCAGATTTTTGGACCTGCCATCTAGTGGCCACTGCAGTAACAAGACAGTCGTTACATTATGTTCTTCTTTTTTTTTTTTTAATTTTTTTTCAAAGTTAAATGTGGCTCATCTGCAGCTTAATATGGAGGTGCTCCACCCATTAAGCTATAGTTCCCACCCCCCTTGTTAGATACGCTGCCGTTTTCATAGAGCAGCTTCAATCAGACCATTTGTTATGTTCACAAGAAAAGGATTTTTCACTCAAAATGATACACTTCCCACCTGGATTTGAAAAAAATAAAGTAAGTCTTCTTCCATTATTGAAAAAAGATCTGGAGGGGGGAGAAGGGGGAGCTGGAGAGCAGGAATATATTCTGTCAAGTAGTTCTACTTGTGAGACTAATTCTTCCAAACTGTGCACCCAACAGAGTAAACCTCTTATTTTGCTGCTTTTGCTCTGATCCCCCACATAGCTGTAATGTTCTAGTTGTTTTCCCTGTCCTATAAACCACATAGGCATTTGCTATTATACATAATGTTGGCAAAGGAACAATTTACAAATGTCTTAAGTAGGTAATTATTTGTTAGAATATAGATCTATGGAAGTATATGTTACTGTAGCAAAACCTGGTAAGAGGTTAGTTTTGTTTCTGTGTTTTCTATTGTAATCCCTGGTTGTTAGTTTTTCTTTTTCCAGGGATTTATGAGTGGAATGTAAAAATGCACAGTGGGCTATTATTATTATTTATTATTTGTCAAAGGAACATGAATATACAGAGCAAAGGCCAGTTTGTGAACTATGCCAGACAGTCCCCCATCCAAAAGACCTTACAATACAACTCTGAAGCAGGTCCTAAAATTGCAAGACAGAATGAAAACAGATGGGTGAATGGTACTTATTCAATATCTTAAATATAGAACTCACTAGGCAGGTGCATCTTCAGATGTTATTTGAAAGAAGAGACAGAATATCTTGGCATTGTGTCATTTATTCATAAATATTATGAATTTTATATTATTTGAGAAACTATTCTAAATATACAAAGGGAGTTTAAAAGAAAGTGTGAAAGCTGATTCCCTCAAATGAGACAAAGGGCAAATCAAGTGACTGAACATAAGAGAGTGGAGAAGAACCTGGCCAAGGATGGGGCCAAGGAAAAACAAATCCCACAGGAACACTTAAAGTTTGATGGAAAAAAATGCAGGGATTTAAAAAAAAATAAAGAATCCAAACAATCAAGGTGGATGATAATCTTAGCAGCTATGCCTTGAATATACTAAAATTGCAGAGAGAATCCAGGAACAATAATGGCAATGACAACAATTTAGCTATGGGAATTGCAGTACAAGGGTGTAGAATTCTGTGTGGTGGACATAGGGGTTGGTTCTGGTCTTGAAGACAGTATCAATAGAGCAGGAAGAATAGTTAGATTTAGCTAACAGCAGCATAAAAGGTAGGAGATATTTGTTAAAGAAGACGGAAGTCAATGAAGCTATCCAAGGATGCCATAGCATTTTTTTTTTTAATACCTGTTGTCTTCCCTACACTGTGTTAGTTTTCCTGAGTATACTGTAGATATGTCAGGATCCTCAGGCCAAAAATAAACCTATATGGGTAAGAATAACCCACATGAATCAATTAGAAAATATAAAGCAACTGATGTTATGACGTATAGCAAGATTTTAGAGGTGGGAGAAATCAGCAGGCGTCATGGTAATCACAGAAAATCCTCTGAGAAGTAAGACCTAAGCTGGGCCTTGAAGAATTGGTATGTGGGGAATAGACATAAACAAGGGAGAAATATGGTGAAATCATCAGGATAGAAATCAACGTGGTGTTTTGGGGGAGTGGTGAAATGGATGGTTTGAGCAAGAAAGGAGGGAGAAGCTGGTAGGATGGTAAAGCAAAGCTGTTGTGTGAACCTGAGAATGTAAGGATTCATCAGCATGTTGTGGGGGGCATTTATTCATTCATCCTGAAGGTATTTATTGAGGGTATATTATGTTCCAGGCACAAATTAGACAAAACTTTTCCCCTTATGAAATTTATATTTAATGAGGGAAAATAGATACCCTCCAACAAAAAAAGCAAACAAATAAGTGAACAAGTTTAGAGAGTGATTAGTGCCATGAAGAACATTAATCTGAATAAAATAGAGAGTGACAGGCTAGAGTAGTGATGACCTGAAATGGGGAGAGTGGAGAGTATTGGAGGCTGGGCACAGTGACTCATGCCTATAATCCTAGCACTTTGGGAGGCCGAGGCGGGCAGATTGCTTGAGGTCAGGAGTTCAAAACCAGCCTGGCCAACATAGTGAAGCCTCATCTCTACTAAAATACAAAAGTTAGCTGGGTGTGGTGGCACATGCTTTAATCTCAGCTACTCAGGAGGCTGAGGCAGGAGAATCACTTGAACCCGAGAGGCAGAAGTTGTAGTGAGTCGTAATGGCATGACTGTACTCCAGCCTGGGTGACAGAGTGAGACTCCATCTCAAATAAAAATTGGAAATTCTTAAGACTTGGAGACAGAGAAGAGAAAGGGAAGACACAGGGGATGTGTAGCTATCTAATCTAGGAAATCAAAGTTTGTAATGGCAGTCATGTAAGCTGGAAAGATGGAAAGTGAGAGGGGAAACATTGAGGAGGGAGTAAAAAAGCTCAGTGTTCCCTTAGCCCCACTTGATGCATTGTCTGTCAGCCCCCTGGTCACCACTTCCAGTTCCTTGAAGACGTTAGCCACTGATTCAGTAACGCTCTTTCCATTTTCTACACCATTATAATTACTAGTCATTCAATGTGTAAATATACACTCCCTCTAATACCTCCTCTCAATTCCTTGAACTTCTCATGATTGATACTACACTCTGCCATAGCTGCTCATTCCCATGGCTACACTTTTGATCTTTTAATTACTAATAATTACAATCTTCCACAATCTCAATTTCAAGCATCCCATTTTCCAACCACAGCCTAATGTCTTGGTAGTTCAATCCCTTTGTTAACTCCTAATACAACAATTCCTTAAACTCACTAAGACCCCTAACTCATTGATTTTACCCATAGCATCTCATATGCTCACTTCATTATATAGCTTAGATTCCATGAACGATGATTTTAATCATTTCCCTGCATGCAACTTTAACACTGTTGACCTTCTCTGGCTTCACTGTGCTCTCCTGACAAATCTCACCTACACTGATAATATGCAACTCCCCATCTATTTCATGCCTGCTTGCCAGCTGAATGTGGCTGGAGAAAAACACACAAGCAAATGTATGACTCTCAATTTAAATTTATGATTACTCAAGGAGGACCTTAATGCCGCCCAGCAAATATAATTGTTTCCTTGTCATTTACTCTTACATAACTGTACAAGAGTATTTTATATTTTTCCCTCTCTCAAATTTCTAACACCTCCTCCCCATCCTTACATTCAACTTAGAACCTTTCTTTCTACTTCACTGAAAAAACAGAAACCATCAAAAAAGAACTTCATAAATACTTGCTGTCCATCACATCTACCCTCCCATCTGTATCTGTACCCATGTATTTCGCCTTCTCTCTTGCAACTTGGATAAGCTCTGTGTACCCTTGGCTCAGCCCATCCCTCACTGTGCCTTAGAATCTGCCTCCTCTTGCACATGCATAAACAATGCTCCTGAAAAAGCTCACATCTTTCTTCTGCTTTATCAAAATTTTCTTTCTATCAAAATATTTCCTATCAGCATACAAACACATTGTAATTTCTCTCATCCTAAAAATACCCTTATAAGCCATACTCCCTAGGAGCTCCTGTCCTATTCCTTTGATTTCCATTACAGCAAAACTTCTCAAGAAATGTCTGTAATCACTGTAGACACTCTCCAGTCCTATTCTCTAGTTCTGTCGTGACCCTCTAATTAGCTTTTGGACCTACCAGTCTAGTAAAACTGTTGATGCTAAGGTCACCAACGACTTCCATGTTGCTAAATCCATTAACCAATTAGCAGTCTTTGTCTTTACCGATGTCTCAGAATCGTTTTACATGGCTCATTCCTCATTCTCCAGTAAAACACTTTCTTCACTTGGCATTCAGTCCACCACAGTCTCCTGATTTTTCCCTACCTCACAGTCTACTCCTCCTCAGTCTCTTTCACTAGTATATTCTCATTTCCCAAGCAGGTAAACATTAGAGGGCCCTAGAGCTCAATCTTTGAAGCTCTTCTCTTCTTTATCTCCATTCACTCCCTTAATATTTGCACCCAAGCTTATGGTGCAAGCTTGTATCTAAAGTCCAGGCTTTTACCCAGAATTCTAGGCTCACATATTCTGCTGCCTATTCAACATCTCCACTGTCTGTCTAATGATCATCTCAAATTTGACATAGCAGAAATGGAATTCCTTATTTTACCGAGCAAATAGATAGCCTCCCCAGTCTTGGTAAATAGCACTCCACCTTTAGGGTTGCTCAAATCAAAAATTTATTTCTCTCCCAGATCTTTATTTCTCTCACAAACCCCAACCATTGAACAAATCCTGCAGCTGTACCTTCAGAATAAATCTAAAAGCTTACCAGTTCTCATCCTCATCGCCACTACTACCCTGATCCAAGCAAATATCATTTCTTACCCAGATTATTGCAATAGCCTCCTAATTGTCTTCCCTGCTCTGGCCTTACCACTTATAGTCTATTCTCAAAATGATAGCCAGAATGATGCTTTGCAATATACGTAATGTAATTTCAGTCAGACCACATCACTACTCTGCTCAGAACTCTCTAATGACTCAACATCTCACTAGGAAGAAAAGCTTTTGCAATAGTTCACAAGACCCTCCATGTTAAGTTTCCCCATTGCCTCTTTAGCACTCCACCCTAGCTCACTCGCCTCAACCTTCATTGACCCCTTCCTAACCTCAAACCTACCATGCATGATTTCACCTTTGCACTTGCTTTCCTGGCTGCCTTAAATGTTTTCCTCAGATAAGGCTTGTTTGCTTATCATATTCAGGTCTTTGCTCAATTTTCACTTCTAAGTAAGGCCTTTCATAACCACTATACTTAACATTTCACCCTCCACTCCTTTTGGTTCATAGCACCTACTGCCTTCAGACACAATATATATTTTATTTACACATTTATTTCCTCTTGCTGTGGAATATAAGCCCCATGATTATAAAATTATTTTTGGTTTTGTTTGGTTTTTGTATGTTCTGTGCTCTAAGAAATCCTCAGTGCCTAGTACAGAACCTGGCACATATAGAGTGTTCAGTAAATATTCATTGTATGAAATGAAGGAAAGAATGACTGCTTCTTTCCCTGGGCTTGGAGGTGTTTTATTAAATGCAAAACATAATGTTGTGGCATGGGCTCCATGATTCTCCATGGCAAAATTTTCTTATTCCTCAAAATTAATTTTGAAAGTGAAAGTGCTTTATACAGGCTTATCCAGAATATTAGATAGGCCACTATTTCTGTTCAGCACCCAAAGCAGCAACATCCAAAGCATTTATTGATGTTTTCTTCATTCAGTAAATGTTTATCAGGGAATATGGGTGTTCTAGACACAGGTAGTGACATGTGCAAAGACTCAGAAACTTCAGAAAACATAGTACAATGTACTGTTGCAATATTACAAGTGACAGATAATGATGCCCTGAGCTAATGTGGTGCAGTGGGGATGAGAGAGGTAGAAATGCGAAAAACATTTTGGAGTGAAAGGGCACTAGATTGGAGAAACCTGTTTAGTGGAGACACAAAATACTGTCTACCTTTATCAGGATATAAAGTGGAAAGTGATTATGAAGGAGTTAGATAAGAATGAAACTTAAACATAGAGGACATGGATTGTAAAATTTCCTTTGTAGGGTATAAATTTAAAATCTCTCATTGTCAGAGTGACTATAAAAATATTCAGTGTGTTTACTGGTGACCTTGGCAAACTCATGTGGAAGGTGTTCCCAGATCAGACCCTAACTCTCATTCTTTTAACATTCTGACTGACAGTTGAAATAGTTTGAGGTCCCAAATTTTCTGTCTAGTAATCTCACCCTTCCTGAAAGTAATTTTTTTTATTTTATGCAAAATTGCTATATTAAGAAATAGAAAAATATATGTGTGCTTTTAACAGGTAAAGGCATAGAGAAAACTAGGCTTTTAAAATTTGTGAGTTTAATAAATTAATATTAGTTCAAAGCCAAATTAACTGTAAATATTGGTTTCTATGCAAAACAAAGCCTCCTTTGGTTATTAGAATTACACATCTATATGCACTGGTGGTCATTTGAAGGGTGAGATAGAAAGCAGCCATGATTCCTAGGTATGGAACTTGGGCAGATGGGTGAATGGTAATACTATTAATATTTGCTTGCATAGGGAACATGGGAGGAAGAGAAAGTTTGAAGGAAAGGACATGTTGAATTTAGGATGCTTTGGAAATATCTAATTGTAATTGTCTAGTAGTTCATTTGATGTAGAGGGTTAGAGGTCAAGAGAAAAGGAATGGCTCATGATATAGGTTTGAAAGGTTTTTAAAACAGGGAGAGATGAATGTCTAGTAGGCAATGGACATGTTAGTCTGAAATATGTCTAATAAAACATTATAGGATACAGACCTGGATATCAAGGAACTTTAGTCATTTATGTGATGTTTTTCTAGACTGATTTCCTCTTAAATCCACCCGCACTCATCCCCCTACCAACACACATCCTAGCTCCGGCCTTCCTTTACAATGCTTATGACTTACCCTTTACATTGCAGACATGCCTTGATTTCTGCAGTAATTGTGTATCTCAAAACTGTATGCTGAGCAAAATTATGTACTTGAGATCACATAGTTGACTCATTACTCTAAGAAACTATGGAATGAGTCCATTTGCATTATTAATAATGTCCCCCTAATTTATCTATTCTCTTTAAGTGTTCTTGTCAGATTTTTTTATGGGGGGCGCATCATATTCAATTGTTATAATGTGAAATGATTGAGACATTGAAAGAGACTCCTGTTAAACAGTGAGAGGGAAGTCATCTTTATTCTTTCTATTTCCATCTTTATTCTTTTTTTTTCCCTTTGCTTTTTCATAGGGAAGGAAGCAGAGATACTCAGAAATTAAATAATTCCCTAAAAGTCAGCCTCTCTGTAAGTCAGCCATCGTGCAGAAATGTAACTTTAAATTTTATCGTTCTCTGAGATTTTTTGTTTTCTAGCATTGAATCATTTTAAAATGTTTCCTTACCATTTTCCTTTTGTCACCCCTATACCTCAGTAGGTTTACCTGTTTACCTTTTTATTTTAGAATAGCTTGTGTCTGTTCTGTCCGTCTGTACTTGAAATTTTCCTGACAGGCAGGCATTGAGTGGAGATTTTATGTTGATTTTATAGCAGTAGTTGTAATCTCTGTTGTCCCAATTTTTTAGAAAGTGCGGCTGTTTGGGACTTCTCTGTGCTCTGCCTCTTTATTGGCAGTCTCACTTTCTTTCTTGTGTCTTACCTTTATCTCTCCAGAAAAGCTTCTGCAAAATGTGTCTTTCCCACCAATCACAATGCTGCACTCTTAGTGTATGCAGTCTCTATGGTAACTGGGACACATGCCACAACACCAAGATTACTGGAGCAACCATCAGAGTGGGGAAATCAGTGCATGCCCTCCTCTGGCACCACGGAAGTTTCCCATTGAAACTGGAATCAGATACTTGTATTTTAAGGTGCAGGGCAAGGAAGGTGGCAGACAAAATGCTACAAGCCCAGTCTCTCTAAAGGCACGTTATTGGGTTTGATGGAATTCTTGAAGTTGATCTGATTTATCATGAATAAAGCTAGACTTGTGTACAGATCCTGACCAGACATGGATAAGCTAGTTGAACTTTAGAAGATTTTTTTTTTTTTACTGCAGATACTAGTCCCTAAACAAGAGAATTTTACTAAATTAGTATATATGCTTAGGTAAGCTCAGAGAAATGACCCATATACTGTAAAAATTATTCACTTGCATAGTAGGGACAGACGTTTCCAGATGATTTCTCTAGCAATTGCATTGTAGACACAGGGAAGGCAAAGGGCAAAATTGGCTCTGTCTGAGCATGTCTTAGAGTAGGAGCAGTTATATTAGATCTTGAAGGGAATGAGGATGAAGCAATGAGGCTCTTCTGGTGTGCTTCCTTTAGGACTGAACCTCATTCTAAATATGCAGAGGATCTGAATGCCAGGTACAGCCCAATAGAAACAACGGGCATAAAGCAGAGTTTTATAACCTTGGCCTGTTAACCTTTGGGGCCAGACAAATCTTTGTGGAACAGGTCCGTCCTATGCACTGTAAGATGTTTAGCAGCATCCCTGGCACCTACTCTCTAAATGCCAGTAGGAACTTCTCTAACTGTGACAAGCAAAAGTACAAATGTCCCCTTATGGGGGCAAAAAGTAGCCCCAGGTTGAGAACCACTAGCCTAAAGCAGATGCACTTGGGTAAGAAAACAGAGTTGGAGAATCCCTTAAAAGGCCCAGAATATTCACTAGTTGGTCATTCAGCAGGCATTTATTGACCCCCTATTATCTTCCAGGCACTCTTCTATTTATCAGGAATACCACTGTGAACAGAGTCATGATCTCATGGAGCTTACCTTCTAGCAGATGTACACCACAGGTTCCTAACTAGCAGGTTCCCCTTCCCTCCACACAGCATAACAGCAAACGCTTCAAGCCAACTGAGGGCCAAGAAAAGAAAAACACAAGTTCACATTTAAAGATTCTTTTTTCAGTTTATGAACCTCAAAACGGCTTTGATTTAAAAATGAAACTTGGCAAGTGATTAGTTCATATGTTTTAGTTTATAATATGTTTTAATCATTTTGGGTGTTTTCAAAACAAATGGTGAGATTAGGGGGTTTTTCTTTTCTATTTTTGGCCCCTTTCCTCTGGAGAGTCCTTCTTTTGTGTTTAGTTCTTGGTGTTCTTAGTATATTTGAAGAATGCTTTTAAGTATTTGAAATGTGTGTACATGGTTGAAAGGGGATGAGGAAGACGAAACATAAAACTTTGTGACCCTGCTCAAACAAATGCCCATACCCCAGCCCTAAAGCAGTGTCAAGGCACCACATCTTCAAGAAAGGCCCCTCGGAAACCCGTCCTGGGCCAGTCCTCTGACCCAGGTGGTCTCCTAACACCATTTATATGTTCTTATGAGGATGTATGATAAAGAACGGACTGTGAGATTTGTTGTTCAGATTTTTCCCCTTAGAATGTGAGCTCAGTGGGGATTAGTACCACACTGGCTTTGTCCACAGTTCTGCTATCTTCAGCATAGGGCCTGGTACACAGTAAGCGCTTAAGAAATATGTGTTGAGTGACTGAAAAACTGACGGAGAAACCCAGATTTTGGGGTATCCTCCCCAAACACTAAGCCTGTGCACTGCCTGTGGATTAGCCTGCCTCCAGCATGAGACCTCATTGGGTTGCTCATTACTTCATAAACTGTGAAGTTATATGCTCACTATCTAGTTCTAAGCATTGTTCAAGAATTTAGAGGATAAATGCCTGTGACTGTCAGTGTGGGCACAGAGTAAATACTTGTTTAATGTATGTTTCCTTTACTGGAATTTAAGCTATATAAGGTGGAGAACTTGATCTGCCAACGTTATCCTCTGTGCCTAGAATGATGTCTGACACATAGTAGATATTCAACAAAAATTTGCTGAAAAAACAAATGGCAGGCGTTTCATCTATTAATATATTTATTGATACACTGAGTCCTTTTTCCTGAACAAAAAATGCAGTAACATGATTAAGTTCTTAGTCATTCATTCAGTACTCTAGAGCAGTGCCTAGCATATAGTAGGTACTCAATAAGTACTTGATGAGTGAAAGAACTGATTCCAATATACTGAAGAATTTTCTTTACTGAATGTATTAGTTTTCTAGGGCTTTGTAACAAACTGCCACAAACTGAGTGGCTTAAACTACAAAAATTGTTTGTGTCACAGTTATAGAAGTTATAGATGTTCAAGATTAAAGTATCAGCAGGGTTGGCTCCTTCTGAGGCTGTGAGAATCTGTTCCGTGTCCTACCCAGCTTCTGGTAGTTTCCTGGCAAACTGTGGTGTTCCTTGGCTTGTAGGAGCATCAGCCCAATCCCTGCCATCATTGTCACATGATGTTCTCCCTGTGTGCATGTCTGTGTTTAAGTTTCTTCTTTTTATAAGTACACTAGTCATTACAGGCCTACTTTACAGCATGACCTCATCTTAATCACATCTTCAGTGACCCTAATCACAAATTATTCATATTCTAAAGAATCAGGGGCCAGAATGTCAGCATACGAATTTTAAGGGAACATAATCAACCCATAATACTAAAATAATAGAGATCTCCTGGTAGTAACATTTTGATGGATGACTTCCATTTGGAAAACATCAACTTCTCAAAATAACATCAAGATTTATGATTCTGTATGGAAATTGATGTGGTGATGTTACATAGAATTTACTATGTTATCTCAAGACATGTATGTTTATAGGGAGGACACATAAAGTCCAAAAGGCATGAATATACATGGCATATATTCTTGAATGCTGAGCAGTGTGGTGTGACCAGACAATGGGTTATGTGGGGAAGACTGCTGAGAGATGCCAAATGGATTGTGTATAAAGCAAAGGGGTTTGGGGGTTGGGCTTTATTTTACAGGTCTCAGAGAACCAACATATTAAGGCGAAACTTATTGAATGGTAAATTAGTATAACAAGTATGGATTTTATTGTATGTAAATTATCCCTCAGTGAACCTGATCTTTGAAAGAAAGAAAACAATGAGGTTGAAGAAAGGATTTTGGAGACTAGCAATTCCAAAGTTTTTGGTGACTTTGGCAAAAAAGAAAAAAATTGTTTAATTAAAAACAGCTAGAGAAACCAGATCGTAATGGGTTGAGGAATAAATGGGAGCTTAGGAAGTTTGAAGGTGGCACAAAAGAGAGAAAGATAAGGTCTGCAAAAGATGGTTTGTTTGTAAGTTGGTTATCGTTGTTATTGTTGTTACTTTAAATGAAGATAGCTAAAGCAAGTTGGCAGGCAGTAGGAAAATTGAGAATACGAAAGAAAGGAAAATTAACTGATATAATAAGATCCTGGAGGAGGTCATCAGTGCTAGACAGAAGGATCTCTGAAATGTTACAGATAGATTCATTGGTAGAGGTGGAGTGATAGGAAGTGACATTTGATGGCCTCTGTTTTCTCTATGTAAAAGGAGGCAAAGTTAATAACTGAGAGTGAAAGGTAGGGGATGGGTTATAACCAGTTAAATAGAATGATGAATGAAACTGAGGAGTGAAAAAGGAAACTGACTAGGAGCAAATTTAAAAATTGCAAAGTAATTCTGAAACCTGAACTTATGCTGGAAACCGCAATTCTGTAGGAGCATCAAGCTGTACAGTTTTGTGATTTTTCTCCAGCATGGCTCAGCAGCCTGGAAGCTGAGGAGAATACACATTTGGTTCATCTGAGCTCCAGATCTAGGTAGATACAGCTGAGAACTGTGGATGAGGGAATTGATGAAGCTGATGGATATCTCTAAAGTTAACAACCATGGGCGTCCAGACTGGTAGAGAAGAAACTGGAAAATAATAGTGTGGGAGAAAAGAGGAAAAAAACAAGAAAACCAAAAAGTCAGGGTGAGAGGGTAGAATACTGTTTTCTGGAGCCATATGTGTCCCTGTAAAGAGCCCAGCCCCTACAATACAAGTCTTTTGCCACAGGTCTCAGAGAAACTTCAGAAAGTAGAATAAACACATAAGAGAGCATAGACTGGATTCAGGAACATATCCTGGTGGTCAGTGTTTCATTCCTAACTTGCCACTAATTTAAGGCAGCTGTCATTACTACCATTACCACAGAATGCTAATCGTTAGGGAAAGAACATAAGAGTGGAAGAAAAACCTGTGCATGTAAAAGTAGAATAGATAGGAACCTCCTATGGGGCAATGGCAATAAACTTGGCAAGAGGCAAATTGTTGTTGTTGTTGTTGTTGTTTTGCCTTGGATTCCAAAAGTGTACTGATGTTTCCCTCAAGGCATGCTCTTTTACTTCTCTTAAGATTATTGATTTCTTCTGTTACAGAGTCTACAGAGGTGACATTCTTCTTTTGGCCCTCACTCCCCTTTTCTCCGTTTTCTCTTTCTCCTCGTTTCTTCCTATCTTTAGGCATTGAATATTGTCATATGTCTCACCAATCCTTCCCAACCCAGTGACAAATAAAGTATTCCCATGACTTACTATTGGATTTTTTTTAATCTCCAAGAAGAGCAGGCTAAGAAGTTAGTGCTTGGTTAGAAAACCCTTTTAGGTACTTTGCAGATAACACCGTACCACTAATCCTTCATGCCCTATACATTTAGATGAACCTGGATTTCCCTCTCTGGTATTCATAAGAAAAGCCCTGTTCCTACAGGTCCTGTCTTCATATGTAATCCTAGCAAAGTAACCAACCATGTTATTCACTGTGAGATACCATGCTCTAGTTATCCTTTACTTGCTTGAGTGGACTGAGATGAACATAATACACAAGGTTTAGCAGTTCCTAAACCCTATGGGAATTCCTAAGCTCCTTCTCTTGATGTTGTCAATGTATAAGTTCAAAAAAATAGCTTTGAGGGAATTTCAATAAACAACTCTAAATAAGTCCACTTTTCTTTGCAAATATAAATCCTTTGTAAAATTTCCTTTTTTTTTCCCTTTTGTTTTCTACTCCTGATTCTATTATAGCTCTAACAATGCTAAAAACCAGCTGCTTTGGAGATTAATATGATCAGACAGACCATGAATTTTTTAAATCTCAAAAGTCCCAGTTTATCCTTCTTGGTAAATCAAATATATGTTATATATACACACACATAGACACATACATACATACATACACATACATATTTATGCAGTATATTATCATGTCGTCTCTAAATTCTTTTTTTTTTGTCTTATGTCTGCTAAAATTCTTCCTAAATGCTTTTTTGTTATAAAGAGGTAGGAGGAAAAAAAAAAAACTGAAGGAATGGAGGAGAAAAGCGTATGAAGTGATAGAAGATGGAAAGAGAAGGTACACTATAGAATAAGTGAAACCAATAGGGAGATTGAAAAAGTAGCGATCTTCTTTACCCTAGCTCTCTTAGACTGCTTTTAGGTTTGGTTTTGATATTTCTCTCACCTAATGCACCAAAATGACCTCTTCCTAGTAACTTGTTCTACCAAAAAAATTCCTTTTACTGCCAGCAAATATCTCTTACCTGCCAAGCAGGTTGACATATCCTGCCCCAGCATCTAAACATCCTCTCTAGCCTGCCAAGCCCCTAACCACCTGACCCAGGGGACTTGGACCCATGGCCATTAGTTCTACACACCCCCTGTACCATGCCAGCATGGAGAGTGTTAATGGCTGATGTAAGTGTGAAAGAACTTAAGCAATAATTTTACTTTATTAACATTCAAAATATAAATAGGTAAACGACATGTTGAATTCATTAAATTCTTCCTTCACTGTTTAGAAATATGAAAACTGCATTTTTAGAAAAGGGATTGATTAGTGTCATGTATGTATTTGTTCACTTCTGTTGATGCAAGATAATAAGAGTATTAACATAGAGGTGGGATAATGGTATTTATAATTTAATCACCACTGTTTGCATAAGATAAAAATGTCTGAAAAGTAACAGAGAGAACATTTGCTGCTCTGTACATACATTAAATTCTCCCGTTTTTGTTTATAAAGGATATGAGGAGGAAAAACAAATTGAGAAAGAGTTAGTGTTCCTGATACCATGTCCACCAACATTTACCTAAGGTAGCCAGGTTCAGAAAATACCAAAATATAGTGGAGAAGGTACCTCCTTATAAGGGAATACAGGGACTAGAAACATGCACTTCGTTAACTGCTCTCTGAGATTGAGATTACTTGAGCGAGATTATGGTCCTCTGTTCAATGCAGAAGTTGTTCTACCCCAGAGAGGAGTAAGTACTAAGTCTGGGAGACCAGTGACTTGTAGGTAACTTGCCTGTAACTTGAGATATGTATCTTAGGGGCTGAAGTTTTATTACCTCATTCAAAAAGGAAAGAAAGAAATTGGTGCTTAAGTTTGTCTGAGGTTAAGGTAAAAATCTACAACAATAAATGGCCTCCAGTCTTCAAAAATGTCAAGACCATGAAGTCATAACAGAGAAAGAGTGAGGGACTGTTAGATTATAGGAGGAAAAGGAGATATGACAACTAACAGAAAGTCCTGCGTGATTCTGGGTTCTGCGTTGGAGTCTGGACCAGTATTTAAAAAAATTTTATAAAACCTAGGATGGTTGGGAAGGATTTGTATGAGGTCTGTAGCTTAGATTATAATTTTGTATTAGATTATAATTTTTTATTATTGTTAATGTCCTAATTTTGGTAATTTTATTGTGTTCAAGTAACAAGAAAATGTGTTAACTAAAACACACATATTGAATACTTAGACTATTTAGGGTTAAAGGTGCATCATGTCTGCAACTTTCTCTGAAATATTTCATAAAATTTAATACACACACAATGTGGCAAATATAAAATGTTAAGATTTGAAAAAAAAAAAAAGAAAGAAAGAAAATGGTGCTTAAGATCAGACTGTAAGGACTAATTTCAAAAACTAATAATTCTGGACAGACTTTTATATTTTCATGGCTGTTTGAGAAAGAAAAGGTAGTTGGGAATGGAGAAGGGGCTTCTTATCTATGTAAAAGTTAACTGAGTTGATAATATAAGTCACAAAGGGTCAAGTCATTCATGAAAGGTTAATGGATATTACAGGGCAAAAAATAAAAACAAATGAGGAATAAGAACTGGGGTCATCATAAGCAGGTGGTTATATTTATAACTTGCCTAAAGTGAGCTAATAACCTGTCAGTGATAATAGAGACAGAAAGTCTCCAAAACATACATTTGAATGAAAGGTCCTTGAGGGCAGAAGTATCGAATCAATAATAGGCTCTGAAAAACTGTCTGTTGAATTAATTAATGAATACATGGCTCCATTTGGGAAATACTTTGTATATTCTCCCCTATCTTAACCGACTCTCTAAGTTCAGAAACTTTATTAGGCTGTCATGAAAGAGTTGATATTTAACAAGGTCATAAAGCACTAATTTTTATTAATTAGTTCCTTTTAATCTCCATCCACATTCCTGTTCCTGTCTACCCTCATAGGTAAGCATATTTTATTGTCAGTTGGACCCATTTTGCATGAAAATGTTAGGAGATGAAGTCAGAAAGGTAGTAAGCGCCATACTGCATTGGCCTAACAGACCATAGTAAAGGCTTTAGAATCCCAAGCATCTGTGAGCCTGAAAAAGTGTAATGGCCAGGAGAGTCTTTGAAATCACAACAACAACACTATTTTTTTTTCAGAATGACCAGATGAGACACTTTCAGCCAAAGGCTGGAGGCCTAGATATAAGAGTTTGATTTAGGCTATTTGTTAACTGTGATATTTCTGACCAGTATAAATAAAAATAAACTGTGCTTCACTGGACCTTTGTTTTTTGCCTATTGTGCCAGTTTTATCCATCAATTTACCCCAGTTGGCAGCCTTACATAAGAGAAGCTTAGGGAGCAATAGCAAATGTGTTCTTCAGCACACTGAAGACCCTTATAGAACTTACCTATAAGGGTCTCCAGTTTCAGAGTGTAGGAATTAAGACACTTCAAACAAAAATTTTAAATAGTAAATAGGTTTCACTTGCACTAACTGTTCACTGTACTAAGAATTACAGAATTCCTGTGTATTTAATAGTGTATGCGTAACTGTTCACTTTGCAAAGGAAAGAGAGGTTAAAAGTTCACGTAAGATATATATATAATCTCTAACCAAGTCCTTCCATGATGAACCAATTTGCTACATTTACTTGTGAGAATGAAAGAAATCTCATAGTTTGCCTAAGATGAGATATTCAGAAGTCATTTTCTTCTCCATTTATGTCTAAATCTTTACAACTCTGAAGCCATGTTACTGGTAGAACTGAGGGAAATCGCCTAGAATTTTTCTTTTTTTTTTTTTTGAGACGGAGTTTCACTTTTATTACCCAGGCTGGAATGCAATGGCGCAATCTCGGCTCATCGCAACCTCCACCTCCTGGGTTCACGCAATTCTGCCTCAGCCTCCCGAGTAGCTGGGACTACAGGCGTGCGCCACCATGCCCAGCTAATTTTTGTGTTTTTAGTAGATTCGGGGTTTCACCATGTTGACCAGGATGGTCTCCATCTCTTGACTTCGTAATCCAACCGCCTTGGCCTCCCAAAGTGCTGGGATTAAAGGCGTGAGCCACCACGCTCAGCCAGTATTTTTCGTGTCATTTAAGAAATGACGGATTTACAATATGGTGACTCTTTTGAAAGCTTCTAACAAGACCTAGAACTTGTCTGGCTCCATTTTTCTGTCCAGGATGTATTTCTATGATTTATCCGATGAGATTCTTAGCAGAGCCTTACATTTACTAAGATAATGATAAGATAATGATATTTCTTTTCTTCTCTTCGCCATAGCAAAAAACACTCTATACTATACACATTATGTTAAAGGTTGATTTTTTTTTAAGCACGTGGACAGAGTTTGTAAAAGCTTTTTCAGTTTCATCATGTTGACAAGCTGATTCCATTAAATCACCCACCATCATCATGTTCACTATTGTTTTTCCCCTTTATTTATTTTATTGCATTTTAGGTTTTGGGGTACATGTGAAGAACATGCAAAGTTGTTGCATAGGTACACACGTGGCAGTGTGATTTGCTGCCTTCCTCCCCATCACCTACATCTGGCATTTCTCCCCTTGCTATCTCTCCCCAGCTCCCCACCCCGCACCGTCCCTCCCCTATTTCTCCCCAACTGACCCCAGTGTGTAGTGCTCCCCTCCCTGTGTCCATGTGTTCTCATTGTTCAACACCCGCCTATGAGTGAGAACATGCAGTGTTTGATCTTCTGCTCTTCTGTAGAGTTTTCAAGGCATTACCTTTGGAAAAAATAAATCTAGGAAAACATGAGTCTGTTCCTTGAAATGGGGGAAAAAAAGGCCTTCTCTTGAAGGTGTTCAAGATAGGGAAGGAGCTCTCAGTCTTTTACCCCCTGTAAAATGGGATGTTTTTTAAACATTCTGAGTATCGATCAAACTTCTCTACCTCAGTGTTGATTATATATTATTTGCTATTTCAAATGGACACTGAAAGAAGTTGAATGAATGACATGAAAGAGATTAATTCAAGGGTTTTTTTAGTATTTTGCACCCTCAGATGAAATGCAATTAGATAATGTTTTAGGATCACACTGCTGTTTTGAATTAGGGCAGATATATCCCTGCTCCTCCCAACACCATGCTTTCCTCACTGAGAGGAAAAAAAAAAAAAAATCATACGATCATGCTGCTGCCGGGTCATTTAAAGCATTGTGTGGATGTGTGAAATGAGAAAAAAAAAAAAAAAAAAAAAAAAAAGCTCAGTATGGGGTTAATTAGCTCTGTGGAGTTGTGGGTGGGTCACTTCCTCAGGACCAAATCATGCAGGAGGAACCATGCATGTGCAGACTGACAAAATTAAAAGAAAGCCCATGAACCTTCAGACTCTAGGACAAAAATTGATTGCCTTTGGAAGCAAGAAAGGAACCCTTTCATGCAGTGAGTACTTTGGGCTTTGCTGGTCAGAGACAAATGGACTTCCCTTGAAGTGTGTGCTGTAGGCCACTGTCATACACTGAAAATGAAACCATGATTTGAGAAAGACCTGGCAAATCTGGTCCTTTTAAAAATTTACCTCTGCTGACACTTTTTAAAATCATGTATTTCTCAGCTTATTTTAATGTGCCTTATTTTTGAGGTCTCATCTTGGAAACAACATAATTTCTTCCCCAAAGTATGGGCGAATCCTTTATATTTTCATAATTGCGTTTCACAGTATTTCGCAGACTGCTGCAGGTTCCCTGCCTGCTGAGATTCGTTCAGCCATGGTTTGGCCTGAAGGGTTCCCACTACGTTGTTTACAATCTAATCCTTGAAGTGGGAGGTTAAGGAGCAGATAGAAAACATCCTCGATTCCTGGATCATTAATAGGTGAATATAAGAATTCAGATATTTACAAGGGGAAATCTCACAGGCTAGTATTTCTAGGGCAGTAAGATATTGTGAAAGGCTCCTTGAGCATACACTGACAAGGAGCCAGGAACCAATGGAGATTATCCATGAGGAAAACACTGACAAATATGTTAATAAAATTTCACTGCAACCATTTGGGGTTTCTTATGTTTCTTCCTACATTACTCTGACTTTAGTAGTAACAGCACTTCATAGAGTATACAGAGAGTCACCAAATATTTATGACTTTTGAGAAGAAGAATAATGTGTGTGTGAGTGTATAATGTATGCATTTATAGGTATATAACTTTATTTGAAGTAAAACTATAAGCACAATTGGCTTCTTGAGGTGGGGAAGCAAATGACCCCTTTTAGCAGTATGCTTGGAAAACTTGAAGCATCTAGGACAGAATTTGTTACCACCAACCACCACCACCACCAACACACACACACACACACACACACACACACACACACACCCAAATACTTTCGTTATTACCTGTGAAAAAAACCTGAATTTGGATCTTGTATCAACAGTTAAAAAAATGCAAATTCCCCTAAGTAGAGGTATTAAAACAATTAAATGAATATATTTTTAGCAAACTGAGAGCAAGTTGTGGTTGGGGAGTTGGAGAGCTAAGAGTATCCCCAAAGAAGCAGTTCCAATCACATTTGTTTCTGTTTCTTCAACTTCCTGATGATAGGACTGTGGATGTAGGACTAGAAGATGGGGAAAGGAGGGAGTAAGTTTTGCTAATTCTAACAACCCATGTTAGCTTATTGTGCCACAGCTTTTCAAAATTCAAGTTTCTGGTTAGCTTGACACCTTTGCTGTTCTATTCATTCCCATCATTTGAAACAGCATAAGCAATGGCTACATGCACCAACCATTATCCTAGTTAGGTTGTCAAAGTTAGCTTAATGCTTTCTTTATTTTCCGTAGTGATACTGAACAAAACGTTTCTTTTGAAAGGTCTTAGACCTCTATCCTCCCAACTCCTGATCACAGTAATAACCAACCTCAAGAAGTCATTAGTGAAGACTTGAACAATATCCTATAACAAATTGGCTATGAAGAAATTGGCATAGTTTGTCTCTTTGATTCATGTTCTTAGGGAAACAATGGGTTGCAAAGTAAAACTGCATTTCTCTGTCTCTCTCTCTCTCAAATTCAGTTTTCTTTTCTGTTTTTTTGTTTGTTTGTTTTTGCTGGATCTTCTTTACAAGTTACATTGGGAATGAATATTTTGTTTTTGTTTTTCTTAACAAAGTTTGAATAATGCTCAAAGGCTTTAATAGCTAAAGTTCATCTTTAGAGATAGCTTTCTTCTATAATGTACTGCCAGTTTCTTATGTGTGTATATTTTTGACCTTCCTGATGCCTTTGCTGTGGACTGCCTGTTGATTGGTACATGTTAGTGCTTTGCTTATAAGAGTTGGGCAATAGTTCAGTGATCCAGTCCAAATCTGGGCCATAGATAGAATGGACTCATATTCTATTTAAGAAATGTGGCAAACTGCTTTAAATGAATTTGGTTCAGACAAGGTCATTGGAACTGTTCATCTAACCCTGTGCTGTATGTAATGGACACTTCTGCTGAGCTCCAAAGCTACAAGGTAAATAGACAAAAAAAGTCAGTAACTTGCCACCCCTGTTAGACCTTAGTCTGTTATTAGATTTACATTCTTAATCATAAGGGGTACATTTTGGTCATTTAAAGTAATTGTTTATTGGTTCTCCTGTTGTTTTTGAAGATAGTTCTGGAAACAATAATAATAATGAATTCATATATTATTTTCTGGACTTTTAAAAAACTTTTTAATTGGAAATTGAGTTTATATGCATATTGAATATCACATTTATAAAATATTCTGCAAATTTCTTAGACATGAAATAATTAATTGTTAGACTCCTTTACTCTGGCTAATCACTATGTTAAAACTTTAGTAGATTCAAGTACATATTTCCCAATTTTATTTGTGTTATATGCACTTGGCAAATTGAATAAAAAATATAAGCACCATATATTACTATTTTGAATTTAATAACTTACCAACTATCTGTATTGCTTATTTCTCTTTGAACTATAGAAGGTATTTCTCAACTGTATTGTGATTCTGGATAATTTTGGGGGTTAAAATTTTATAGAATTTTATAGAATCATACAGAGTTAAACAAGACTAGAAAAGTTATTGAATTCATTCTCCTGACTGGAGGCAGAGCTGCATTTATTCCATCTAAAATAGATGAAGATTTTTCCTATTTTAAGAGAGTCAGGAAGAAAGAAATTTCAAAACTGCTCTTAGCAATCTATTTGATTATTTACCACTTGCATATTTAGGATGTTCATCTTTAAGTCTTAAATTCTGCACTGGATGGTTTAATGTAATTTTGTCCTATGACAAAAATGCTGATCATTATCCTCTTTGTAACAACTTTTCTTTCAGTAAAAAACTATAAAGACACACCTCAGCTCTTTCTTACCTAAGCTAAATTATCCCAGTTTTTTAAATATTTACTTTTGCTTTTGTAGCTCTTTCTATACCTGAGTGGCAAAGGGGACTATTTTTAAAAGTTCTGTCATATATGATGCCTCTTAGAAAGGCACTGCATATTTTAATTTCACTGTGCTGTTGTGGAAATAGCCACAACTTTTTCATTATATGCTGATGGACAGGGCATTTGTGTTCATTTAACCTTGAGGTTTATACTTGTTCCCAAAAAAGTAAGTGACTCATAGCATTGACTAGACTCAAGAATAAAGAGCATCAGTTTTCCTAATCTTAAAGCTCTTCTTGCCCCCACTCCTAAAATGCACTAAAATTAACTTTTCCTTGACCTCTCTCTGGTGCTATTTATTTACTGATTTAACAACTTTCTTCTGTCATCTCTGTCTCCTAAAATAGATGGCCAGCATTTATTCAACAAACATTGGAGTGTCATGCTGTGTTTCACACACTATGCTAGGCTTGGGAGATTCAAGTGTGAACTGTTAGCTGACTCAGGGATATAGATGTCCCAGGCATGTTCAGGGAGGAGCAAATAGGCTATCACCATATATAAAGAAACAGTGGTGGGAAAATTTTTCTTAAAACTAGAGAGGTGGGCCAGGGCCAGATTGTGAAAGGTCTTGGATGCTCTTAAGCAAATAGTTGGTAGTGACAAGGACCAAAGTAACATTTTCAATCTAAATTACAAAAAGCTCTTTCCAAGTCTTTCACATACAGACTGTGCCCATATTGTCCCATATCTAGAAAATCATCGGGTAGGAGTACCTGCTTAATTTATATCTTTTGATGTAAGTTTAGTGTCATGATTTTTCCCTTTATATTGTTTTTTAGCCAGTTGAGGAACCATTTGAATAAAGACAGCCTCTGTTCACACTGATCTGTATGTATCTCCCTTCCTCCTGCTGTACTCATTATTCCAAAGCCCTTTTACCACAAATGTGTTACTTTCTGTGTTTATATTCCAAGGAGTCCCAGGATGAGTTTGTCCTGTAATAGACATAGCATTATTGTACCAAATGGCATTAATGGTAGGCTGTGGAGCAGCATGATGTCCAAGTACATCTAAATGATTAGACCACATGATAGCAGTGCCAGACCTTTTCAGCATCCCTTAAAGGAGATCAATTTACTATAGGTCAAAGGTCCTGGTACATTAATCCATTTGGAATTTATAGAGCTACAGTTTCAGGAGTTTAAGATACGGAAGAGAAAGTTATTTGGAATCAGATTGTAAAGGGTTCCTGAATGTCATCAGGCCAAAGAATTGCGTCTATTTTAGCAGCAATAAAAACCATCTTAAATGTATTAAACAAATTCAGTCCTTGCCACCCCTCCTGACACTACTGCTTTCATTTCATTCTAGTCTGTCAGACCCTGTCCCCATAAGAATCAAGAAGGATCATGGAGACTCACATGGGGTGCGATGGAGTGTTACATTATATCTTGGGATTGTCTTAGGCTCAGAAGCAGTCCCAGACCTAATTGCTGAACTTTAAAATCTTCTCTCCTTATTGATTGTGACCTTATTTCATCATTGAAATTTTTGAAGGCAGGCCATTTTTTAGAATTGTTATCATAGCATCTTAAGGGGAAAAAAAAGATCTCACTATCATTCTCTTATTGTTCTTCTTGAGATGGATCCAAAATAATATGGTTTTGGAAAGCAGACCCCAAGATATGTATGACCATTTATGGCATTTATAATCTTCTTCTTCCTAACCAAAAGGAATGAAAATACATCAAGACTCTGGCCTGCAGGAAACCCCAAAGTACCTAGACAGTGATTGCACAGGTTCTGTATGCACATATGAATACCCTTGCATCTGGCTTTATCTTGCAAACCTTGTGCCAAATAGAAAATAGAAAATTAAAAACTCCCAAATTCAGGATGCATGAAATGTCATTAAATCTAGTACAAATTTTTTGAATCTGTCAGATAAAAGAAATCATGTATCCAAAGTAAAGATGGAATATCGGTTGACAGGCACTTAATTTTGAGAGACATATACATCTAAAAATCTAATACTGCCTCATCCTTTCAAAACACTGGAAACCAGAAAGGTATTAGGAAAATCAATAAGGTAAAAATCATCATCCTACTATTTGAAATGACTCCCACATAAGAATTAATTAACACAATATTTCTAGAACCTTAAAGGGATGTTAAAACATTATCTCTACCTGTAGAAAACAAACATATAAACCCATCTAACTTTTAGACGAATAAAGAAAAAAAATTGGAAATATTAATTAAGATTGGAAATAAGAGGTCATTTCTGTCCCGTTGTCACACCATTTACCCTTTTCAGCTAGAAGATAACTGTTGAACTTTGCTTCATCCAAATTCCTCAGCTCTATCATCAAAGCAGTGACACATTCTAATTTTCTGACTCATTTGTGATGAATAATCTCTCCCTTTTCTATTCACAATGCTGAAAGTAACCCATTTTTGTGTGAGTTATGATTACTTATTTTCCTTTTTTTATTGCACTATTACTGTTTTCTCTCAGCAGAATTTGTCTCACCCTTTATCGTCCAGTGTGAATCCCACATTGAGAAAAGCCCGTGGACAGTAACATTGCCTAGGCTTAAAGTTAGTCAAGAGGAATGAGAGTCTGACAACCCAGATTCTGTTTTTAACCCAGCCAGATACCTCAGCTGGCAAGTGGCTCAGCTTCCTCACCATAAAATGGGTATAATAATAGCTTTCCCTTACCACTGTGGAATATTTAGAATGCAAATCAGGCCAAACCTGTCTTCTTCCAAAGAGAATCTTAAACTACCCTGTGTAATCCTGAATGAGCCCAGATTCAAGGGGAAGCATAAAGTGAGAAACACCTAAAGGTAGTGTAATTTAGTAGTTAGGAATGGTACAAGCTTGTCCAGATGCCAGCAGCTGTGTGATCTGACCTAAGTTTCCTAATTTCTGAAATTTCCCTTTTTTTCTCTAGCAAATTGGAAGTAACAGTATTTTCTCTTGTAGTGGGGATTAAATGATACACTGTTAACCACACCTCTCAAACTCTTCCACTTGGGTGATCTTCAAATTAGAGTGAGTGTCCCAATACTAAGGGCATCTGCCAGGACATTGCTTGAAGCAGTCTGCCACAAACAAGACTTTTCAGTGAAGTCTCAGGTTTCACCCAAAAAATATATACAAATTTTGCTTTCTACAGCCACTCATATATTATTGTTTGGTTCACTCAACGGGAAGTTCCATGAGGACAAGAACAGTATCTGTCTTCTTTCTTCTATAACATCCAAGAAATAGTTATTTGATAAATGAATATGTGTGCAAATAAGAGTTTAAATTACTTGCCCACAAGAAATACTGACTCTCCAGGAAGATAGCCCTGTATTTGTTATTTATTTTGTGGCTTTTTCTACTCCTGTTACACTGCTCACATTCCTGGGTATACTCATATCCAAATTTGAGAAGCATTTATTTATCAAGGTACCCAACGGACTCAGTAAATAGTGAATGTTATTATCATTATAATCTGTCTTCTCACCCCTCCTCTACTCCATTGTTGCTAAGGCTTTGTAGACTTTTTAAAAAAAGAAATTAGAGAGGACTAGGAAGGTAGGAGTCTGGCAGGCTTTCAAAGAAGCGTGTGTGGCTCTAACCACATACCCTTACCCACTTAGAACTCTCTTTTTTAAACATTTTCTTTACTCCTGGCTTTAGTTTATAGCGTTTTATTAAAACTTTCTAGACGTGAGGAGCTATGGGATTGAAAAAGTGTTTTCTTCCCTCTCTGCCTAGGCCATGGGTTTCTAACCTGGGATCCATGAATACCCTTCATGGAGTCTAGGAATTCCTTGAAACTTGGAGTTTTTGAGGAGTTTTCTGGAGCAAGAGATTCTCATAGGGATCTATGTCACTTCAAAATGTTGAAATCACTGCTGTATAACTTAATGTAAACTACACTAGAATTGACTTTACAGTTACAATTAATTTTTTTTATTCCTTGGAAATTGACACTATATAATAATTTCCACTCAGAAATTATATAATGAAGATTAAACTTCACTAGTCACCCCTCATCACCCCCCTCTCTTTGCTCATTCCCCACCTTCCACAATGATTTACTTGACTTTGCAGTTTAATGTCCTGAATTACTTGGGCTTTACAGTTTTTTACTCTTTGCTAGATATTTATGCTTTGAACCAAGTGTGCTTAATGCAAATATTTATAATCCTCTGTGAAAGTATTATAGATAATTCTTTGCATTTCAGATAAAAACAGTTTATAGACATATAAGGTGAAGATCACTTAAGTGGAAAGAACATGTATCAATGAAATAACAATTTGAATTGAGCAAATATGAGTCTACGTAGATTAATACATATTCTCAGATTTACATAGCAGATTATAATTCTATCAAGAAGCTGGGGTCTTTTGATGCCTATCAACAATTATGAATTGTATAAGAACTCTGAGATTAAGTTTTTAGCCATAGTATTAAGTTTTGGATCAATATCATTTTTATTTACATATAAGTACAATAATTATATCCAAAAAAAACTTCCGTTTAACTTGGCTTTAATTTGTTTTAAACTGTAATATACACACTGTGATTTTTGTCTCCATTTTGGATTCCTATCATTGACAACCAGCCTGTGTGTCATTTGACATCCAGGAAAGATAGTTTTTCATTGCAGACCTTGGATATATTAATCAATTTGGGTACAATTTATATTGATATCTTTTGATCACATCGAAAATTTAATTTTGACTAATTTTATGAATAAATGCTCCTTGAAATTTAGAAAAGAAAGAGCTTAGATATAAGAACATAAACACTAATTATAGTTTTAAAAGAGCATAATATTCTTGAGAATTATTGGGTTTATAACATGCAACAGAAAAATAATCATTGAACATATTTCATAGAAAATTGTGAATAATATTTTCTTCTTCTCCCTAAAGCTTAAGAAAGACAGTAAGTTTGTAAAAGGAAGAGGAAAAGAAAGGAAAGAGAGAAAGAGAGAGAGAAGGGAAGGAAGGAGGGAGGAAGGGAGGAAGGAAGGAAGGAAGGAAGAAAGGAAGGAAGGAAGGAAGATAGGAAAGGAGGGAAGGAAGATGGGAGAGAGCGAGGGAGGAAAACAGCAAGAAAACATGCCCCAGTGCCATAGTCTAATATCCCAGTTTGTAGAGAAGACAAGAATAAAGCCAAACTTAGAGCTTTAAAGTCTTTGAAGACTAGTCAGTCTTTCTTATATATATTTCAAATTTGTATGTACTTTCAATAAATCATACATAATCTCATTATCTTGCTTAAAATTTTCATTAAACTCATCAATTTTGCGAAACAATTTGAAAAGCATTGGAGATCTCCAACCTCTCTGTATTAGCATGCATAATGATCCAGGCTGGAGATTTTCAGCTTCACTTGTCTTGTCACCATGCTTCCCACCTGCATGTACTTGAGCGAGGTTTCACTTGACCATGAAGGGAAATCATTTCTTTGAAGAAATCACTACAATAGTGCAATTGTCCCAAAAACTTTCCAGGAAGGGAGATGTCTTTAAGTGCTGGGTTTCTGCTTTAGCCTTTTCAGTGCAAAGTTACTTATTCAGGTCCTTCTACTTGATCTCCTTTAGTAAAGTCTGTTATGCATATTTCTGGAGGCCTTATGTGAAGTCATTAAAATAAGACACAAGATTCAGTCAGCCTATATTAAATCCTTGATACACGTTTTAGTGAGCTCGAGGTAGGAGGACCTGCTTTGTTTTTGCTGTATCTTTGTTTGGTTTATTAATTTCTCATGGATCTCCTACTACTTCGGTTTCATTCTTCTAAGAGAAGCTATCAGAACAATGATGGGGCCGGGCATGGTGGCTCACGCCTGTAATTCCAACAGGCGTGACAGGCCAAGGCGGGTGGATCACCTGAGTTCAGGAGTTGGAGACCAGCCTGGCCAATATGGCAAAACCCCATTTCTACTAAAATACAAAAATTAGCTGGGCATGGTGGTGCGCACTCGTAGTCCCAGCTACCTGGGAGGCTGAAGCAGGAAAATCATTTAAACCTAGAAAGTGGAGGTTGCAATGAGCCGAGATTGTGCCACTGAACTCCAGCCTGGGTGACAGAGGGAGAGTCCATCTCAAACACACACACACACACACACACACACACACACACACACACACACACAATGATGGGCAGACCAGTCCTATAATAGTTTTGTTGGCTTGTAATTTTTATTTATTTATTTATTTTTGATACAGTCTTGCTCTTATCACACAGGCTGGAGTGCAGTGGCACGATCTGGGTTCACTGCAACCTCCGCCTCCTGGGTTCAAGGAATTCTCCTGCTTGAGCCTCCTGAGTAGCTGGGAGTACAGGTGCCTGCCACCACACCCAGCTTTTGTAGTTTTAGTAGAGACATGGTTTCATCATGTTGGCCAGGCTGGTCTCAAACTCCTGACCTCAAGTGATCCACCTGCCTCAACCTCCCTACGTGCTGGGATTACAGGCATGAGCCACGGCACCCAGTGTGGCTTGTGATTTAAAGAGTGAAATATCAGATTTTAAACACAGAACAAGAAAACTGTTAGGGTCAACTCCCCCAAAATTTGAAATTTTCATCATTAGAGATGTGTTTGGTGGGACAGAAGCTTTGTTTAAAATCACTTCATCATATTATTTTCCACCATAGAGGGGACATTCTAGGCTGGTGAGAAGGAGCAGAGGCAGTTTTAGAAGGCAAGCCCAGGGCAAACTTAACTGAGTTCTTAGCAACACACGAATGTATTGAGTTTTTTCAGAGGACCTTCTGAACATTAAACATACTAAATATACCTAAGAAGAGACAAAGTTTATCAGGGTTTGACTCATCTTTGTCAAAATTAGCTAAAATTGGTCATGTACTATATAGTAAAGCTATTACCTATTCTAGTCAGTGCTGCCCAATGGAAATTTTGACAATAATAGAAACATTATACCTATGCTATTCAATAAGGCAGTCACCAGCACATGTGGGTATTGAACACTTGAAATGCAGCTGGCAAGCTGAGGAACTAAATGTTTACCTTTTTATTAAATGATAAATAATTTAAATTTAAATAGACAAATGTGGCTAGTGGCTATTGTATTAAATGGTAGCATAACTCTACCCAATCCCATATGATACAGATCAGAATGAAATAGACAAAGAAAGGTCTTGGGCTGGGAAGTACTGTGTTGGTCATCATAGCAGGGAGTCACACCTTAGAAAGTTTTTATGAAGCCAGATCTTTATTTTGAGGCTAGAAGTGACAAAATAGGCTCCTTTAGGAATAAGCAGTCCTATCTTTACCTAGATTTACTTTCTTTCTTCCCACTATATCGTTTGGTTTGTTTTTAATTCCTTATTTTTTCTTTTTCAGTTCTTTGACCATCAGTCTGTGACCTGCCCTTTCTCTTTACGTAAGTAAAAGTGATTTCTTAACTTTTTTAAAAAAGTGTTGGATTTAGGAAATTGTGGTCTTCATTGGCATATTTCCCAGTTGACTTTGTTGTGGTTTCTAGTGCTTCTGTAGTGTGTATTAGTGCCTTTTGTGTTTGGAGTCTATGCTGTTGGTGGTAATACTAAGTTGCTATATCCATGAGGGTGCAGAAAATACCAGAAGCCCAGACACTGTACTTCTGTAAAGGCTGCCCTTTACTTGGCTGCAGCTGCTGTTTGCAAAAGTCACTGCTCTTTTAAAGTATAGCTTACATTATTCAGCCAAACACCAGCAACAGTTGGGCCTTTGCTCCCCTGTCAATCATTGGGCAATTATGTATTCTTCAGTTATGTACCCATCCCTAGGTCCAATAGTTTTTAATTTTAACTTCCAGATCAGAGCTTCCATTTATTGACAAAATTTCTAATATCCCTTTACTAAGAAGTACAAGACTGTAAAGTAAATAGGCTAAACTTTTGTGCAAAATTATGAAGTCTACAGGGGAAAAAAAAGAAATCCCAGATTCACGTGTGCCAGAAGGTTTATAAAAGTACCACTCTTTTTTAGAAAAGGTGGAAAGGCATTTGGGGGGTAAAAAACCACTTAATTTTATATGAAAAAAAGAACATTAATTATTTAAAGTTCAAACCATCTGCACTGAATGAGTTTAAATAAATTTTATTTTGAACTGCTTGTAAGAGATTCTAGGCTAGTGAGCCCAAATAATCAAAATCACTTATAAGAGACAATAACCA
This sequence comes from Sapajus apella, assembly GCF_009761245.1. NCBI lineage: Eukaryota > Metazoa > Chordata > Mammalia > Primates > Cebidae > Sapajus > Sapajus apella. Next base: position 6,576,503 of record NW_022436980.1, read on the forward strand.
AGAGATCCTACAGGTAGTGATAGTCACCTAATGTGATAAATAATTATCGGCATCCTCTGGCTGCTTCTCACTCTCTGGTGAGCATTGTCCCTTATTCACAACGTTGTATCTTGCTTCTCTCCAAGATATTTCCTGTATTATAATCATTTGCACGGAATGGAGATTCCCGTGGCTATTTTGTTTGTGTGTGCCTTCCACTAATATTCCTAGAAGATAGTGGCAAATATATTTAGGGAGGCAGAATCCTCCAAAGGATGCTAAGGCTAAAGTGTAACGTGACAGTTTATTTGACAGAGAAAGGAGATTGATTAAACTCCCCAAAGACTGGTGCTGTGTGTAATGCATTTATACAACAGGGGTGGGTCCTACCTGCCCCTGACAAGTCTTGTTATTCTCTATTTCAGTGTTGATAGAGTGGGTCTGTTAATGCTTTGGAGGATGTCAATATGCATGCTTATGGTTACCACTTTATATCTGCACAGCCCTCCCCTCAGTTACCTAGCACTGCATATTTCTAGTCCTCTGACTGGCAAATCATTTTTGTTACAGTTCTTTTGTGTAAAAACAGTTCACATAATAGCTCTGTGTTAGACAAGGCATTAATCCTCACATCACAGGGATGAGTCAGCACAGTGCACTCCTGCCCGCACGGCTCAGCTATTGTGACGTCAGTGCTATAGGGCGAGCCCCAGACACAAGCAGTACAGGGGACCTGTGTCACCAATTAGGAATTAAGGGGGAGACTTTGGAGATAAAACGTGTAGTTGAAAGGCTGTCTCTGGCTCAGAGGAAAATGTAAATCTGATTCTATGCTACATCAACCATCAGTCGCATAACTTCTAGAGATATTCTATTTTTTTAACCACACGTAAGGCTGGGGGAATGACCTATAATGAGCTGATAATTCATTCATATACCCATGACCTTGTCCTGTCCCTGGACCAGGCTTCATGTTTGCTTGTCTTGTTCCAAATCTTGAAGCTGCCCTCATATAAGCAGGGTGACGAGGCTTATGACAGCCCTACTGTGTTCAAGTACACCATAGACACAGTTGATGCCTCCAGGGTGGTGCCCCAGAGGCCCAGCAAAAGGAAAAGAAATGTCCTTTGAGAACAGATCAGAACATTATCTCCCCAGTGCTTCGACTCCAAGTGCCTCTTCAGTGGCCTCCTCTAAACAGGTACAGAATTCTGCTTGTTCGACCTTCTCTTCTTAGCAGTGCATTTAGTCCAGTGTCACAATCTGCATTTGACCTGGATTTCAATGGGAACCGAATAGCTCCCAGATATTGCCCCCAGAATTTTCCATTACATTACTGTTTAGCAGAAACAAAGAGGAACACTCCATAACCTGCCATGCTGCCTTAAAGCAGGTAGCACAGACTTACCTTATTTGGGAAACCTGGTTCTTATAAGTTAGGTCTCTCTACAATTCAGATTCAGATTTATTCTCAGGGCAATATCTTTCAGTATTGAATATTAAGTCTTGAAAAGGATGTTAATTTGCAGCCTTAGTGGCATTCTTTGTTAAAAAAGACATTCCTCCATCACAGAATTCATCCCTCACTCTTACTGTCACCCCAGCCAGTCACCAGTTCCTGCCATACCCATCAGAAAGTGCCTTACTGCTGGGATCTTCTGCCTTCATTAGATTGCTAATGGGCTCCTACTATGCTTATAAAAGTTAACACTACCACTTGGCTTCGTTTTGATTAATTATCATACACAGCTCTTTATTTAGTTTTCATTCAACAAACATTTATGGAAAGCTAGTCACTATGCTTGGTTCTGGAGACTCCAAGATAAATAAAAAATGCTTTCTTTTGTTAGAAATCTCACATTCTCATAGGGGACATAAATGAGTGAATAAAGACTATAACATGGTAGGCACTGAAATGCAGGTGTATACAACATAGTAAGAGGAATAAAGAAAGAGTGTCTACTTGCATGTGGAAAGGTGCCCAGTCTGGGTCTTAAAGTCAGAAGAGTAAACTGCAGTTTACCAGTTAGATATGAGAAAGTAGAGAGAGAAGGCGATCATAATCAAGAAAAAAATGTAAGACATTTACAAAATCAGGAGGCATTAAGTAGCAACGAGATCCAGAGGAGTGCATAGTTCGGTGTGACTGAAACATGGTGGTTGAGATTGGACTAGAAAGCAGGCAAGGGACCTTGCCTGCCATACAGAGGGCCATGTATGCCATGCAAAAGAGTTTGGACTTGATCCTGCAGACTCAAGGAGGCTTTGAAGAATTGTAAGCAGATGTATGTTTTAGAAAGAGCACTCTGGTGAAAGTGGAGAGGTTGGCTCAAAATAGGGAGACCAGGTCAAAGGTAAAAGCCATAGGCCTGAGTTGTGCAGTAGGGATAGAATGGAAGAAAGAGGCTATTTGATAGTGTTGAAATAGACATTAATCTTTGCATAATTCCAGCATATCTTGGCCTATTACATAACCTTTACCTTCTAGGAGAAAGGCTGATACATTGTGTGAAGTAAAATTTCAGACCAAAATGCATCCTTATGGAATCTTCAGCAAAGACCTCAATTTGAATATGACCTCACTTTGAGCTACTGCCCCCTGGTTACCAGGCTCAAGGGTCTCCTACTGTCCATAGTGAGTGTGGGGAAGGAGCAGGCAGATAAGCAGAAGACATTCTCAGTGTCCTGCTTTTCTCTTCTTTCACCTGAAAATGAAACGGTTTCTAAATAATGCCCCCCTAAAGTCAATCAATGCCCCAATTTCCTATCATTTTCTCATTGCTCCCTTTTTCTAAGCAAAATTTCCAAACCATTGAACTGAATTGCAACTTATGCACAGCCGGGTGTTGAAACAATTCAGTGTATTCATTCCTTCTCTCTGAATTAGAGTTCACCATAAGTGTGCTTTTCTCTTGTTCACTTTGGGCTGCCAGGACAATTTAAAGGAAATTTTCAACAGCTTATGTTTCATGTACTATGTTCTCTTTTGCAAATGGGAGGATATGCGTGGGTGTGTTTAAGTCTTCTCTATATTGCTTTCTGGAGAAAGGTTTGGAAAGATGAACAAGATGAGGAGTAGGGACCTATTGAAAGCCCAGGTCCCCCAGTGACCTGAGTGCAGAACGTAGGCTGGTGATCAGATGGTCAATTATGTGTTTGTCAAAACACAGTGGGCTGCATTCCAGGCTGCCAGCTTTGGAAGCCCAGCTTCTGCCAACCAAATGTCATCTGGGAACATGCAACACTGGGCACTGTGAAGGAGTTTGAAATAGACCATGCCACAGCCAACCTACTGCCAGTCTTATAGCACCAATATGGCATGCACAGCCGGGCCCCATGTTTCAGAGCTCAGGAATTCACTGTACTAAATTCAAGAGGTCAGATGGGTTCATGTTTTCAAAGCCTATGTTCTCTGCTTTGAACACTGTGACTTGCTCCTCAGCAATTTCCAAGGGATTTTTCCAGTCACATCTCTGTGGAAACCACTCTTTTTGTGATGGTTATAAGATCCTTGTAAATGTCCCAGAAGATAGGAAAAAAAAAAAATTGCTCTGACAATGACTGTGATTTCAACAGAGGGATTCCAACTCTTAGGAAATTACATTAAAGGTGGATAGCTTTTAAAATATCAGGAACCACCTTGGCAACTTATAAAAAGCAGAAGGGCTTTGCCTATTTTATAAAGTGATTTGCATATACCTGCATAAATAATGTCCCCACCTGTACTTTTATGCATTTAGGTTGAATAAATTAAATTTTGTGATCTTTAAAATATTCACTGTCTTTCATTGCTCAGACACCATCTTCAGGACCCTTCCTCCTCATTTCTTTTCCTAATGATAGGAGTGGCTACTTTTTTTCATTCTTTTGACTCATTCAGAGAATCAAAACACTCTGAGCACCAATCTACCTTAGCCAGGAATATTACCTCCCTCTGGTTGCATTTCTCTTAGCCTTTCTACTTATTAGACTGTGAGTTCCAGGTATTTTTAATAAGAGAAATAAAGTAAAATGTTACTAAGGTGACAACACAGCACAAGACAGAATTAAGCTTACTTACATATATATGTAACAGAGACAGAGAGAGAGAGAGAGAGAGAGAGTGTGTGTGTGTGTGTGTGTGTATACAGAGACTTGCACTGATACACATCTCAGCAACATACCCATAGTAGTAACCTTTTCTTTCTTTGACCACTGCACAACTTCTTCAGGAACCATCCAGCTACTAAGTCATTTCCATTTTACCTTGGGCCTTCAAATCAAAGCCTGGTCAGTAGGCCACCCTCACCCACATTCATCCTGTAAGGTGTTATTAAACACTTACTATGTACAAAGAATCATGTTTATTGGAGAGTTAAAGCATAAATATAGCATAAATACATGACTCTTTCTTGCTCTTAAGGAATTTAAAATTGAGTTAGGAAAAACAGTTATATTGTTGAATGTTGTGTATGCACATAAGATAATAAATGACTAAATTCCAAAAAAAAATAAAATGATATAGTACAGGAAGTACTATAGGGTTTCATTCATGAAAGAGAGGCTTGCAGGCTAGAAAGTTTCATGTAAAATTGATTCAGCTGAGTCTTGAAAACTGGCTAAAATGTAAAAAAGATGAAGAGAAAAAGAATCATATTCCAAGCAAAATCATATACCAAAGTGTTGGAATCTTTGAGGGGGCCCATAAATAGCATCACTCTTCCCCACTCGAATTCTAAACCTATTGAAAAATAAGACAAAAGAAATGATAGCTAGGGAACCAAAATGTTTATAAAGGTTGGTTGAAGAGCATAGCTTAGTGTAAAGGGGAAATGGGTTTGCTGCCTCTCTTCCCTTCAATCAAACCTTGCAAAAGCCCTCTCACCGGAAAATGCAGATCTGCATATGAGCAACACAAGCAGCGCTTTTCGAGGCCACTATCTTCTGCGGGTGAGAGTAGAAAAGGAAGGACAAAGAGGCTAAACTCCTGTGCCTACAAATTTGGATCGATCAGTTCCACCTAATTGAGAAATATAGGCCAAGGGCTGTCCCACCAATGGGATACTTTGCCTCCATGGGGAAGTATAAGTAGTGAGGCAAGAGGAAAGCAGTGTTTAGAAAACATCTGGAAACTAGGAGTAGGGAAGAGGCATTCTTACCAAAACTGACATCCACAGACTGGAAAACAAGAGGGGAAGTACTGAGTGAGATGAAAATGGGAAGCAGAGCCAAGAGGCTAAACAAGGCTCTCATCTGTCTGAGGGCATATACCTGGGTAGGAACCAGTAGTCCTACGGGTAATCCAAGATCTAAACTAAGAGCGCCTTTTCAGTGTTTCAAAGTTACAAGAATCAGAACCAGGGAAAATAGGCAAGAAATGAAGATAATGGATTAAAGCCTAATTAGGGAGAAAAATACAAAAACTCTAGTTTCTTGCTCAACTAATAATAGCAATAAGAAGTAACTATTGAGTGCTTGCCTTGCTTTAGATACTGGACGAAATACTTTTAATGGCTATCTGATTTAACCTTCAGAACTACTCTATGACGTAGATACTATTATAATCCTAATTATGCAAATCTGAAAACTGAGATTTAGCATTTGAGTTATTTTATAAGAACACCTAATAAATGATAGAGATAGAATTTGACTCCAGGACTGTGTCTTAAAAGCCTCAGCCAAATTTTACTAGACACAAAATTGAGTGTCTACTAAATGCTGAAGGTATGTATAATGGTGAGGAATACCAACATAGTCTCTCTCCTTCTGGAGCTTATAATCTGGGGAATGTAAGACAGATACTAAGCAAATGGTCTGAAAACATAACTTGTAATTATAAATGGTGCTTGCCACTACATATTAAAAGTACCATGCACTCCAAGAGCAAATATAAGAAGAGGATTTAACTGAGTCTGGAAATCCAGGAGAAGCTTCTCTGAAAGTGACATTTGAGATTACACCTGAAGGTTAAAAACAAAATGTAATGATAGATGGTGGAAGATGATTCCAGGCAGAGGGAAAAGTGTGGATGAAAGCCCCAAAGTTAGCTGCATAGAGAGAAAGCGGTGACTAGCAGCCCAGGTTGAGGTTGAAGAAATACGTAGGGCCTGATGATGCCAGGTCCTGGGTAGGCCATGTTAAGGATTTTTGTGTTTATCCTAAGGACAATAGAAAATCAAACTTAAGAAGGAGTGTAGCATGATCAGTGTTGTTTTTAAAAGGTAAACTTTGGGGCATTTATCCCAGAGAGATGGAAATATAACCATACAACAATTGTATGTTATGTTACACCAATGTTCATAGCAGCTTTGTTTGTAATAGCCCAAAAGTGGAAAAAAAAAAACAAAAAAACACGAAATTATCTTGAGCGGGTCAGTGGTTAAGCAAACTGTTCCATACCATGGAATACCTCTCAGCACTAAACAGAATAAATTATTGATACACACAATGACTACTTTTAATCACAAGGGTATTACATTGAGTGAAAAAGCTAATCTCAAGATTATGTACTGTTGTGATTCTATTTATATAGCACTCTTGAAATGAAAAAATATATAAGGATAGAGAACATACTTGTGGCTGACAGAGTTAGGGAGTTGGGGTAGAAATGGAGGTGAGTGTTGCTATAAAAGGGTAATGCAGGGGATTTTTTGTGATGGAACCTCCCTGTAGCTTGACTGTGGTAGTATTCATGAGTGTGTGCATGGAATAAAATTACACAGGACTAAATATACACACACATACTCATGTGCATATAAAACTGGTGAAACCTGAGTAAGGTAGATGGATTGCACCAATGTTAACTTCCTGATTGTAATATTGTACTATAGTTATATAAGATGTTACCACTGGACAAAACTGGATAAAAAGAATAACAGATCTCTCTGTATTATCTCTTACAACTGCATGTTAATCTAAAATTATCTTGAAATTAAAAATTTTAAAATATATATCAAGGTAGATTAACTTTGGTAAATAACTTGGAAGAATCAAAAATGGATATGAAGGAACCAGTTTGGGAGTTATTCCAGTAGACCACACAAGAAGTAGACTATGGTAGTGACAGTAGAAATAGGGGAAGACAGATGGAACTAAGAGATAATTCAGAAGTAAAATATTCCTGGATTTTTTCATGGTTGGTTATGTGAGATAAAGGAGAAAAGTGGCAACAATGACTCCTGGTTTGGGGCTTATCAAACTATGTGGAGGACAATGCCATTCGCAGTTACATGAAACATCAAAGAAGAGGTGGAGTGGAGGGAAGTTTGTAAGCTCTGTTTTTGAGATGTTGAGTGTGAGGTGCTTTTGATGGATAGATAGTCAGTAAATTGTACAGGTGTTTATATACATAAAACTGGAATTCAGAAGTAACATGAAGGCTGGAGATATATTAATTAGGGGTAATCAACATATAGTGGTAAATGAATCTGTTGGCATGAACAGCGTTGCCTAGGGACAGGGTTAGATTGGGAAGAAGGCCTAAACTGAGACTTGAAGAGCTCTTACTATTTGATCCACTGGTAGAAAAAAATGAGGCCATAAAACCCCCTCAGAAGGAGCCACTAAGAAGGTGGCAGGAAAATCAGAAAACACAGGCACAGAAGCCAAGAGAGTGCATCAAAGGTAGTAGTCGGTGATGTGAAATGTTACTGAGCAATCAAGTAAGTTAAAGACTAACAAATATATATTGCATATATTAATTTTGAGCTTATAGTTGACCTCAACAAAAGCTGTTTTTTTGAAGTAGTCAAAACAGTAGCTTGTTTACAATGGGATGAGGTGAGAGGGAGAAGTGAAGAAATAGCAAATGTGGGCAACTCAGAAGTTGTGCTGAGGAAAGGAAAATGAGCTAGTATAATATCTTGAGGGGGCAAGTGAAGTCAAAAGAAGGTTTGAAAAACATGGAAACACTAGTATTTTTGTATTTTCATGGGAAGAATATGGTAGAGAGGAGAGATCCAGTGTGCAGGAGAAAGAAGAGCATAAGATGACTGGTAGTGTAAGATGACTGATAAGGCTAGAGAGATGGAATCCTGAGTATAAGAGGAGAGATGGAAGGAGGGACACCTCTTCTATTATTGTAAAAAAGGAGGAGTAAAGGAAAGGAGCCCATGTGTAGACTTGGTACTGAAAGGTTAAGAGGTTTCCCAAATGATGGCCACTAAGGACCAAGATCCTGCTAAGTGGGGAGGAGATTTAAAGAAGGTAGAGATTTGAAATCATTCTTGAGACATATGGGACAGCAAGTTGACCAGAGATATACAGTCGGACTCTCCTTGGCAGTGTGGAAGGTGCAGATGAGCCTGGCGGGTTGATGTTGATACCTGTCTGCCCTGTCACGAGATTTTCTCCAGCAGTTTGGGAACCAAGGTGCAAAATCAGAGGAAATGAATTCGAATTAGGATACTGTTTCACCTAGCATTTGTGAAAAGGCATTAGGCGTTTAGCTTCTTGTTTTGGTTCTAGCTGAGACCAGTAAGGAAGGGCAATGAAAGGACTTAGTTAAATTCTCCAAGCATCTGTTGAGTACATTGTATCAGGCATTGCGTTTGGTACAGAAAATACAGAGGTGTGTAAGAAACCATCTATGCCTTCAACTAGCTCACAGCCTAGGGTGGTTTGTAGGCTGACATCTGGTCCAAAACACCAGGAGCAGGCAATTGAATAACCTTTGCAAAGACCAAGAGACCTACATCATTGCTTTTTTTTCTTAATGCCTGTCCTTTTTTTTCTTATGCCTTTTTTTCCTCTGCCCTGTCCTCACAATACGCAGTTTTTGTGTTTTGTTTTTGTTTTGTTCTGTTTTTTACTTTCTAAAAAAATATCCAAGCCTTATTGCCAAGCCTCTAATATGCATCATACATGTATGAGAGACAACTCTGATTTCACCCATTATCATTTTGCTAAAATACGATCATTTAGAAACAATTAGATCATCTACTTAAAGTGTGGTATTGGTATAGTGTGAATTGTCTCTAAATGTTAAGAGCTGACATCTAACTCTACAGAAAAGCTGTTTATTTAAGAGGGAGGGAGACAGGAAGTGTAGATAGGTGAGAGAGGGAACAAGGGAAGACAGAAGGGAGGGATGGAAAGAAGGGGGAGAAAGTGGGCCTAGTGCAGTAGCTCATGCCTGTAATACCAGCACTTTGGGAGGCCGAGTGGGCAGATTACGAAGTCAGGAGTTCAAGACCAGCCTAACCAACATAATGAAACCCTGTCTCTACTAAAAATACAAAAAGTTAGCTGGGTGTGGTGGCAGTCGCCTGTAATCCTAGCTACTTGGGAGGCTGAGGCAGGAGAATCGCTTGAACCTGGGAGGCAGAAGTTGCAGTGAGCCAAGATCATGCCACTGCACACCAGCCTGGGAGACAGTGCGAGACTCTGTCTCAAAAAAAATAATAAAACGGGAAGAAAGCATATTAACTACAGAAGATCTTATGTAGCAGCTCATCCTTGTTTGTTATTCAAGGGAAATCCCATTTAACATGAATAAATAATCCTTCATGCCTAATGGTGATCTACACTATCAGCCTCCAAAAACAGCTTCCAGACCTAAAAACGTATCAGGGTACTATAGATTAACTGTGAATTCCAGGTGCTGACAATGCAAGAGAAGATTTGAAGAGGGTCTGAAGGAGGGGAAGTTCCTAACTTCCAATAGAAAAGGAATATTCACTCAGATTTATTTTAAGCATTATAAAATGATATCTTAGAAAGAGGTGGTGGCCATGATGGCTTATCTTTGTTTGGGCACATTCCATTCTGTGAGATCCCCTTTAGGAAGTGATATTAGGGCCATTTGACTAAAAGCTAAATTGCAGATACATCTGGGATAAAATTTGGCAGCTGTTGAGCAAAACAGCTATTTTTAAAATATTTACTTTTTTCATGATTCTATAATGCACACTTATTGTGAAATATTAAGAAAGTATAGAGTAAGGGAAAATATCTATAATTCCACTACACAGAAACAACTATTATTAACAATTTTTTACATCTCCTTCTAGTCTCTTCTCTAGATTTTAACATAACTGAGCATACATTGCATGTATACAATTGTATCCCATTTTTAACTCAATATTATATAATAACTTCCTGATATAATTATAAACTCTTTATAAATATCACTATAACATCTGAATGATACCCTATCACATAAAACCTCTCAGAATTTACCTAGCTATGCCCCGGATATAAATATTTGGATTATATTCACTATTTGAAATTTTATATTTTAAAATTCTTTAGAACTATGATGTACATCTCAAATTGTCAAAACTTGGAGGAAATTTGAGGCAGACAGTGATATCACCCTATTAATAGTGCTAGTTAGTGATCGCTAATGACTATAAAAAATCATATTGGAATTTTTAAGTATTTATTGAAGCTTTTAGGGAAGCTCTTTTTCCCCCAAAAGTAAAAGTTCTAATTTTCAGTTCTAAAGAGTATACATTTAGTTTTGTTTGAATTTGTTGCATTGATAGTATTTATAAAAAGTAAGGTTAAATTCCTTTAAGATCTCACAGCCCAGAAATAATCATTATTAATAACTTAGGAAATATTATATTTCCATACAGTCCTGTTTATCAGTCCCTTTTTCTTTCTCTTTGTCTTTCTTCTTCCAAACTGAAAGGACAAGTTACTTGCTGTTTTGTATTCAACTCTTTTCACTTAACATTGTAATAGGCATTTACCATGTTAATAAATATAGAGCTACATTATCTTTTGACAGCAACATTGTGCTTCAGTATATAGATAATTTATTGACTCAATCACTTACTGATGGACAGTTGGGAATTTGGAACTTTCTTCTTACTAAACTATGCTACCCTAACTATATGCACATACACGTGTACACATGTTTTAAAGTACACTTACATAACTATTTCCTTAGGATCAATTAATTATAGTGGAACTGCCAAAGTAAAATGTATATATTACCAAACTGTCCTCTAGTATCGGTTAATATCTTCACCACCCAAAAAAGAGACTGCCATTTCTCTGCATCCTCACTAATTCTATAATTTTCAATGGTAATTTTTGCTATATACATGAATATTTTCATACTGGAGGTGTGAGATACATTTTTCACTCATGAAACCAAAGCCTGAAAACATGTGTGTGTGTGTGTGTGTGTGTGTGTGTGTGTGTGTGTGTATGTGTGTGTGTATAATTGCTATGGTAGAAAATAGTTTTTTAAACTAGGAAACGTATTTGTGATATATTCCTAATATTTTAAGAATAGCTATAAATCAATGATGAAAGGATGAATAACAGTAAAAATTTGGAAACAACAAATGAGCAGTCTAACAAGTTTGGTTGCTTCGTCTCATTCTTTACTGCAAAGGCAGTGATCCCTAAAGTCCTCCAAGGCCACCTTAGGCTCTGCTTCTTATGCTCTGATGGCAACACCTACCCTCACTGCCCTTGGGGGGAGTGGGGAAGCAAAACACCATCAGAGACCTATGAAATTTCTGGGCTGGGTGGGTGTGGTAAATATTCACCTGGTTACATACATTTATGTTTATTTGGCATCACATCCTCAAAGGGCCAGGCTCACTCACATGAATGCAAAAATTATCATCAGCAGCACTCTGCCATCAGACTCCAGAATCAGTAAATTATTGGGAAGGGAAAAATACATACTGGCAACATTGCCTGATCCATGTCTCCTGGGCAGGATTGACACTATTCTTCTACCAGATGTAGAGATTTCTGGATGTTCTCATAAATAAAGTGCTAGAGGCCACATCGTCACCGTCCTCCATTCTTCCCCTCTCTCTGATTCCCATGTGTATTACTAATACTTAATGAAGTGGAGTATTTTTCAGCAACTTCAGGGAAAGTGAAAGATGCTAGAGAATTGGAAATGCCACACTGACAGCATCCCTCAGCCTCTGCAGTGCAAACTGTGACAGGGCATCTTCCCTGTGTTCTGGGACAGGGAGTATCTGGGTTCTGGGAGTGAGTTTCTCGAGTCCTCCCAAGGGTCAGGAGTTGTACATAGCTGTTCTGGGTGGTAATTGGAGCATTTCTTGAGCACAGAAGTTCATTTGCAGATGGTAAGGGATGACATGCTCTGGGGCATTTTCCCCCTCTTTGGCAGAAAATCATGGACATGAAAGTCACGTGTGTCTTAAATCCTTAGGCAGTGTCCAGAAAGGAAGCAAAAGAGAGGCAAACATGTTAAAGGGTCTAAGAAGTCCCTTCAGGCTAACTGCAAGCTAAGGAGAATGGTTGGAACCAGGCATAGGAAACAGCTTATTCTTTACCTGATCAGTAAAGCACCTCTTGAGGTGAGCACATATGGTTATGAGCCAGGCCTTAGTGCTGCCAGCAGTGCCCTTGGAGACCATGCCATTGACTCAGTGTACCTAGGGCTCAGAGTGCCAAATGTCTCACTTTCTTAATGATGCTCCTAGAAAACTTCACATATTATCCACAAGCTTCTGTAATATAGTTTATACTCAGAAGCTGGGGTTCAGGGGGGATTTAAAATGTTATATATACATGTACATATATATAATATATGTATGTCTATGTATATATGGTGTATATCTTCCACACACACACACACACACACATCCCACTTATTTAAGGAGCCATTCTACTAGGACACTTGCAGAGGCATCTTGTACAAGAAGTCTTTGCAATGATAAAATTAAGGGTTTTTTTTCTTTAATCAGGTTCTTTTACGTAGTCTCTTTCTGTAGTCCCTGTATTATTCCTCCTTTCTTCTAATGTGTGGATATTGAAGATAGATCAGGCATACCCACCTTGCCCTTTCTCCAAAGAATCATTTCCAGATATTTATCTAAACAAGTCAAGTCACTTTACCTCTCACACTTTGATTGGCTAAAATGGATTCCACCTTTAATCCCTCATAAATTTCTACTTTTTGATACATAGAGAATAATTCTCACCTCTAATTTAAAATTAACCTGTACTTTGGGTGAGAGAACCATATGTCTCATGAAAGAACATGAGTGAGAGGTACATCTAAATCTTTTAATAGTAGCCTTCAGTCTAGTACTTATAAGCTACTCAAGGACACTTAAGAAAAGTAATGAAAAGTCTTCAGTCAAAATAATTTTCTGGGATTTTTTTCTATGCTTTTTCCATCACCACTATGCTTGAATAATCTTCACTACATTGGTTCTTCACCAATAGCTTTCATATAGTCCTCTACCAGTTTTACAGTACCTTTCGTTAGGATTAGGAAGAATCCTAACACTCTTTAGCTTCCTCAATAAGCATGCACTAAATCTTTTGACAGGATGTCTGTACACTATCTATGTACTTAAAAAGAACCAGTTTCTTCATCATTATATTACCACCAGTCATTAACATTACTCATCTAGAATAGGTACAGTGGCAAGCCACCTCCTAGCAACCTGTGTGTTTGCCACTCCATCCCAAACCTCTGATACATTTAGGAAAAAAAAGTTTTAGACGTGTAGGACAGCATTCCAGAAAACAGTTTTAAAGATCTGAATCTTAGGGCAGGAATTCACACACACACACATGCATGCACGTACACGCATGCACACACACACAGACACACACACACACTTATTGACCACCATCATTTGCAGATGTTTTTAATTTAATCAGCAAACAACTAGAGCTAAAACACTTTGAAATATTCCTTTTGAGACATTTTGATGTTGGATTCTTGCTAATTCCTTCTTAGAAAATGAGGGATTACATTTAAATGTCAAATAAATGCTTGTACCTAATGTCTTAGTCCATTTATGCTGCTACAACAAAATACCTGAGACTGAGACTGGGTAATTTAAAAACAACAAAAACTTATTTTTCATAGTTACGGAGACTGGGAAATTCAGGATTGAGGCACTTGCAAATTTGATGTCTGCTGAAGGCCTCTCTGCTTCCAAGATGACACCTCTTTCTGTATCTTCATATGGCAGAATGTGGAAGAGAAAAAGGGAGAGAGACAACTCCTTCACACCTTTTTTTGTACTTTAAGTTCTGGAATACATGTGCAGAACATGTAGGTTTGTTACATAGGTATACACGTACCATGTTGGTTGTCTGCATCCATCACCCCATCTTCTACCTTAGGTATTTCTCCTAATGCTATACCTCCCCTAGCCCCCACCCAACAACAGTCCCCTGTGTGATGTTCCACTCCCTGTGTCCATGTGTTCTCATTGTTCAACCCCCACTTACGAGTGAGAACATGCTGTTAACTCAAGATGGATTAAAGATTTAAATGTAAGATCTAAAACCATAAAAACCCTACAAGAAAACCTAGGCAATACCATTCGGGACATAGGCATGGGCAAAGACTTCATGGCTAAAACACCAAAAGCAATGGCAACAAAAGCCAAAATAGACAAATGGGATATAATTAAACTGAAGAGCTTCTGCACAGCAAAAGGAACTATCATCAGAGTGAACAGGCAAACTACAGAATGGGAGAAAATTTTTGCAGTCTACCCATCTAACAAAGGACTAATATCCAGAATCTACAAATAACTTATACAAATTTACAGGGGAAAAAAAAAAAACATCAAAAAGTGGGCGAAGGCTATGAACAGACACTTCTCAAAAGGAGACATTTATGCACACCTTTTATATAAGGGCACTATGCCATTCATGAGGGCTCTGCTCTCATGATTTAATCACCTCCTAAAGACTCCACCTCTTAATACTATCACATGGGAAATTAAATTTCAACATATGAATTGTGGGGTGGGGCACATTCAGAGGATATCATTTAGTAAGAAATTAATGCATATTTTTTTACTGTTGTAATAAAATAATCTTTCATGAAGTTCAGCATCACTCATCTCTACTCAAGTAGTGACCAAAAGTGGAGATATTCTTCAGAGAGGAGACAGCAGCTCTATGGGTAACCCCCCATATAGATGCAGACTTGGAAACCGGAAAGGATTGCCAGTAAAAGCACCAGAAGAACAACCAAGAGATATGTGCACCTTATCTACACCAGCCACCCTAAAATGAGTTAGGCTTTACTTAAGATGGAATAAAAAGCATGCACTCTAGATAGTCATCCATTTCTAGGATTGTGAAGGGGGTTTAGTTTCCTCTCATTTCTTAGCAAAATGATTTTTGTAAAAATAAGTTGGTCTAAGAAAAAAAGATTTCTCCATACCACAGTTGAATTATTTCATGGGAACAGTATACCCCTTTGGCAGACTACATTGACTTTCAGACCAACCTGCGGATCCAGGGAAAATAGACTGAATGACCTCGGCAGGGGGCAGAGTTGGGGCCAGTTGTATGCATGAGTCCTTACTGTCTTCCAAAAACTACCAAATCAGTCCTTTATTTCCTGCCTCAACAATCGGCATTGACAAATTTAAGAGATCAAAGTTCCTTTTAAGGCCTGAGCTATTATATTATTATATAGGGATTACTCCTAGATCGGCTACAGTTACCTTTGTCTGTGGTCCAGGGCCTGAAAGCACTACCATACCCATGTGTGTGCGTACACACACACACACACACACACACACACACACACACACACACGTCTATTGATATGAGCTTTTATCCTTCCAATTCCTATTAGATGCATTACAAATCTGCCTATAATGGGGCCTCTCTGCATTCCAACAGAAATATTTCTGGAGCTCTCCTGGCTCCCACAACGTTTGCTGGGTGCACATTTAATATGTTTTAGCTTTACTGCCTGAAGATGGAATCAGGGACATCTACCTGCACATGACAGTGCTTTGGCTCTTGCAGTTGCAGAACTTAATGTATGTATCAGTAATGAAAATCTTAATTAAGAAAGCTGCATCATTGTCCATGAACACTCATTTTTCTCCCCCTGCAAAGCCCTTTGTGTATTGCAGTATATACCTGGTCCAGACAGACAGAGCCCTCGAAGAGCTTGTCTGGCAGATCTTCTCTTGATTATTAACAGCTAGCGAATGACAAAGTCTCGCTCTCCTTTTGTCTTGAAGCTGAGGCTTGGAACAGCAGAGCACACAATGTACTGTAGGGTTTGTTTGTGTTTTTTTAAACCTGCTTTTATTACGTTGGTGGGTTTAAAAATCCGACAGTGTTGATCAAAACTAATTTAGGTAACTTAGAGTTGCCAAAACACTAGCAGATGCATATTTACACATATACTCTCAGAAAAATGTAATTTTCCATATAGAAACAATGCACAAACATAAGAAGGAACAATTTTAATCTGTCTGCCCATGTTTCTGGTACCTTTGGCCTCCAGTACTTAAAGGCTGCAATGTCCTCACATATGTGACCTTAACAGTTACTTCTTTCCCTGTGCCAATGTGCATGTGCCAATTTGTCATTTGTGCAGAGTAAGAAGCTTTGGAAGATGGAATGACTTTATGCAGACAACTAACAGTACCCATAAAAATTGCAAGAGTTACTAAGTAGGTCCTTTGAACTTTAGTTGAACTAAAGTTCAAAGGACCTACTTAGTAACTCTTGCAATTTTTAAAAAGGTGGCCTATAATTATGTTTATAGAACAATGCCCAATTGTGATATTTTAATAATGCCCACATCATAATTCCCCAAATGAAAAGTTAATCAACTTAAAATTCTCTTAAAAGCTTCAAAGCATTTCACTCTTCACAAGTAGCAACTCCTACCATTAAGTCTATGACCTCGACCCATGTCCTACATGATGAGGAGAAAGACTCATGTTCTCAGTCACTTATATATAGTTCAGTCTTCTGCATTTTCTAACTTTCTGGTCTACAGTGTTAGCCAGTTACTGGTAGAACCATATAAATAATTGAATTCGATTCTGGCCATATACTTATATGATACTTTCTACTGGAATAGGATATATTTACTTAAAGAAGGTCTGGTAGTAAATACTTATGATCTGTCTTCTTCTTGCTGTACCTATACTGTCCTCAACCAAGAGGGGAGCAGCCATGCTGTCTCATGTGGTAATGGTATGCTGCTTATTCATTCTCCTTAAAAGTTTGCATGCTTTAGCTTATTTATTTTCAAAATCACTATAAATAATGGTCAGTTTTCTGCATATCTGAAACAAGAAAAAATTTGGATAAATACTCTTTCTGGGTTTCATGAAAGATATGAGGAAGACATCATTATGGGAAAATTATTTTCAAATAGTCTGATTTATTAAAATCTCCTGATTGCACTCATAGCGTGTTTCATTAAGGTTAAATATGAAAAGTAAAAATAGACTTATGTTATGAAACTAGAACCACAATGAGAAGGTAAAAGAGACACTGTCAAGGGTCTTCACTGCTAGATAGGAAATATTGTGAACAGGTTGTTTTACACTGAAAACGTTTCCTTTTTAAGAACCATCTGACTAATACTGCCATAAATCCTAAAGCAACTGTGAAGTAATGGGCCTATATATATATGCTGCAGGTCTATAGTATAAGGCATGTACGTAGTAAGCTCTCAATAAATGTTTGAAGAATGAACAAATGAATAAATTATGAATGAATAAGATAAAGAATGAATTGTATTGGCATTTCAAGGACTAAATCAGAAAATCAGTTACTGTTCTTAATTTTTAAAAGTCCTTGATTAGACGTTAGAGGTCTGCTGAATTTCTAGACCTAGGTCTAAAACTTTCCAAACAATAAACTACTTGAAGAATTATGAAGAATCTTAAGCTTTAAAATTTTATTGGGTATTTTCTACCTCTGGAACACATACATACTTCCATGTATGTATGTAAACAGTTACTGGATCAAATTTAAAGTATACTTTCTACTGTGAGTCATGAATAAAAATATTTCAAACCCACCCAAAAAAATAAAAAGAATTGTGTAGATTAAGATAATATCTTCTTGGTTTGCTTAAAATTTAAGAATGGCTAGACCCATTAAAAATGACAGGCTTTCTTTCTTTATCTATCAGGTAACTCAGATTTGGCCACCATTCTGCTAAGTGGTCTTCTCACCCCTTCTTTGGAGTGTCTTCTAAATGCAATGTGAAATTGGGGGTGGAGAGCAGTTACATATAGTTTACTCACTATGGTGACTGGTCTTTTTTTTTTTTTTTTCGTGTCTGGTCTTCTCAATGTTGTCTCTGGTCTTTAGTTTTCTGTCCATGTAGATCCCTGATGTGTCTTCCTTGTCCCAGCTCCAAGACCTCCTCAAGTCTCAGGCTTCTTTGTCATGTCTTCCTTGCTCTGGGCCCTTGTGGGTCATGCTGGGGCATGGTGACCCTGTGAGGCTATCTTAGGTCCATAGTCCTAGACACCCGGCTGCAAAGACATCTTCCTGCTCCCACATCATGAATGTGTTTACCCTCAGACCCAAGCCTCACCCTCCCCTTGCTCTACGACAGAGTGGCTCTATGACATATCAGCTGGATTCCAAATTGGATTTGGTGCTTGTGAGACATTAGTGAGTGACAAGAGGGTCAGTAGAAGGGATAAACCAGAATTTTCCCCCACTGTTCTTTGCATCATCATCATCACCAGCTACATTTCCTTTGTGATTTACTCCCTCTGAACAAGCCTGCTGTGACTCTAGCTTCCCTGATGACCCAGGCCTCTGGGCATCAATAACACCATCTCTTCCCATTGTCCTTTCAGCATAGGGACATAGAGATACAGTCCTTCATCTAAAAGAGTCCACTGAATGTTAGGGAAGGATGGACACATAACACAGATATCTATAGTGTAGCAAGAAACAGAGAGGAAACAGATCATGTGAAAAGATGCATTGGGACTGGAGATGCACATAGAGACGTTCCAATACTTGCCTGAAAAATAGTTTCTCAGAGAAGGCCTAACAGTCAGGTATTTGATCTGGGTCTTCAGGAATGAATAGGGATTTTGCAAGCAAATAGGGGAGGGATTCTCACCTCTGTTATTTCTCTATATCCCTCTCAATGCACTGATTTTTAAGAGAAGCGTGTACATTCCTTATGTAGAAACATAACAGATCTCTCAGGGCTTATCCTCGTTTGGATTAGTAAATGGGGCAGCACTAGAGTGGTAGGATGCGTGTGACCTGAGTTTCAACTCTGTTGAGTAGCATCAGCAGCTTACAGGAAATGAGGTTTTTTTTAATGCATACTTTTGTAGATTCAGTGGGGCCATTTCTAGACTTCAGTCTTGAGCTAAAGACTTGGATCTCAAGGCACTCAAACAATCTTACAGAATGTGCAACCCACAAAAATATATCTACTTATGCCATCTAAAATATATTATCTCTATATTGGCCAAACTTCTGTAATGAAACAAATTTCATATTGTCCTGTAATACTCCAATCTGTCAGGACTTTCCTCAGAATACTGTATTTTGCTATTTTTTTAAACAGAGAAATAAGACTATTGATTCACAAATAACTTCGTCTATCAGTATGCTAGAAACAATATTCCTAAACTTGCCTTTTATGATCTAATAATTTTAAAAATAAAACTAATTGTTGTTTTTTCCATTGTTTGTAAAATGGAAATTGATACATTACAGAAAACAGTAAAGTCATGAACTGTTAAAAAAAAAAATGACCGGCCTTCTGATGACTTACATCCTCTTTGCCTCTTTGCTGACATCCTGATATGTTCCTCATCACTTTTGTGCTTAAAATATCATATATTGTGTCAGCTTTGGTCCAGCCAACAAGTTGAGGAATCCAGCAGGTTTATGACAAAGAAGTGTGTTGCAATAGAGGTAAAAGGTCTTTAAAAAGTGTATTAGCTGACTAATATGGATGTTCTTCAGTTCAAACCTGACCACTCTTTGCTCTCACATGGAAATACATCCACTAGCAGTGTTATAAGTGATCCTGTCAGCAAACGTGTGCATCAGTGGTCCTCCATAACATCATATTTACATTAGGGCTTAATAGGACATTCATAAAGCAACATGCAGTTTCTTATATTTAAATGCATGTGACCTCCTTATTTCAAAAGCAAGTATCTTTAAACATAGTAATAGCATTTCTCTATATGCAAACCTCTGTACATAAAAAGGTTTACATTTTAAAACAAACATGTTTTTGAGTTGTATCCAAATTCAAAAAAAGCATCCGAAAAATTTAACAGCTGAAAAACACTTTCTCCTTGCTGGGAAAACTTAAACCTTGCTAGGCTTTATGCAACTTAAAAAAAAAAAAATCCACTTCTGTGCTGAGAACTAGCATGAGAAATCTCAGCATGAAAGGTTGTTGGATTTTTTTTCTTCATAAAGCGAAGCCCAATTGTTGGTTTTAAGAGTGATGCCACAATATACATATGCTGTGTTAGGAACAAATATAATCTAATTTCAAGGGCATCTTCAACAAAAATTAGGGGGGAAAGATAAAGGCTACTTAAGCAGTGATCCAGTGTCTGAAAGCAAAGGTTGAGAACATCATTGTACCATCAAGGTCTAGAAATGCTGCTAACCCTGAGCTGGTTGTTACTGTTTGAAAAGCCTATGGGTATTTGTTTTATTATTGTCTCACTCAATTCTTACTTAGCTGAGAGTATCTCACAAGGGAAGCACTGCTCTGTGATGGTGTCCGGGACTTTGTTTTCTATTTGTTTCAGCACTTCAATAAATGGTCTGTTACCTGCCATTATGACCTGCATGCATTTGCTGAGCAGTTTTTCCAAACAAAACAAATTATGTAGCTATATTTCTAGAATGCTGAGCCATTTTCAACATAATATGGAATTAGAAACACACATAGACATGTCCACACAATTGTATGTTTATACTGAACACATATGTTCAGGCATCTTCAAGAAAATAAGAGAAAATAAAATAGGTTGGACAATACAAATATGGAAATACAGCTTGTTCAATCATTTACAGCCCATACTCCTAACAGTGTACATATGTAGAAGTGACTTTGTAAAGAGGTCCCACGTGTGTGTCTACACTCAAGCATCTTCCTTTTAATACTCTGCTGGGGATAAAAGACACAAAGTAATTTTTGAAATATCATGCTGGCTACTTTTAGAGTATATTAGTGTAGGTAGTGACTTAAGAGGTCATGTTTGGGAGAAGTAGCAACATACTTCTATTATTTACATGGTGATTTTTTTATAAGTCCTTCCTTGAAGACAGACTTAGATATTTCAAGACCTCCTTAGAAAAATTTTTCAGCACCTTCTGTGCTCCAAATTGAGTCAGTTTGCATCATGTTTCAGTGTAACTGAGTAACAGGCTAGCAAATTCTCTGCTTTCTTATTCACCAAAATCCAAAATAGAACTCACAAAAACTCCTTCCTTCTTCCCCCCATCTTGAAAAAACACCCCACTGTGCCCCCCCCCCATGGAGGAACAGACCAGAAAAAAAAGTAAACAGAGCCAGCTGTAACTGTAGCACTTTGCTCGGTACTGCGAGCTTGCTAGAGCTGGCACATTTTTTATAATACAGATGCATAAATGTACTGTCTGAGGCAGAGGAATTGCAGCATCCCCTTTAGTATTTCTTGACTGCCTTGGTCTAAAGTATGTTGCACCGGAGAAGCCTCCCTAAACTCAGAATAAAAGACTTAATTTGGTATCTTTTTTAAAATTGTGACCTTCCATGACTTAATTTTCCCTAAGGTTTGTAGAAAACCACCTTTTTCACACTTTCATGGGATTTTTCCAAATTCAGACTTCCAGGGTCTATGTCTTACTCTCACACATACACATATGCATACACATTTCAGCTTACATATTTAAAGTGAAATATGTAAATATGAACTGTTTTAAAATTACTGAATGTGCATATGTGTTTGTGTGTTTGATAATGAATTGTTTAGTAATAAACGGTTGTTTCACAGTGGACATAAGATAATCAAATCAATGGAAAATTATTGTTTAAAACCATGATAGCTATTAGTTTTTCCAGAATGAGATATGCATTCTTCAGGGCAGCTTATTATGGAGTACTGCTTTTATTCTCTCAAATTATTTGGTAGAATAAAATTCTTCAAATAAATAATACTGATTAAAGTGAATGGGAAGGAAAAATGCACTTCAGCCAGAGGTCCAGTTAAACATCCAATATTGGACCAAACTTTGCCTAAAATTTGTATCTGCCTCTGAGGGATAAAGATTAGAAACACTGAAGTCTATGCAAAAGAGTGCAGAGTACAGGCCAGGCAAGGTTGCTCACACCTGTAATCCCAGCACTTTGGGAGGCCAAGGTGGGTGGATCACCTGAGGTCGGGAGTTTGAAACCAGCCTGAGCAACATGGAGAAACCCAGCCTCTACTAAAAATACAAAATTATCTGGGCAGTGTGGCACATGCCTGTAATCCCAGCTACTCAGGAGGCTGAGGCAGGTGAATTGCTTGAACCCGGGAGGTAGAAGTTGTGGTGAGCCAAGATCGTGCCATTGCGCTTCAGCCTGGGCAACAAGAGCAAAACTCCGTCTCAGAAAAAAAGAGTGCAGGGTACAAAGGTCATTTTCAGTAGCTTTGAGATGAATTCCAGAGGTTCAGACCTGCGTTCAAAAACAGACCCTGTGCCTTTGAGATACGTGAATTCACCTTTAAGCATCAGGTTTTTTTAGCTATAAAGTAATCAGAAAACTCTTGTGATGATTAAATTAGATAAAACATATCAAACATGTAGCCCAATACATGTTTGATATGTATTATCTAATTTAACAAAGAAAATGCTTCATAATGGTAATTATGGATCTAAATTACTTTAGCAGTGGTGTTATCTTGGAAATAAGTATTTAGCCTGGAGATAGAAATGTACACTTAAGCATGTTATTTCTGGCACATTTTTCAGTTTATATGTGATGTTTCTTTATAAGCATAACACATAATTATGCAACCAGTATTTTGCTTTTTCAAGGTGACCTTTATTGACACTAACAGTGCCCCAGGTACTCTGGAAGGGATTAGAAACACCTCTTCCCTTATGATCCTTAGAACAGCCCCTATAAGTTACCATTATTATACCCATTTTTCAGATGAGAGCACCGAAGCTGAGAAAGCATCAGCAGCTTTCCCACAGTTAGATAACTAGGTAATGATGGGGTAAGACTTTGAACCAGGCAGTCTAGCCCTAAACTGCAACCTAAGAAAATAATTACGTACAAGTAAACCAAATCCATTATACACAAGATATTTATGATATGGCTATGGCTTGAGTGTGTCTTCTAAAGTTCATGTGTTGGACACTTAATCTCTGATGCAACAGTGCTGGAAGGTGGGGCCTAATAAGAGGTGATTAACAGGTCATGAGGGCTCTGCCTTTATGAATGAATTCATGTCACCAGTGCAGGAGTGTGTACATTGGTTATCATGAGAGTAGGCTTGTTCTAAAAGTGAGTTTGGCTCCTTCTCGCTCTCTGGCTCCTGTGCTCTCTTGCCCTCTGCCTTCCACCATGGGATGATCCAGTAAGAAGGCCCTTGTCAGATGCCAGTACCTTGATATTAGACTTCCCAACCTCCAGAACTGTGAGAAATATTTTTTTCTTTTTAAATTAGCCGGTCTATAATATTCTGTTATAGCAACACAAATGAACTAAGACATAAATATGCATTTTTTACCTTTTTGTTCTAGATATTTCAAACATACACAAAAGTAGGAAGAATATCATAGTGAAATCTCATGAGTTCCTCTACTTCAACAATTATCAACTCATGGTAAATCTTGTTAGACATATTTGTATTGTAAAACTGAAATAAGCTAGATGTTCAACTCTAGGGTACTAGTTAAGTATAGAATGCATATGCATTAGATAGAATTTTTGAGCCATTAAAACGTTTATGAAAAACCTATAATAGTGTGAACTATTCATACTATATATTAACTTAAAAGGCAGCATATATAGTAATACATATGATATAATCACATCGTTTTTTAATAATAGATTGTGAATCATGGAAGTCTAGGATTTTTAAGATTTTTATTTATTACTTTCCTATATTTTCTAAATGGTATATCATGAACATATCTTATTAGGGAAAAATTAATATTTCCCTAATATTCAGAAAAACATGAATCTATTCATTAATAAAGACAGCTTATTTAACCTCACAGAGGAAGACTCCCCCTCTCTCTCTCTCTCTATGTGTGTGTGTATGTATATGTGTATATATATACATACACACACACACGTATACACGCAAATATATATATAAATATATATACACATACCTATATGTATATATGTATATATATACACATATATATTTATATAGAGAGGGAAAGAGAGAGATGGAGCCTTGCTTTGTGAGGTTAGGTAAATATATGTATATTTATATATAGTTCAAACTTTTCTAAATGATTCAGGGTTGTTATCTTCAACTACAATTCAAATATATTTCTATTGATGAGGGTGTGGAAGTATAAAATAATCCTACATGTTTGAATATTATTTTATGGTTTTCAAACTGCTCAATTAACCATTTGGTCCTTATTCTATAAGATTATTTGCTTCTGTATTTCTTTACCCTTTGACTGCCACAAATTTAGTTCTCATGTCTTCTTTTCATAGTTTTTCTTATTCTTCTTTAGCTCTCAAGTTACTTTTTGTTGTGCAAGTCTCTAAGATCATCATTCCTTCTCTGATGCGTTATTTCTAATCTTTAGACAATAAAACACAAAAAAACATGTTTTGATTGTGTATAAAGTGCATGCATGAACTTATTCACTTTATAAATCTTGTGAGTGGTGCACTTGTATACTCAGCATTGGAGAGGATACACAGATAAGACATATATCTTGCCCTTGAAGTTTTAATCTAGCAGCAGAGCTGAGACATGTGTCTACTTCGCTAGAATTAATAATAAAAAGTGAAATGTTCTATAAAGGTAGTACAGATAAGATATTCTTGAAGTCCAGAGGAGGGTTAACTGAGGGCTTCATCAGAAGAGATGACGCTGGATTTGGAATTTGAAAAACAGGGAGGAAGGAGATCGAGGCAGGTGGATCACGAGGTCAAGAGATTGATACCATCCTGGCCAACATGGTGAAACCCCGTCTCTACTAAAAATACAAAAAAATAGCTGGGCGTGGTGGCGTGCCCCTGTAGTCCCAGCTACTCGGGAGGCTGAGGCAGGAGAATTGCTTGAACCCAGGAGGCAGAGGTTGCAGTGAGCCGAGATCACGCCACTGCACTCCAACCTGGCACCTGGAGACAGAGTGAGACTCTGTCTCAAAAAAAAAAAAAAAAAAGCCAAGGAGGATTTGAGCATACAAAAATGGAAGGAAAGAACATTACTCTATCATGAGTAAAGCATGGAAGAATCAAAGGGTAAAGATTCTGCAAAGAAGTAATTGAATTTAACTTGAATATGGAATGTGTGAAGGTGAGTAGTGGGAAATAAAGGGTAATAGTATACTGGGACCAGAAAGTGAAAGGACTTGATTATTAGGGCAAGGAATGTGGGCTTTATTCAGGAGACAATGGGGAGCTATTGAAAGTTTTTAGTAGGAGAGTAACATAATCAGAGCTGTGCCTCAGGAAGATTAATCTGGCAACAGTGAGTAAAAGGGATTGAAATAGGGAGAGACCAGAGGACACAAGATCAGATAGGAGACTATTACAATAGTCGAGGTAAAAGGCAATGAAGGCCCTAACTAGGGCAGGGGCAGAGGAGATGCACAGAAATGGCAAACTGATTTATGAAACATGGCAGAAGAATTAATCCATTATGTTTGGGGAGCAAGGGAAAGGAGGAACACCAAAGACATCTCTATGATTTTTGAACCTGTGTAGAGTCATAAACAGAAACAGTGCAGCAAAATGGGAGCAGTGTTGGGAGGGGAAAGCACACATTTAATTTTGAACACACTGAGTGAAGGTGCTGACTGGGTATTTATGAGTGGTCCATGGGGCTTTTGGAGACATGAGACTACAGTGCAGCAGAAGGGCCAGGCTTGGAGATAAAGATTTTGAGCCACCTATGTCTCACCGGATAGAGAAGCAAGAGAAAAGGCTTTTAAAAAGATTTGGAGGATTTATGTGTGGTCTATTTGATATCAATTTTGGCTGCTTGCAGGTATTTTTTGCTTTCTGTTTTTAACCATATTTGCAATGCCACATAAGTGAGGTGCAGATATGTGAAGCATTGCTGTATACATACAAACACACAAAATAGATTCTAAAATAATGAACTAGTTTGGAATATAGCTAATGGGGTCAATTTCATAGTATCTGTAGACTTTATCTTCACTTGTAATATATTCCTGTATGATATGATTTGGCTTTCCCCACACAAACTTCATCTTGAATTGTACCTCCCACAATTCCTTCATGTTGTGGGAGGGATCCAGTGGGAGGTAACTGAATCATGGGGACCTGTTTTCCTGTGCTATTCTCATGATAGTATCAAGAGATCCGATGGTTTTAAAAAGGGGAGTTTCCCTGCACAAGCTCTCTCTTCCCTGCCACCATGTAAGCTGTGACTTGCTCCTCCTTGCCTTCTGCCAGGATTGTGAGGCCTCCCCAGCCACAATTTTTCCTCAGTTTTTTAGTGGAACTGTGAGTCCAGTAACCCATTTTTTCTTCCCAGTCTGAGGTATGTCTTTATCAGCAGTGTGAAAATTGACTACTATACGGTGTAATGTTAGAGAAATCACTGTACCTCTTACTTCTCTGGGTCTCAGATTCCTCATCCGGTAGATGAAGAGATTTATCAAGATCCCTGGTCGCAAAAACTGACATAGAATTCCTTGGGGAAGGTAGGGGAAAAGTAAGGCTCAGGAATCTGTGATTTGTATATTTTACTTATTTTTTGTTTTTTAGAGAACAGGGGTCTTGCCATGTTGCCCCAGGCCGGCCTCAAACTCTGGGTCCAGTGATCCTCCTGCCTCAGCCTTCTCAGTCCCTGGGACTACAGGCACATTCCACTGTGCCTGGCTAGGAATCTGAAACCTCCCTGTGTGATTCTGAGACACATCCTGGGTTGGAAATCACTGGGCTACATAACCTCTTAGGTTCACTCCAGTTCTTTATTCTAAATCAATATTTAGACAAAATATATATTTTTCATAACTCACTCATAAGTGAGGAAACATATCAAAAATACAAACTTACTGTCAAATTCAGTTCATCAGCCAAATACTCCACCTCTCTTTTTTATATTAGGAGGACAATATATTTTTAGAGTATTTGAAAGGCACAATAATTTAGAAATCTCCTGTGATTTTATAAAATGTGAAAGACATGTAGTGGGTGCCAAAGGGGTAGGATAGAAGGGAAGAAAGCTAGGAAGTCTGAGATATATGCACACATAAAGCATGCTGTTCACCAGCCATACCTGGGAACTGTCTGCATACCCACAATTGAAGTATGTCTGTGCTCAGCAATTGATTTCAGTGCTCTGGCTGTTTTTGAAGCACAAAGTCCTTGTAGCGTTTTTGATTGTACCTGTCAGGTAATATACGTAAGCATCTCAGAAGTCCCTCTGTGCAGACTCAGCACAGATTTAGAGTGGTATAAAAGAGCCAGTTGAGATTCCAGTGGAACAGGTGAGCTCTTTTCTTAATGTATTCAACTTTAACATACCGTACTCTTTGGTTTGGTTTCCATCATACATTTCATACTTTACCTTTCACATAGCTCTCATTATTAAGGCATTGCCTCAGCTTTCCTAGAACATACATTCTGCAGCTTCGCTAGGGTCAAGAGCATGCTATATTGGACCACACAGAAGGGCAGGCGAGCATTGAGTTATCTTTTTTTTTTTTTTTTTTTTTTTTTGAGATGGAGTTTTGCTCTTGTTGCCCAGGCTGGAGTACAATGGCGCAATCTTGGCTCACTGCAACCTCCACCTCCTGAGTTCAAGCGATTCCCCTGCCTCAGCTTCCCAAGTAGCTGGGATTACAGGCATGTGCCACCATGCCCAGCTAATTTCTTATATTTAGTAGAGACAGAGTTTCACCATGTTGGTCAGGCTGGTCTCGAACTCCTGACCTCAGGTGATCCACCCACCTTGGCCTCCCACCATGCTCAGCCGAGGTATTAACTCTTTATTCACTTCCTGTGTTCTCTTTCTTCCTTGTTCCCAGGGAGGACCCAGTTAGATGAACTTGATAGGTTAGACTGGATTAACCTAGACTGTAAAAATAGGTTGGAATTTGGAAAATCTGAAAGTTTGCAGCATCCAGGCAAAATATTGACGTCCCATTTGCTCAACAAGTATGTTTTGAGTAGCTACTCTAAGTAGGGAATTCTGCTCAGCTCGTAAATCATAAATTAGCAACCAATTGTAGTGATTTTGATTGCACACTGGCTACTACCAAAATTCTAGACATAAGTGCAGAGTAGAACTAATGATAATGATGTTGTTGTTAGTACTTTACGTTTTTTTAACCCTGAATTGTCTTTTCATGAAATTGTCTTTGGTGCCTTCCTATTCCCCTAAGAAAACCCTTGTCCTTGTTTGTATCACTATCACCCCCTTCTCCCACCCTTCAATTCCACAGTTATCTGTTTCCTTTCCCATTCAAACTGCAGCTTGTTGACTTTAATTACACTCAGTTAGGTGATCTGGTAACCTCATTAAAGTAATTTACTCCAAGGTGTGAACAAGGTTTAACCCTCTTGGAGAAATATGTATCTTAAGAAATAACTTGTTAAACAACTGAGTTTCTTTCCCCTCTTCAGTTAATGACATGTGAAGAGAGATGTTTTTTGAGTAGAGCCCTCAGTTATATCCCCTTTACCCTCTGACCTCCAGCACACAACGTTTTATTTACATTTGTAAAAGAAAACCATGAAATCGGCCAAGCAGTCCTATATCTGTCACCCTCTACATATTCTCTCTCTCAGTCAGCATTACCTTCCTGATGTAGCTGCACTTTCAGTGTGACATGACATCCCTATATATCAGACATTTGCTGACCTCAACCATGCAGCCATGCTGGACCTACCACCTTGTTTCCTAATCTGTTTCCACTCCAATCCCTGATCCCTGGCTGCATCTTGTATTGATAATCTTAATATTGATCTTTGAATTTACCTCTTTAGATTTTGTTCCCGTATTCCGGGAGAGAGTGTAGTAAAGTAGAAGAGGCATAAGCTCTGGAGTAAAATGCCTCTAGTCGTATGACCTTGAACCAGTTATTTACCCTATCTCTAAGCCTCTGTTTTCTCATACACAAAATGAGAGTATTGTAAAAATTAAATATGATATATAGATAGGATGAATATTAAGAGTTCAATGCATGGAGTTAGTATTACTGTTAGTTATATTAATTGTTAATATTATTTATTATCTTTACTCCCCTCAACAACTTTGATTGGGATTCTCCCTTCATTCTACCTTGGAGAACCTTTCTTGAGTGTTGTGTGCTGGTCCTGACCATCCTAGTTTCTTGGATGTGACCTTTTCAACATTTTATACACAGAATAATGTCAGACACTATATATTTTCTGAACAAAGACTTAGGACATAATTTTATAAATACAAGTATATTTATGGGGATAATAAAAGACAAGATTTGAAATCAGATCTGCTCAAGGAAGTAAGAGACTTACAGCTCCTATACCTAACCTTAGGATGTGAATTCTATACACTGGACAAAGGTGAATTTTAGAGTCACAAGATAGTACTAAAGATAATTAAGAATGTGATATCTCTACCAATTGTATAAAGAAAGCATGGCCAATTACACAAGGGAAAGATGTCAGTATTTCAGGAAGATGTTTTTTTTCTCTGAAAGGAGAAAGCAGAGCCTTTGGAGTCATACTTGGGTTTGCATGCAAACTCTACCACTTAAAATCCATGGACAAAAAGACACTGACTAAATTACCTTGGTCAAATTATTAAATTTATTTGAGTTTCAGTTTTCTTATCTGTAACAGATTAATGATATCCAACTTGTAGACTTATTATGAAGATTAGAAATGATATATACAAGTCTGGCATATTGTTAGGTCTAAACAAATGTATTTCCTGGAAATTGAAAGCCAGGTTTCTCTTCAAGATGAAAAACGAGCTGAAATTATGGCTGTCTTCCACATATAACCAAGATCAATATTTAAAAGCAAACAAAAAGCTAACTACTATAGAACATGAAAATAAACATTTTCCACATTTATATTTTTAACCCTAATTTTTTCAATAACTATATTCAGATAGACAGGTTAAATATAAATTAAGTATTTTTTCAACATCAGTTGCTAAAATAGAAGCTTTCAAAGGATTCCTAGTATACTTTAGCAGTATAGAAGTGTCTTTTATTATCATATAAGGTAAACATAGGGGAATCTGAGACTGTGTCATTTTTAAAATGCCATTAAGAAATGATCACCTAACATTTCATGGAGAGATACCAGAGGCATTTAGTGAAATCTCACTAAAAAGAGGCTCCCTATTTCTATATCTTTAATGCTTAATTTCCAAGTTCTAAATCTTGAGCATTTTAGATAAGTTGAGAAATTGTGTGGTGAGTGGTTTTTGTTTTTTATTTCTAATGAATCAGTAATTTTGACCTTTGTTCCATATGCCTCTTTAATTTATGGTGAATAAAGTAATACTGATTTTTCAAAAAGTAATACACAATCTCAAGCCCCCAAGTTTTTAAATTATGATATTTCCAATGGCAAATGAAATAACATGCTGTCCATGCAGTTAGTGATTTGAGGCAATTTGAACATCATGATAAGAGAGGGAGGGAATTACAAGCAGTGTTATAATTAAAGGTCTGTTGATTCTTCAGTTTAAATGCCATTGTTGAAAGATTTTTCACTCAGATGTCAAAGTCTGTGGCCAGCCAAAATTTGGCATGCTAGAACTCAGCCCAGGGAAACATTGTGTTCCACAGATTTAAAAACCAAAATCTGTTAAGAACAGAAATGTTGGGCTTGGGCTGATTTCTCATGAATCAGAACCAGAACATAGCCAAATACCACCTCCTCTTTATGAAAGGAAGTAGTGCAGGTGGATGTTAATGGAAATGTTTGTTCAGATGGGAAATGAAGGGAAATTATCATTAGATATCATCATACAGTGCACTGGGTTAGAGTTTTATATCATTAAAGCATGTTTCTTTGGGAAATTAAAAACATTTTCGAAGCCTCTTCTATTTAATTCTTCATGGGTGTTAAGTGGGAAGTAGTATTTACCCATCTTTCAAGATTAGCACATTGAGGTTCAGTTTCTCCACATCACATTCCTTGTTACTAGGAAAACTTGAAGTAAAACTTTATTTGCTTAACTCTCTACCTAGAAATGTATTTCCAAACACCGTCTTGCCCTTTCTTTAATTAGAAAGTTAAAAATCAGTGGCCTGTGAGCTGCATCTAGCTAGCACATAGAATTTTTTTAAATGTATGTTTGGCCAATAGAATATGTTTAGATAACTTGAGCCAACCTTTAAGGATAAAGAGATTTAACACCAAATATATATTTTATATATATATATATTTATATTTATATATTATAATATATATATTTATATTATATATTATAATATATATTATTTTTATATATAATATATATATATAGAGAGAGAGGTATTTTTTGTTTTTGTTTTTGTTTTTTTGCTTCTCTTGAGAAATTGGAGATCTGACAACATTAGATCTGCATCCACACGGGGCACCAATATCTGGAACTGAGCACCAGCTGCTCCCTTTAGACAAGCCATGTGCTCTCCAGTTTGACAAAGTCCCTATCACCCCATATTTTATACCACACCTACTTCACTCATTTGCTCTTCCACCCTGGCTCCTTGAGGCATTTTTCTTCCATTGCTTGTGGTAGTTGTATTAAGTTTCCTTGCTTGTGGTATTACCTGCTAAAGTTTACAAAAAATCCTTTTCATTAAATAATAGCTTTGCAAATATTATGCAAAATGACACTGGACAAAGAATTATTAAAAATAATAAAAGTCAGAATGCAACCAAAATGTCCAAAAATAGGTGATTGTTTAAATTGTATTTTATGCTGCTATATCCTTAGAATAGAATACCATATAGGATTTAAAATGTTTATCTTGAAAGAATGAATGCAGATCTAAGCATTTTTATGGAAATTCTTCTGATCCCAGCATTCAGTACAACACCTTGTAGTTAGGAAATGCTCAAAAATACTTCCTGAATAAAATACAAATAAGTTCATATTTCCACCAAGGAATAATTAACCTGCTTATAAAAGTTCAGCTATCTTTTGAATTAAAATCAAACCATAAACTTTGGATCTTACTAACTACTCTAAAGCCTTCCAGATATAGTTTGCCTCAGAGTTAATAATGCCACCATTTTTCCTAGAAAAAAATGTTTACGTATGTGATTGTTTGCATGCATGAGTTTAGGGAAAGGGTAGAAAGGAATAAGAGGTAGTCCTTTCAAAGATGAGTACAGTGATGAAGACTCCAGCTCTTAAATATACCACTTCCTCACATCAATGCTAGGTATGCTGTTTATGATTTGATTGTTTTGACCATCTATCTCTAATTCTTGAAGCATCTGAAGCATTCTTTACCTTTATGCTCCATAGCATCTGTTTTTATGGTTCTTCTGTTCGTCTGAATGATCTTTCATCCATCCTTCGTTTATCTGCCTACAAAATGTAAGTTTGCCTTTCTCCCCTCACTGCTTTCTTTAAATCTGTGGACAGTTTCATGAAATCCACATAGCTGCAACTAGATATTTGGATCACTTCCCTAGAGATCTAAGTATCTAGTCCTGGC
Organism: Sapajus apella; assembly: GCF_009761245.1. Classification (NCBI taxonomy): domain Eukaryota; kingdom Metazoa; phylum Chordata; class Mammalia; order Primates; family Cebidae; genus Sapajus; species Sapajus apella. Next base: position 6,609,020 of record NW_022436980.1, read on the forward strand.
CTGTAGACTCTGGTACTGCTGATGTGGGTTTCCTGCTGCTCAGTGGACATTTACACCTGGGTGTTTCACCCACAGCAGCTCAAACTCCTGCTGCTATCCTTAGAGTATTCTAGAAGCTAATCAAATTGACCCCAAACACACTTTGTGCTTTCCTGTCTCCTACTTTGATTCATTCTGTTTCCTTTTCTGAAAATCTATCTCTTCAATTTCTAATTGTTGGAATTTTTCCCATATTTCAAAGACCATCTGAAACACTCCCTACTTCAGGCAACTTTGTCAGTGTCCACACTGAATATCAAATGATATTCCTCAAGTCACTGAACCCTGCAGAATTTTGTTAGCAAAGCTTTATGGTATTATCTTTTTTGCATTGTGTTTTAGTTATGTTTCTCCCATGTTCTAAATACTAGGATTACTGCTTCTACTTTTCATAGCTACTTTCTAGAGTTTAGATCCTAGGAGAGTTCTTTGTTCACAGCAGGTGCTTATTAAATATATACTGAATTAAATTGGATTTATATATTGAGGGTTGTGCACATGTTGCTATTTGAGAGACCCAAAACATTCACCTGCCCAAAGTATTTTTTCCATTTCCCAGGCCATAATATCTTGCTTTGGGACTTTCTCTTGTACAAATGTGAGGAATTTTCACAAATTGAGTCTTCTGTTCCCTAGCTAAGTACACTATTGGCTGGGTAACATATGAATTCTGCTACTAGACAAGACCCACTTGTTATCTCCTAAGAGGGAGCAAAGTCTTAAAAAGAACAGACCAAACCTCAGATTTGTTCTCATGGAGGCAACAGATAGGAAAAGGACCATGAGAGAGACAGGATAACAGACAGGAACTTGGGCTGCACCACTTATTAGTTGTGTGCCTTCCTTGTCTCATCTGTAAAACTAGATGATAACAATAATGGTATCTACCTTAGATGTTATGAGAACAAAGTAAGGAGGTGCAAAGTGCTTAGAATAATATTAGGCACATTGTAAGTGTTAGTGAGGGTTGATGATTATTATTTACATATGGCATACATATATGGGATATATATATAGTGTATATATACTCATATATTAAGTGTATTTTTTCTCACCTCACTGCATTCTTGAAATCTGTGGACAATTTCATGAAATCTATATAGAAGCAACTAGATAATCTGGATCACTTCCCTAGAGATCTAAGTATCTAGTCCTGGCCTGTAGACTCTGGTAGTCCAGATGTGTGTGTGTGCGCTTATATATATGCTTAAAAGGTAATACACACACATATATATATAATATATATATTTGTTAATCGTTGTCATGAAGAAAATCCTGGATAGTCAGAGACCATGAATGTCTGAAGACTGAGGATGGAGGATGTGTAAGAGAAGAGATGTGGCTTTGTCACACAGACCTGAGGTAAAGCTCATCTCTGCCACAGGGAATACCTGTCTTTTACTTTTGTTTTAAAGATTAAATGAGCTTGTCATCAGCATAATCAACCTAATATTGGACCTCCTTCTTTTGGTGATTCCTATCCCTTTTTTTTTTTTTTTTTTTTGAGACAGAATCTTACTCTGTCACCCAGACTGGAGTCCAATGGTGTAATCTCGGTTCACTGCAACCTCCAGTTCCTGGGTTCAAGCTATTCTCCTGCCTCAGCTTCCTGAGTAGGTGGGATTACAGGTGCCCGCCACCATGCCTGGCTAACTTTTATATTTTTAGTACAGACGGGGTTTCACCATGTTGGCCAGGCTGGTCTCTAACTCCTGACTTCAGGTGATCTGCCTGCTTTGGCCTCCCAAAGTGCTGGGTTTACAGGCATGAGCCACTGTACCTGTCCCCTATTCTTTTACTGAATTATACATTTGTTTTCTTGACAAATTAGATTTCAGACTTTTGTTCTGGACCGAACGTAGAAGAAACAGGCGGTACTGTTTCCGAAAAATGGTGTCAGTACAAGCTAATGATTTCAAATTATTAATAATTTAATACAGTAGTGAAATGTTAAAATATGTACGAATTAATATGCACCAAGCCTAATAAAGAACAAACACTCACCAAACTGTAGCTAAATCCTTAATCTAGAACAAACTTACCAGTCAGACCAGGTTTTATAAAAAATAAAATATATTCTACCTATGGAAACAATTAATTATACTACAGATTTTACAACTGGACTTTTTTTTATGTACAAGAATTTAGGTTTTTACCTAGAAACAAAACAGTCCTTTCCACTTAGTTCTATTTGAAAGGAGTGTGTGGGGCTTGGTGGAAAAGGAAAAATGAAGGAGAAAAAACAGTCTTGAAAACATCTACAAACTCCTAGATATTTAGAGCTGAAAGAAAAAGAACCTTGTAATGTACTTTCTCGCATTTAGTCCTGTTATTGTAGTGCTGTGATGTGGCACTTAATGCTCTAGGGGACCTAGAGCAAGTGTTACAAATGCAACCAAAAGTCTCATGAAAATGAGCTTCTTAACAGTGCAAGAGCTGGTCTGCAATGGCCTCAGGAAATCCCCCCAGCTATTCACGTCCTTTTTATCCACTACATTCTCTGACTCAAAGGGAAACCTCACTTCACCTCCTTGACCAGAATTGAGCAGACATTGATTTGGCTACCTAGAGCTTTATTTATTCATTTATTAGTCTTCGTCATTTGTATTCCACTAGAACAAAAGAATATATCTTTTCTTTGCATTAATCTAAGTTAAAGGATATGCAATTGTGTTTGTGGGATAGTGCATATTTATGTTTATGTAATTTTATGGGTAGCTTGCTTTAATTTAAAATATTTTCTGTCAAAACCATAGTGCATAGAGCCTCACCATCACTATCATTGTGCAGAATGACTCTACTTGTCAAATTTGCTGAATTCCTAAAATTGTTGCACGTAAACTGCACCTTTTAAAAGAGAATCATGTTTTTCTATTCACTTCTATAATTAGATTAAGTGTCACACAGGAAAAATAAGTGGCCCAATACATATTTTTTTTAAAAAAATTACGAATTACAACTTTCACCTCAGTGATAATGATGTGTTTATCTATGGACACTTTATGTGCATAAATTACCCCCCAAGAAAAGCCAATAAAAAGTGAATCTAATTAAACAGCAGATAGTTTGAAAGCAAATGCTACTTGTAAACCACTGTACTGAAGGTAGCGAGAAATTTGGAGACGTGTAAATCAGTACTTGTCCTCAGGTAGCATATATTCTAGTTAAGGATACACAGCAGAAAAGGTGGAATTGTATACACAATTAAAGATTCAAATAGCAGTTCAATATATTCAGAGGTATTCTTTGCACAATTGCATTAATGATTTATATTGACATTGTACCACATAGTTAATTTCTTTTCCATTTTAGAGGACTTACTGAGTACCACATACTATGGCAACTATCTAAATACCAACCATGCATTATGAGCTCTTCACCTGAATTCAACTTAGGTGAAATTCAGTTTTGTTTAAACAAAGTTTGGGCAATTCAAGCAACAACACTTTGTTTTGTGGTAGACTATATGTTCCTGTTCTTTTAAATGTTGATGCGCAGTAGCTTTGCTACAAATTTTCTTCAGTAATGCTTGTTGAACTAATGGACATTTCTAAGTAGATTTTTGATATTAAGCAATCAAGAAACAGCCTTTGAAGATATTTTCATGCCCTCAATACCAGCTTTGGATGCTATGTTTTCTTCAGTTTTATAATACTGATTTTGTTCTTACTTAGGGAATATGTTCAAAGTTGAGTTGACCAGAATGGAAACATTGTAAATTCTGCAGCAGTGTCTATTTCATGTATAACTAATCATGATCAAAATAAAGATCCTATAGGGACTTAAAGGAATTAACATCCTTAGTCACCACCTTAGTTGTAACCTGACAAAAGGGATTAATGTAAGTTCAGGGGGAAATCTTGGAGGCACATAAAACTTAGATGTCTAAAAATATGCAAGGTACCATACCCAATATAACTGTATGTATCTTTACCCTCCTGCTAAAGAGTAAATAACAACATCAATAACACCAACCAAATGAGATTCTTAGTTTACAAAGCATTTTGGATACATCATCCATTTTGATCTTCAGAACAATTTGTAAGATTGGTAAAGCACATATTATTCATATTTTACAAATGAAAAGTCTATGAAATTTGAAAGGACAGATGACTTGCTTAAGGACACAGAGCTCTTAAAAGGTGCAGCTGCTTCTCTTGATGCACCAGTGTGACTGGCTCAGAGGAAACAGCCACCCAAACGGAATCTTTGCCACACAACTGTCCTGCAAGGCACAGAGGGGTTGCCGAAATGTTATGTGCAGACATTAATCTTCAGAGGAAAGACTAGCCCTCAGGCCAAAAGGCATACATCACTATGATTTCATGAAAGAAGGAAAGGAGATGTTTCGCTGTCTTTTATGAGGTGTTTTTCCCCACTTATATAGAGCTGTTGGGAAATACTGCAAATTTTCATTACTCAGAGATTGGATAAAATTCTGATGATTTGCCACAAAAATCATAATTGTGTCTAATCTGATTGCATCTGAGTTCTTTTCAACCTACTAAGAGTTTGGACTTGAACATGTAAAAATATCTCAATCCTGATCAGAAGTGTCCTTTCTGCCTACCAGGATTTATGTCTTTTCTATTGAAAAAATATACGGCCATCATCAGTTGTTGAGTGAGCTCTCTGAAGCTTCTTGCTTATTTGAGAATATGGTTTGGAAATGTAAGAGATCATGGGCCACTTTACTAAAACTGAGTATCATTGGAAATTGATAAAGAATTACGGTTCTGAATCCCATAAGCCATAGACTTTCACTGGCCTACAGAGTTCAAAACTGTCAGTAAATTCTGCTACCTGATAAACAGAAAGTAGACTTTCAAATCAAGAAATGTGTCACTTGGTTCTGGAGACTAATAATGCCAGCATATCCTCCACTCAGTATCACACCTTTTAAACATCTATAGACTTCTAGCCTTCATTTGGCTTGAATTGGACATCTGGATCTTCTTGAACTGTTTTTCAGTATTACTACCTGGGAGCCCTAGTTAATATGAAATATTAAGACAATATCACCAACAATGTGGTCCCAGGATACTTGCAATCCAAATTGATGTTTCTTCTGTAATAATAACCCTGGGGTTGTAAAGTGTTTTCATATACATGATCTTGTTAAGTCCCACATTAACTTTTCACATAGAGCAATTTGTTATTATTATTTATTATTATTATTTCCATTTTACAGATGAGGAGACAAGTAGACTAAGAACATAATCTAAAGCCAGATAGCTGGCAAATGGCAGAGTGACCATGACACCTAGATTAGCAGGTTATATCTCATTCAGAGTCCCACATGTTTTTTCATTAGCCTTGATGAACCTCACAGATTTGTCCTATGACAGTTTTTCTCAGTTAGACTTTAGAATTACCTAAAGGGCTTGTTAAAATATACACACTCAGACATCCACGTCTGAGCATCTGATTCAGTAGGTCTAGAATGAAACACAAGAAGTTATGTTTCCAACAAGTTTCTAGGCAATGCTGGTGCTGCTGGCCCAAGGACCACTCCTTTAGGAGCACTATTCTGTAGAATGTATGCAGTAACTGAATCGCAATGACACATTAAGGCAAAAGAGTCATTAGAATAAAGTATGAATAGGGGCTGGGTGCAATGGGTCATACCTGTAATTCCAGCACTTTGGAAGGCCCAGGTGGGAAGATCATTTGAGGCCAGGAGTTTGAGACAAGCCTGAGCAACACAGCAAAACTTCATCTCTACAAAAATTTCATAATTAGCCTGGCACGGTGGCACACCCCTGTGGTCCCACCCAGCTACTGGGGACGCTGAGGTGGGAGGATCCCTTGAGCCTAGGTGGTTGAGGTTGCAGTGAGCTGTGAACACCACACACACCATACCACTGCACTCTAGACTCGGTAACAGAGCAAGACCCTGTCTCAAAAAAAAAAAAAAAAAATTGCATAGGCTGCCACATGCTTTTTTTCTGACCTCTGTTAAGACAGCTTAGAAAAAATGTGGAGTGAGGGGCTAGCAAGAGAGCATTCACTTCTGAATGAGTTCAGGTCTTCTGGCACTCAAGAAATGGACACTGAAACCGTCTCTTTGCTTCTAACTAGAACTCCTGTTGTAGATTAACTTGGAGATACAATTGCCAAACCACCAGTGAAGAGTTACTATAAGACAGGGCATGGGCAAATGTGATTAGATGGATCTGCAGCCAACTGATCAATTAACCAACAATCATTAGATGGATTGTTTTATGTCAACTTAGAAGGAAGCTCTTAGTGTCAGGAGGAAAAGACCCTCTTGACTTATCCTAGTCAATATTTTTCTGAAGACTGGTAAGGGTTCTTGTATCACAAACTCAGTTTGAACCAGTAAGGTAATATATCTGCTAAAATAATTTTTTTAAAGAGCTAAGAAATATTTCAACTGTGTTGAAAGATTATGTCCAGATCAAGGTAGCTGATGGTCCCTGTGTTAATTTCCTGTGGCTGTTATAACAAATTACCACAAGCTTGGTGGTTTAAAACAATGCAAATGTATTCTCTTACAGTTCTGAAACCAGAAGTCTCAAATCAGTTTCACTGTACTAAAGTAAAGGTGTTAGTAGGGCCAGTTCCTTTTAGAGGCTATAAAGGAGAATCCGTTTCTTTGCCTTTTCTATCTTTTAGAGGACCCTGCACTCCATGGTGCATGACCCCTTCTTCAAATAACTCTAACCTCTTGTTTCTGTCATCACATCTCCTGCTACTAACTCTGATCCTCCTGCCTCTCTCTTATAAGAACCTTTGTGATTACAGTTAGAGTCCACCTGGAATATCCAGGATAATCTCCTCATTTTAATAGCCTTAATTTAATCATGTTTGCAAGACCCCTTTGCTATGTAAGGTAACATTCAAAGGTTCTCGGGATTAGGATATGCATATCTTTTGGGGGGCCATTTTTCAGTCTACTATAGTTCCTTTGTGGTGTGTTTATCAGACTACATTAGGAATATTTTACCCCTTTCTCAGCCCCAGAATTTAAGAGTTCCTTCACTAAAATACGTCCAAAAGAGAGGAGATTTGGATTCAAGAGTATAAAAGCCATCATGCAAAGTATAAATAAGAAGAGTGTGGAACCAGGGACAGAGACTGGGTTCCAGAACTAGTTTGCTTCTACCAAGTTTTTTCACCTTAAGCTTGTCAGATAAAATATCTCTGCCATTCAGCTCTTCTCTGTAAACTGAGAGAACCAGAGAATTTCCTAAATACCTTCTGCTTCTATAAAATCTGTCAGGCTGTTCCTAAATGGCATTTAAAAGCCAAGTGCTTACTGTCACTAATATTCAGGATAAATCTTGTCCACTTTTCTTTTGAATTCAAAATTCACTTAAATTATCAATTTAGAACATGTTTTTCAAGTACTTCTTGCTATAAAAATAGTGGCAATACTACGAAAATAACCAAAACAAGTGCTTTTTACTAGCTCATTTTTAAATACTATACCCTGAAATATTATTTCTTGAACATCAAATTACTAATCTTAGGATAAATATGCCCCCTTTACATGTTGGAAACTTGGCACACAAAGAGAAAAATTTGTGTTTACATATGAAGAACAAAGAGAATTAAAATTTGTTGCTTCCAGCTTTTCTGGGATATCATCTACCACCATGGCAGGGGTGATACTGGACAATACATTAAATATACCAAGTAGAATGGAAAGACCTTGTCCTGGAAGAGCTCACTTTAAAGGAATGAGTAGCAAACCAGAGGACAGTCACTGAAAGACTGCTATCATTATTACAGGGGTTAAAAAGATGGGAAAGGGATGTTTTATATATTTATGTGGCTTGTTCTCAGATAAGAGCATGGGACTTGACCATTTCTCAAAAGGAAATATGGACTAGTTTGATACAAATCTCTCTATAGCATGAGGGTCATCTTAGGAATACTGATTTTAAATGCTGTTTTACAGAGGGCCACAAAAAATAATTTGGAGAAAGTTTATAAGAAGGAAGGCTTTGAGAGCTGAACCAGAAAAGGTGCTTGAAAGTAAATCAAATTATGACATACATTGAATTATGGCATTTATTATTACGTGCAGAGTATGCATGGAATTTTGAACTAAAAGCTGAAAAAACAAAGATCTGGAAACCCTCATGCATACTAAATAAATTAACCCTTTATTCTCTTATTTTCTGTACTCCCTATATTTGAAGACTTATTCATACAGGTGTACACTGAAAAGGCCTAATATATTATGCTCTACCATGGGTGCATTTATCTATTTGTGCACATGATTTAAACATAGTCATCTGGGAATGTTGCTTTAGTATCATGTAGACACAGTATTTCAAAGGCCAAGAATTCTTTGGAAAAAGGAGAAGAGGCTGTATCTGTTTATGACTGTCAAACTTTCCTAAGCTTAATAAATTAAGGTCTGTTGTCTTTTTCTTCTATAATTTGAAGATTAGTCTAGTAACTTGTTTAGAGATCTTAAAAAATAAAAAATAAATAAAAATAAATAAATAAATAAAACCTGCCAAATAAGTCAGGGCTAATGACGGGGTTAATAATTCATTGAAAACCCCTAAGTTCAGTATATGCTCTACCACTCAGGACTTAGTCTCATTTTCTACTCCAAAATATCAGCGTTTTCACTGGTATTTTTTTAATCCTGGAAACTATATAATATAAGAAAATCAGCTTATCATGAGCAGGTCATCAGCTCTGGAAATATCTGCCCATGAGAAAAAAAACGTGATTGGAATTCTGTCACCAAGGAAATGGTTTAAAAATCTGTTTATTTCATTGCCAAACAAAAAGCTTCAACTAGTTATCTTTATTTTGCAATGACTTTAATTCTTTTACCCATTCATTTATTACAGGGCTCCTATACACTGATCATTTAGAAAAAAAAAAAAAGCTCCTGAATGATTATGCAAACCTTAAATATAACTATATGTTTATGTGTGTTCATATGCTTTTTTAAAGAGCACATTTGTGACAGGAAGTAAAGAATGGCATAGTCGGGGGAGAATTAAAGAGACACGATGTAATTATCCGAACTGGAATTAAGCCAATTAATAACCCTTGTGCTAACACTACCCTCAAAGTGCTGAAAATGCCGTCAGATATTTAAATGCCCTGGGTGGTCATGGTCAGCAATCTTCCCTGCATCCATTTTCAACACTGTGCAGGGACATGGCTCACCCTGCTTTCTGACAAAGGACTACACCTGAAGTGAGCTACAGAAGTACAGATTCTATCATTCAAAAACAAGATTCTCTCAAGTGATTGTGCACAGATTTTTACTTATCTCCAATGAAATAAAACTTCTAGTGTCTTTTTCATTTTCTCATTAATTTAATACATATTGACTGAATACCTACTGTGTGCCAGTATAGTACAATGCTGACAATGCAGGCTTTAAAGTCAGATTGCCTGGATTTAATTCCCAGCTCCTCACTTACTAGGTGCGTAATCTTGAGCAAGTTATATAATCTTTCTATACCTCAGTTTTCTTTTCTATGAAATAGATATATTGGTAGTACCTCATTCATAGGGTTCTTGTGATGCTAAAGTATGATTTTAAAATATAAAGCGCTTAGCAGGGTGCTTAGGACAAACCAATTACTCAGTAATATGTTTGTCATCATTATTATTAAAAGCCAGGAAATATAGTAAAATCTGGGAACAAAGAAATAATACAACCTCAAATGACCTAACATCCTTAAAGTTTAGATTTTAGGAATTTAGTTCTAAACTTTATAATATCTACTGCCAATCCTGTCTAGTAGAGATCTGTATATTACATCCTTGCTTTACTATATGTTTTCATGCCTTGAGCCTGCATGCTTTGAATATAACACATTCAGCACAACCATAATATACAGTTTTGTTTACACCCTCAAGATATGCCTTCCTCCATAATAACTACTGTGTAATGACTAGCTGTGTACTTTATATATGTTTGCTCATGTCATCCTTAAGACAACCCTATGGGACCAATATCATCACCTTTTACAGAAAGGAAAACTGAGGCTCTCAGAGTGGCTATGACTTTGGCAGTGTTATATATAAATATGTGTTTGCTCCAAAGTTCTTGTTCTTTTTACTCAGTTCACCAACACACATTTACTAAGCATTCTACTGCTTTCTTCTGGGTTCTTGTCTGTCAGGTACTTTGGGGCTTGCCAAAGGATCTGCCATTGTCAAAATCACTGATTCCTTCCCCCATTCCAAATTGATTGACTGTAGATCATGTGTTTTAGGCATGGCATAGCAGCCATTGTTAAAGAGGTTGGAGTGCAAATAAACTAAATTACTCTGGCTATGACTTCTCTCAGATTATTTGTCTTTGAGTGGGCTCCCAGGTGCCTGACTTTTCTTTCGGTTTTCTTCTTTCTCCCTAAGTAGCAACGTTGTTGCTGAAGCATGACTGAAAGATAGTTTTCGCTTTCATACACACTCTGTTTCTTGTTTTAGGGCAAGAAACTTAATCTCTCCGGTAATATCTGATGGCACTCTTCTCTTCATAAGCACCTCTCACCATTTAAAAAATAGACCCTCAACTACCCATTGTCAAAAGGGAATCCTTACTGAATATGATCATAGTATCCCCAAAAAGATACCATCACATTTGTGGACAGAAAATATAGTTCCCCATTTCTATTTTAGTAGCTCATTTTCAATTGAAATATATTGGAAAAGTTGCATATGCCTAATCATTCGGGTAGAAAATCTTATCAGTGCCTTAAAACTACATTGTATGCTGAAAGACTCAATCTCTTTCACCCACAATGTGCCTATATTTTAGAAATGAGGTGTATGAGAAAAACCACATCTTCTCACATGGTGATATATAGCAGATGATGTTCATAGAGCGAATTGTAAACTCAGGGTGAGGTCTTTGTAGATCAATCCACTAGCCTTCATTAGCTTGAAAATGTGACACAAGTTATATCTTGCTGAGATGAAGTCTCTACAATGTTATATTTTTCTGCTTTTCTCCAAGAATGTATTAAAGACTTAAATCCCTTATTCCTAGCATTCAAAATGGACTCTCTCTCTCTCTCACTCTCTCTCTCTCTCTATATATGCATGTATATACATACACACACACATATATATAAAATAGAAATATATTTATATATGTAATTATATTTCCATTTGGCTGTTTAAACATTTTGAAAAATTGTAGGTTTGTGCACTAACTGTATAGGTGGAGGAATCTTCTTATTTGGGAGGCAAGCGTGATTTTCATACCTGTTGGGCCAGATCTTCAAAGAATATTCTAGGTTAGCCGGTGCGATGGAAAGAGCACTGGCCTGGTGGGCTGCCAGAATCCTGGTTTCTAGTGTTGACTCTGGGCCTCAGTTTCCTCATCTGCTAAATTGGGAGTTGGAGAGATTGATCTCTGGGGCTTATTCTAGCTCTGTATTCTATGGGTCTGCAAATCGCCTTCAGTGTCTGCCGTAGTCTGCCTTGCCAGCTCTGTTTGTCACAAAGATTAATCCATTTTAACTGTACCTTGGAGTGCACCCGGGAGAGAAGGGTGGATGGATTGTTTTGCACCTTATATTGCATCAGAACTTTTGCCTTTTTAGATGAGATCGTGCCGTGCCTAAAATCTGTCTGCCTATCTGCCCACTTTGTCTGTGCTGATCTCTTGCCACAGTGCCTCTTCTTCCAGCATCCATCTCCCTCCAGGATCTAGATTCGGCATCCGACTGTACCTGTCTTGTTCCCTGCAGCATCTGTCTGCTACACTCCTAGACCATCGTTAATAAACTTTCACACATTACACGAAAACCCCTAATATGTTGACACCTGCACATAAATATCTATGGTTCATAAAACTAGGGGAGAAAACTCCATTTTTTAAAGACCTCTATCTAATGCCATTTGTATTTGCACTTTTTGTTTAGTTGTAAGTTTTAATAGTTCCCCCTTTGAGGATTTGTCAGTACGAGCAGTATTGCTTATCAGAACACACCAACAGTCTTTTTGTAATATTCGCTTTTCCCCTTTGGTTCAGCCGAGCCTGCTGACAGATCATTCAAATTCAATTGTTTTATGTCTAAGCCGAACAGCTAATTAAAGTAGGGATGATTAACCTGACTGGCAGTGCCGCTCTCCCTCTCGCGCTCTCTCTCCCTCTCCTTTTCTCTCTCTCTCCCTCCTGTTCCAATCAGTCTTTTTCTCACACACTCTCTCTCTCCGTCTCTCCTCTCTCTCCCTCTCTCTCTCTCTCTCTCCTTCTCTCTCTCTCTCTTTCCCCTCTCTCTTCCTCTCTCTCAGTCTCTCCCTCCCTCGGTTGGTCTCTCTCTCTCTCTCTCTCTCTCTCTCTCTCTCTCTGTCTCTTGCTCTACTGTTTTTTTTTTTCCCTCTCTCTCTCTCCTAAACGTGGTCTGCTTGCTGATGGCAGAATGGCACTCGGAGATTTGTGCATTGTGTCTGGTTTCCTACGGGCAGGCTGACCCAGTGCCTCCAGGGACTTATCAATAGACCACTCAGAAGAGACACAGACAGGAGAGAGGAGGAGGGGTGGGGGGAGAGAGAGAGAATCAATATCAAGAATAGAAGGAGCTCCGAAGCCATTTTTTTTTTAAAGAAGTATCGGGACTTGGGAGAGGGTGACAAAGAAGGTTTTTCAAAGAGGCAGTGGAGGAGGTTCTAATAAATTTGGAAGGAAACAGTTCCCTGTCTTGGGAAAAGGAGAACTCCTGACTGATTAGCATTCACACCAGGTATGAGATGTTCGCTACCCCTTATCACTGTGTCGCAACCGAGATGGAAAAGCCTTTTTTTTTTAGGAGACCGAGGGAGCATGTATTTTGCTGTGTTTGTTGTTGGGGGGTAAGAGGGGCGGCGTGAGAAGCTGTGGGCATTTGTGTATGAGAACAGAAAGAATGGAAGCAGTACAACGGGGGGTGGGAAAGAGTATGGAGTATGTTACTGTCTTCCCTGTCTTTGTGCACCCCTGGGGGGTTACCCAAGTTCATTTCTAGCAGGTGGATTTAGACGGGAGTTACTTAACGCTTGACCGCCAGTTTTGAAAAAAAAAAAAAAAGAAAAAGAAAAAAACGCTGCTTCCTATGTCTATTAAAGGAAGCTCCAATTTCTCTCTCTCTCTTTCTCTCTCTGTCTCTCTCTCTCTCTCTCTCCCTTCTCTTTTCCTCTCTCTTCCTCTCTCTCTTCCTCTCTCTCTGCCCCCCCATCCCTCTTCCCCTCTCTCCCTCTCCCTCTCTCTTCTTTTTTTCCTCTTCTAACCAGACAGCGGGAGGGTTTCTGGCTTCCAGCCAGCCCAAAAGCCTCTAAGTGTTTTGCACTTGTTTCAGGGAGTAGCTGCCCGGGGATTTTTCAGCATTTTCACTAGAGAACAAAGAGTTCTTTACAAAGGGTTGGGGGGGGGGGAGGAGTGAGCTTAATGTCTGATATATGTTTTTCTATTTTTATTAGTTTTTTGCCTAAAAAGAAAGAGACAGGAACAGAACATTCACTCCATAAAGACACAAAGACATTCAAAAGAAATCCAGTTATCTTTTCTCCCCATCATCCCTATATATATATGTACATGAAAAAATTAAAAAGAAAAAGACTAATTAAGTTGCATATGTTGCTCTTTTCTCCTCTTTTAATCTTTCCAAATCCAACTGTTCTTATGCTCACTTTATGCTATTTTTTTTTCTACTCACAATAAAAGTTGTTCAGGATGCATCTTCTCTTATCATCTCTTTACCCTTTCTGGGTCGCCAAAATCTTGTGGAAGAAAGAACAAAAGTCCATCAAATAATCAATTTGGTGACTAAATCGTCTACTTTTGCCACTTGGGTAAAAAGTTAATTATGGAATTTGGTTTCCCAAAATACCAGTGGGGTACATCAGTTCATTCGATCTCACAAGTTTTTGCATCCATCTGTTTAAAAGGTACCACTTGTGTCACTTGTCAGTTATTAAGAAAAGGTAGTAAGGGAGCAGATATTTGTATTTTATTTTTGTTTCTAATTATGTAAATGACGAAACCCCCAGAGAGATTACTTGCCCCAACTATGATACACTAGTTCAAGCAAATATAGTCTAGATGGAGATTTTGTCTACGATTCTGATTGCCACGTAGCTTTGTGTTCTCCATTTGAATTTTTGCCTGTGCGTGTATATTTTTACCATGAATTTGTGTTGTAGCAAACATTCCAGAATGCTTATCATTTTCAAATTAATGCTCCAACAAAAGAAAAAAATCAGATGTGAGCTGTATATGCAAAATGTAGTAAACAATTTTATCTTTTATATATGCCGTACATTTATATCTTTATGCTAATATCCTGGGATGATAAACCTAAGATAATGTTTTCCTTCTAAAAGTTCTCCTCTTAATGCATTTATATGTTGATTGTCACTTAGAAATCTTTTTAAGGTACATAATAGACACAAAACTAAACAAGGGGAGCAATTCTCAAGCTCTACAAAAATCCTTAAATATATATTATGTATAGTTCCTAACTACCCATAACTGTTTTGCTAAGTGGAAAACAGCTACAACAGTTGTTTCAAGAATCAGAAACTCTTTTCTTTTTTTCTTTTCTATTAACTGAAAATAAAACCTATTCATATCCCTGAGGAGGGAAAATGTAGGGGAGAATATAGATATATACATTTTCCATAATTATAGAATGCGTTTATGTAACTGCTTCTTCAGGCTGTAATAAGTATCAGGGCAGAGTGTGATGCTTCATCAAAAAACCCTCCTGGCTGGTAGGTGTGAGTGCCTTATGTTTGAAGTAACTTGATAACGAGTCTTTTCGGGAAACCTTACTATGTATGTGTTGCTTCAGTAATGATCCTCAGAGAAAAAACAAGTACTAGGTGGCCAGTGTTATAGCACTTGAACTCGCTGAAAGATATTAGAACTAGGGGAACTTTTGGCAAATCCAGAATTTTCCAGGGTAACTCACTTCTTACAGTTACATGTTTTCTTTAGGAAAATTCTTGAATTGCTTTCAGACTTTTCTGTATTTTTGTAGAATTTTTTAATGCTTCTAATAGTGCTTAAGGAGAAAAATACTTTTAAAAAGAATGCCAT
This sequence comes from Sapajus apella, assembly GCF_009761245.1. Lineage (NCBI taxonomy): Eukaryota > Metazoa > Chordata > Mammalia > Primates > Cebidae > Sapajus > Sapajus apella. The sequence goes on from NW_022436980.1 coordinate 6,624,096, forward strand.
CCAAATAAGAGAAACCCGGTCTTTAAAAAGTTTTATATTGAAGGCAAGAGTTGTTTTTTGTTTTTTTCCTTTTTGCTTGTGTTTTATTTTTCCCCCTGGATTCTTTTGTTGCTATGGGCTGTTGTCCCTGCATTTTTTATTTTTCATTTGGTCCCCCTCCTTTTTTTCTTTTTTCTTTTTCTTTTTGGTCTGTTTTTGATGTGGCCAAGGGGGTCTTTGAAAAGGGCAGAGGGACTAGGATAAGAGGCTGTTACTGAAAGCTGCACTAGCTCTTCTTGATCCCAACTCAGGCAGCTCCTATCAGCTAGTTGTGCCGCCAAGAGTACAGTGACAGGTGATAGCTGTCATTCTGGGATTCTTCGTGGATCTGACCTGAGAGTAACACATTCACAGTTGAGGAGAAAAGGGAAAAAAAATAGAGGAGGAGGAAAGAAAAGCTCTTTGAGCTGGAATACACTGGCCCTTTCTTCCTGTAGGCAATCCGCTCCAGTTCTTGGCGACGTGTCCTGCACTATCAGATATCATATGACTTTTTATTTAGATTCCTTTTCGGAGAATGGCCTGTTAGGACTCTGTTTGTTTTCTTTTATTGAATTTCCTTCTCCCCTCACCCACTAGTTTTGTGTATCTGTGTGTGTCAGAGCGTGTGTGCACGCATGCATATGTGTGTGCAATTTTTATCTTTGTTTTTGTTCTGTTGATCTGATGCTTTATTTAAAGACAAAGCTTTAATTATTTCAGTATACTGGTTTAACTATTTGCCATAAAGAAACCTCATTCTAGGCTTTTTGGGGGGTCCATTTTTAAACACATCCATTAACACATGAGGCTGGAGATCCTAAATGCTTGCTGGTCTGCCTTTGGCCCATTCCCTCACCTTAATTTAACCCTCCCCTTCATCAGCATGCACAGCAGCATAAGTTAGGAAACACCTGTGCTGAGTTCAGAGCGAAATAAAAGTAGAAGCAACTTCTTCAAATTTGCACTCCTAGTTTCACTTTAATAAACTTTTTTTTAATCGTTGATTTTTTTTTATTATTATTTTTTGGCACCCTCTGTTGAGCTTGAAAGCATCAGAGATAGTGAACGATGTGTCTGTGGAGCTTTTGTGAGGCCAGCTGAGCACCCTTGGAAAGTAGAGCAGGAGCTGAAATTCATTCAGAGACTTAAGAATTAAGTAAGAGATTTAAATAAGATCTGTGAGATCTACGAGCTGTTCAGGGTTTGGTGATAGATGGTAAATGGAATGCTTAGGGATATTCAGGGAGGAGAAAGAAATTTCCAACCAGGAATGAAACAGGCATTTCTACTGCCATTCATACTTTAAAAACCTTATTTAATCAAATTTTTATTTTATATATCTCAAAATTTTAAAGGTGTGATTGCCTTATTCTCCATGCTTACTATGAAAAACAGATGAATTGTGTTGATATTATTACTGAGTTTCTCCTAAATTTTTGTTGTATTTCTTTTTCAGTTTTAAAGAGTTTTGATTTTAGTTAGCAAAAGAAAAATAAAACTTCTCCAAGTATGCATATGGTTGTATACACATTATTCTTATCTATACATAATATATCCTGTTTGTATCAGGATATATTTTTGTATAGTTACGTGCAAGATTGCCTTGAGGGTTCGGATGACCATTACATTCTTTAAACCCATAGTTTTTAGTTTCTTGTTACCTTCTGTAAAATTATTTTTTACAGACCTTAAATTTGTAATGCTTTATCATAGCCAGAGGTGAATTTTGTTGAAACTTGGAGAAAAATTTATTCCACCCCTTTAAGCGTACCCAAAAGGGAAGAGAGAACTATTTTTCGTTCAACAAAAAATTTTAAAAGCCTTTTTTCCTTCAGCGGAAAACTCCAAAACAGCTTTGTCTCAGAATGTTAAACTTGGCATGGATAAAAAATGTGAGTTTTGCTTTGTTTGAGGAAATTTGTTTTTGAAACAACAATGTTATAAATATTTTTAAATTGCCTGCTGAGCATGCGCTGTATCTGACTTTATTCATAGTTTTAAACACACACCAAAGTGCAGTCTTCTGAATGGCCACAGGTAAGGCTGTTGATTTGTATGATCTTTCGCAGAGGCACCTTCTGTGAGTCTACTCAGTTTTCCAGAAGGGAAAAAAGCAAGAGCTGAGTTTAGACCTGGACACCTTTCTAAATATCATAGAGCAAAAGTAAATTGTCCCATTAAGGCTTGCACATTATACTTAGGGTAAGTACTGTTCAACTTTCCTTTTTTATAGGAGTTGCCTGCCTTTAACTTTTCAGCTTAATAGTAGCAGAGTAAATTAAGAAAAAAAAATTAACTCAATGAGGTATTTCACTGAAATAGAAAATTTGCAGATTTTAAAGGGTATCTATTGTGTGTAAATTTTGGGATACGAGAATTTGCCAGTGAAATGATAGCAGCTCTGTGCTTACAGAGCAAAGATGTGCTAGTCTGAACATGCCTGTTCTCATCTGGAATCGAAAGCTAAATCTAGGTGGGCCTGTAATAAGACCAGAAAAGGAACACATGTATCTTTTGTGCAACCTTTTTTTTTTTTTTTTTAAGCTAGGTTTCCAAAGGGAATGACAAAGAAGCAGGTTCTCCTCTTGCTTAATAAGTAGTCATGCTTAGCCCCTGGAGATATGTATTTCCAGTTGTTTTAGTTGTTTTGTTTTGTTTTGTTGTTGTCATCACGATCGAAGATTATTTTTTTCCTGTCAGTGATTATTAACACTTTCCATTTTTCAGAATGCTTATCTCCATTAACTCTGTTTGATGTTTCCTCACTTGGTTACCTTTCTCAAGTCTGCGATGACCCTCTCAGGCTTTGCAATTCTTATCGATTCTTACCAGAATATCCTTACTCATTAGCTGTTTTGTTATAGTTATGGTGGAGATAATCTTGTTTTCAGGCCTTTATAACTCTCCAAACAAATTACCTTTTGAGGTGAAATTTCTCATAGTTATCTTTGACACAGAACTGAACTTGTCTTGAAAAGGCTTGAAGAAAATCCAATTAGCCGTTTTTTGAGAACTGAATATTCTATAAATGCAAATGAATTATTTTACAAAATACTTATTGATGTGCAATGCTTTTCTAATCTGTTTTTCTTTTCGTGCCTTAAAACAGAACCTGAGAATTAAATGTGTTAAAAAGAAAGAAAGAAATCTGCCAGGTTAATGCTGATATTTTAAATACCCAATTTAAAATAATTCAAAGTTTGAATTTGTTTGCAACATATCACCTTTCAATATCAGTCAGTAATACCTAATACCTGTGTAGGTGTGTATATACACACACACACACACACAGGGAAACATGAATCCACTTTACACTTACATTAATTCCACTCTAACCTTCAAGAGAAAAAATTAGCCGTACTGTAAAACTTTTGTTAATTCATTATATTTTATTTTTCTATAATAAAAAATTCACTTAACTATTGCTTTCATCCAATTATATGTACATATATATACTTAACACCTATTTATATTCAAATAATTTATCTTAATTGATAAAATATTTTTGTAAGTCTTATACACTGCTGAATTTTATGCAGCTATGTGAACGTTTAAGTTTTTTTCTGATAATTTGCTTTGTTCCGAATCTGTTAGTGTGTTAGAAGTTTTTCCTTTCCCAATCTAGAAAGAGTATGTCCATCTCTTCCTGTATATGAAATCTGTACGTCTTCAGTATTCTGAAGATACTTTTTAACCTGCAATCTCTTGGAAAGCTTTCAAACAAGTGGTAGAAGTAATCTTTACTTTGCTTCTCCTTGATCCATCCATTTGCCTTCACAGTACCATCCATCACCACCAGCAACCCTGAAAAAAACATCAATAATAAATATGATATGATAATTTTTCTGATCACAGAATCAGGAAATACCAAGGAAAATTGTGGCATATGTAGGAAAATGCTAAGAGCTTCTCCAGTAAGATCAGCTGTTTTTATACATTTTTTTCCTCTTGAATTTTGTTTGTGACTTTTTTGGCTTGCTGAAGCACATCGCCATAATCTTACGAAGCCACAGCAAATTCCCAATGCCACAACAATACTGTGCAGCCAAGGAGAGGCCAGAAGAGCTGATCCTGGGTGGCTTCAGGCTTCCTAGCAATGGTGCAAGGCAGGAGGAGTAAGTAGGCTACTCTTCTTTTCACTTCTTACCTAGGCTGCCCAACCTGCCAGGCAGAGATTTTCTTTCTGTAGCTTTCTCTTCAACTGTCTGAGGCATTTCCTTAAACAATCAATGACTTTCTACTTCTAAGAGATGGTTCGTATAGCAAAGCATCCATTTTTATTTTATATTGCAACATGGAAAACTTTGAAAATTTGAAAGGGGCTCAGGGTATCTGAGAAATATCAAAAATGGCATTAGGCTCAACGCTGTTTCTTGTGGTTGCTCAGGGCTGTAACTTTTCTGTTCTCTCCACAATCTCTAAGTGGTTGAAAGTAGTGAATGGGATAACTATAGGGTACTCACTATGATCTAACTGATTCAGTAGATGGAGCTCTTCTCCTTAAGTCTGTATTTAAATTAACGTCCCACTCTAGTTTGTGGGGCTCTCTCTTTTAAGGTGTATCATGCTACACACATAAAATTGAGCCCTGCATAGCCAGAGAAGAGATTTCCTGGCAGTTTTCGAAATAGCATTCGTTGTGAAATGCAAAACAGTGCAGGGGAGCACTAGGGTGGAGTGGAAAGGGAAATGGAGTTTACCTATCTAAATTTTTCCCTGTGTTTGTTGATATTCTTAAGTGTGAAGTTAAATCCTGGCAGTTATTGTAGAATACACTCATTCATTAGCTGTTTTGCAAATGTAGAGAAATATATTGCACATGCAGGATTTTGGCGTTATTCATTGCAAATCTTCCAAGCTATCTGAACTGTGCAGATCTCCTTTCATTTGACTCTGCAAAAGAATCTTAATACTGTAATGCAGTTGTTTCATCTAATTAGCCTAGAGAACCTGAATAAAATGTTACAAGTTCTGAATTGTGAAAGCACAGTGTAGAGGAAAGCAGGTGTGTTAGTAAGGGGACTTTGTGGAAGCCAAATATTTTCAGCAATAACTGAAAATAGATTTCCAATATCTATTTTAATGAGGGAAAATATTCTTGTTTATTTCTTTTTAAATTAATTGAAATGAATAATTGCCACAAAATTTTTGTCAGTGTTACACTGTTTTCAGTACGAATAGAGTAAGTTTGATCATGTCTCTTCCTGGTACCAAGTGGAGAAATATATGTACACTGTATTTAATAAATTATCTTCCTTAGTGGAATGTCTTCTCACAGATTGGAAATATTACTGAATATCTCTTGTTAAATCTTGATAAGATCATTTGGCCAAAGTAGAACTGGTCTTGGCTTTAGTACCAAAAGAAATAGCGTTTTTAAAAGACTTGGATTTCCTTTGCATACCACGTGTCTGAGTTTGATACGGTCCAGGAAAATAGAGAGGATGAGACGAAATTATTCCTAAGCAGCCGCCGTAGGCCAAACACTGAAACAGTGCCAACCTGGACCAATCAGGCCGGCTTCTCAGAAGATACATGCTTTTGTCAAACACTTACATGAAGAAAGAGAGAGAGGAAGTTCGTGAAACTGTGTTCATGTGAATATTCTTCACTAATTTCAATAAAGTCCATGGTAATAAATTCAGTGATTTTTATTCTTTTGTAAAGCAGAATATCTGAGTTTTCCTGGGCAGTTAAGGATCTCTAAATGTGGTACTGTGACATCTTTTGAACAAAACTATCCTTTTGAATTTAAGCAAGTGAAAAACTTCTCACAGAGAGCAAAGAGTAAAATTGATGGAAACTCAGAATCAATTCCAAACCCATTTCTGGCATGATGAGAATAACATTTGTGCTGTGTTTAAAGTAGTTTAAAACAAGAAAATGATAAAATGATCAATATACTTAAAGCCAAAAATAACCAGGGGAGAACAATCTGTAATCCATTCCCAGTCCTGAAACCCTGCACTATTTATTGAACATGAAAATAAACAACTGTATCTTTTATAAGGTGGCACTGTAAGCCTTATAACATATAAACAGCAATGAAGAGATACCAAGCTTTCAACCCCTTATTTAAGCTATGTTTTTAGAATTTATCCAGATAAAAATTCCTGGACTTAAACTATTATACATTTATTTATTTGTACATACCATGACCATAAAAAGAACAAAAGTTAAGGAATATATAGATTGTCACAGTGAACTACGTTGCCACTTTACAGTTTATGTACTCTGTTTATTTTAAAAAGAAAAAAAGATTTTAACTACAGCAAATGAATATTTTAGGTTAGAAAGTCAGTTAATTGCTCAATGTGGAACACATTTAATATTTCTTTAAAAATGCCTTGACTCTTGACTAATTTATTAAATTCAACACATACATAAATATAAACCATACATATTTTATACTTATTATTTTAATGGATTGCTTTAAAAGAGTAACTTGACACTAATAAATTTTGAACCTGTGGATTCAAGGTCAGTGAAATGCTGCTGTCCAAGTTTACAAAAATCTCTCTAGACTTAAGATTTTGCCCAATAAATTATTTTCTTACCAATTTTTCAGAGTCACTTGACTAGGTATGTATTTATTGATCAGATAAAATAAAATTATCCATCTAAATTTTTTAAATTCTAGCTGAAGAAATTAAAATGACAACAGATTGCATAGGCACACAATTTCATTGAACTGAGGTGCTGTAGGAATGATGATAATTCTAATGAGCACTGTGACAAATGCAACTACAATGAAGCATGTTTGATTACATCAGTAAAAGTGAACTCAGTGGGCAAGGTCAGAAGGGTGAGACATAGAAGCCATGACAGAGTGGGGGCTAATGGTTAAAGTTATGAAAGATATTTAAAGCCTATAGCTGGGTACAAAATTAACAGATATGGAAAAGAAGAGTCGATCAATTCTAAAAATAGACAGTACTTTTTCCTATAGGATATAATTAACTGTAGGATTTACTGTTGCAGGGATTTATAACATCATAAGCTTTGGTTGTCCAGTGTGATAGTAGTTGTAAAGAGCTGTTATGCACATCTGCTTAAAGATTTATATAAGTGTAATTGTTATAGCGACTTGTTATGCTATTGTTTGAAGTTGAAAAGCTCTGCTTTAAGTGTCGACAAAGCAAATGTCAGCATCATAGAATCATAATCACTATATCTTGGAGCTGAAGGAGTTTTAGATATCTCAATATGTGTGAACAGGCTAACCAACTCTCCAGAAAGGAATATTGGAATATCTCGTCAAGGACTATGCAGAATTTGAAAATACATATATATTACAATGGTTTATGTTTGGAAAATAAAATTTAAAGAAAAGTTTAACAAAATAGAGAAAATAAAGCTCTATAAAATTATCTGGACTAATGGTACTGTATATTGCATTCTCTGAACCAGATATTTTAAATATGGAAGAGCAGCAGGATCTACATTAAAACAAGGTTTTATTTTTATGAAAAGAATTGGTGAGGGGGGGTGTCCAATAGATTAAGAAATGATATTCAGGCTTAAATTACTCATTTTCCCATTAAGAAAACTTAAACACAGTGAAGAGATCAAATGTATTAAGATGAGCAAGGCAAAACTGAGACCAGAACTCAAGTTTTTAACTCACATTTTCTTGCTTTACTCCTTTGCCAAAAGGCTGACCACTAAAACTAACGTATAAAAATAAAAAGTAGATGATATCCCACTTTGAAGAAGTGAAAGAAACCAGACTCTCAGGGTTCCTATTTCTATGCCAGTAACCTCACCTCAGATGTGGCAGAGACAAATATATGTGATGAGGATAAGGCATTCTGAGGAGTGAAAGAAAATGCACCCAGATGCATGTACTCCCTAGAGACTCTGGAATTAACATTGCTGCCCAGACCTCCATAGCCTTGTATCTCACTTTTTTCTCTCCCTCGATCCCCACCAAAAAATAAATAAGAAGAAAAGAAAACTTTTGAGAAATTGTAGTCAGAAGATCTTTTGGAAAGAAGTATTTCTTCCTAGAAACCTTTCTATACAGATTGGTATGTTTTACTGTCTCATCAAAATATGAGTTCTAATTGGACATTGATGATTCAACAGGTTTATGAACATTACAAACTGGGCTAATCCTTGTTTCCTAAGCATACACCACATTTTCTCATCCATGTTCCTTTTCCCCTAGTATTCCCAAATAGAAGCACATTCTGCCTCCTTTATTTCTGCAATACTTTGTATCTTTTAATGACCCTTGTCATATTCCATTTTATATGTTAGCCATTTATGTATTTATTTGTAATGTAAGGAGCAGGTCTACATACTTTTGGGCAATGTACTTAATTTTACTAGGTCTCACTTTCCACAACTGTAAGGAGATACATGATATCTGAGATATTGTAAGAATTTCATGAAGTGTAGTGTATGTATAAAGTGCTTAGCACAATGACTAGCACGAGGTTATCACTCATCATTGTTGTTATTGTTACTGCTATTACTTATTAATGTTCCCGTGCCTCTGGTTCTTTCCCATTTATATGCTTCTTGAGGTCTTAGATTGACCTGATTCATTATCTCCTCATGCAATGAACACAATGATTTTTACGTAACAGAAACCTAATAAAAATACATTGAATCTTTTTATAAAAGTCCATATTGGACCTATTATTTCCCGAAAAAGATCCTTAAATCCCGTCCTGGAGGTTTGAAATAGTGGTGGTCATGGCCAGTCCCTGACCCATGTACATTGTAAAATACAACAGTGTTGCATGCTGTGGACTGTCAGAGCCACGTGATTTTTCAGGTTCCCCACAGATCCCCAACTGCTTAAGACTGCTCTTTGCAGCATCCCCAGGAGTGTCAGCTTGTATTTCTGGTTCTTGTGATTAATGAGCTTGTTATACCTCTGTCTGTAGCCTAAACTAGAAACTTTCACTTTGGAGAGTGGGTCAAGATATCGAATTTAATTTTGGTTGCATCTGTTATAAGCCAATTGTGTATTCATTACATTTATAGATTCCCTCTTCAGCCATATATTTTCATGGCTGTTGAGAGCACCTGAATCTGTGTTGAATGTCCTTAGATTTTACTTTGGAGACCTGAAAATGAGACAGTGAGATCTTTTTGATAGCTAGCTGTCATCCTTGGCATTTTCTTCCCTTTAGCATCTAATCTGGTCTAAATTTGAAGAAGGGGGCAATTACAGCATTTTTATCTAGCTTGAATATGGCATGGTAATACTATATTAATGAGGTCAATGGTAAGTGCAGTTCATCTACACATTTGTTTTTCCAGACATACAAACACATTCTGTGGAAATAGAAAATGTCTAAAAAATGGAAATGATAGAATAACTTGAGACATGTAAGGGTAGAGATATAGCATTACATGTATGGATTTAGCTGTTTAGCAGAACAACATACAAAGTAGACTCTGAGTGTGTATGGATCTTGCCAGTCCTTCAAGGTTTCAATGAATAGCAAGAAAACGAAAAGAGGTAGATCATGTGAACATGGCAGAGGGGAGACTGACAGCAGGGTGTGCTCAAGTCAGGAGGAATGTTGCATTTTAATAAGCCAGAAGTTTCATTTCTTTGAGAATGAGCTGGTATTTGTGAGGGGAACAAGGTCACATTAGTAGAACTGGTAATTCAATAAAGGTTTTGACTTTGCCAGAGTAATGGTGTTGGCATCAAGAGAAGAAAGTTTTGCAGATTTCTGTGTGTGCACTTGCTGTTACTGGTGTTCCTGGTGGGTGGCTGAATCATCCTGATGGCATTCAACAGGAACCAGCTGCTGAGAATATTAAAATGCAAGCATTTATTCCTCTAGAGAGACAGTAGCATCTGCAAAGTTTTCCTATCTTGATAGTACAGATAATCCCAGGGAGCATTCTCTAGTAGTTTTCACTCTCTATTCATTTATACATTTTCTTTTTATCATTAGCATTAGTATCTCCAGTTCTAAATGAAAAGCAGAGTGCCTGAGTCCTGAGGCCACAACAGGCTGTAGAGACAGATAGTTAACACTTGGCTAAGAACTTGGTATTGCCTCTTGAGCTTTACCTTGTATTGTTATCTCAAAGAGGGAAACTGACATTTCTCTCCCTTGGCCTGTCTTCACAGCAAAGAGTCATCCATACTCCTAGTCTTCAGCGAGCCCCATCAGTGTAAATCCTGCCCCCAGCAACCCCCACAAAACACAGCTTTGGAGCTTTTCACTTTACTTATAAAATTTGTAAATTTGTTGCTTTCCTTGTATATTTGTTTTTTATTTGTTTGTTTGCTTTATTTTGTTTTGTTGTTGGTGTTCTTTTTTGTTTTTGTTTTGGTTTGGATTTTTTGAGCTACCATCAACAGTTAGGGGAAAGGGAGTTACAAAAAGGAGATTTGGACTCAGTAATCTACCAGGTCTCTCCGTCTCTAATATTTATGAATAATGTATTGAACTGATGGAAAAAATGTTGAATATGTTCATTATGAGTTATATTCACCAGCGTGTTGCCTAGAATATAAAAGAGCAAAGCAGTTGCTGCGTAACTGGTTCCTTACAATAAATGTAGTGGTACAACAGAGCTCTGTATCCCTTCCCATTCCACCGCGCATCGTCCCCAAACACACGCTTTACATGTCTGAGTGGCACCTGCAGACAGGGAGCCTGATGGGATGACAGCCAGCCAAGGTTCTGATGGGTACAGGGACATTCATAGTGCAGTGGGTCTTAAACAGAAGCAGCATTGATGAAAGTTTTGATAGTGCAGTTTCCTTTAGGAGAAATCACCGAAGCCAGTGTCATGTAGCAAACATTACTCAAGTGCTATCCTGCTGCAGGGGTTACAGCTCCTATCAGAAGAAATGAAACTTAGAATTTTGCACCTGATTTTTAAAAAAACAGCATGAATAACTAATTTGTCGGCAATGTTACATTTTGATATAAGTGAGCCAGAGTGGCAGAAAATTCAGAACTATTTATTACATTTAGCTTCAGAATTCATTATATGCTTGTCTCTGTTGGTTCTTCTTCATAATTATGTTTTGTTTAAAATTTATTTAAATGGAATTGTATTTTCTAAGAATTTACCAGATAACATTGGGAAACAGTAACCAAAAGCATGACAAGAGGCGACAAATCTTTTTAGTCACACAAATAATCAAAAAAAGAGATAATAAAGAGTTAAAATAATAGCAAAATAGTTTTTCTCTGGCCAAAAAACAGTGAGGCCCATTATTGATCAAACATGTCACCATAAGTGATATGTAAATATATGCCAAAATAGAGAAAGACCATCTAAGGTGAGGGACTCAGAGAGGACAGCTCTAATGTAGAGAATAGTTCCAACTTAAAGCAGTTCAACAGGAAGGTGCACAGAAAGCTCTGGCTTTTGTCTGAAATCCAAGAAGAATAGCAGGTTGTTGATGAGCAGGTTCTGCCCCCAAAAAGCCCTTCCTTCCCGTGGTATCACTTCAGAGCCTTTGGACTAGCTCTTGTGAGAGGAGGGTCCAAGACATCACTCGTACCATTATCAACTTCATAGTGACATTAATTCAAGTAAACTGTCCCAGCATTATCTATCCTTTTGCCTTTCAGAAATGAGTGGGTTTTTTCCCCCTCTTTGCTCTCTGTAGGAGCTGAAACCCATCAAAGCCCATGAAGAACGAGTGTGAATTTAGAGCAACCGCACTTATCAATAGTTTATAGTAATCTCAGAGAAGCAGAGAGAAGAAGCAAATAAGAGGGAATGAGAGAAACAGTGAATTTTTTCTTCAGGAAAATTACATTACCCATTATTTAGATCAAGGCACTCAAAAACAATAAAGGATACCCAATTCCAAAGTGGTACAATGTAAGAGCAGATGTGGCAGGATTTTTTCCCCAGCACCACCCTTCCTTACAGGACAAATAGCTTAACCTATCTGTGTAATAGTGTATTTGTCAAATAAATAGAAAACCATCTATCCTCATCTACTTCACAGCAGTATTGCTAAGGCTGATTGTGCACACATATATTAATGTATATATTATAGCTATCTATTTACAGCAGGGGAGAATGATTTTAAAATAAATGAATCAGAGTTTTATGTGTGCATCTGTTGTGAAGGTCAGTCACTTTTAAAAAAAAAAAAGTAAGACCTTCTTTGCTAATTACCATTTGTTAAAACACTTGAAAATGATGACTGAGCCTACGTCACCTCTGAAATGGAAGGCTTTTGAATTCCAAGCATGATTGTAGAGATTCAAACACATTTCCATCTACTTATGGACCCTAATGGCCTTATTCAGAGCAGTACAAACCTATTAAGCCAAATAAAAGATTCACTTTGCCAATAGATATCTTTTTTAAAATCCTAAATCAAGAATATAGCAATTGGTCTGGTGTCAAAGTATAATTCTGGCTGTAGGAGTAAACTGTTCTCTATATTAGATATTTTTCTTTAATGAGACAAAGATATATAAAGAATAAGCTTCAATCTGTACAAACATCCTAAGCATCTGCCCAAGCTACTGATCTGTCCCCTCAAGAAGTAGGCTAAGTGTATCTAAAGTCCCTAAGATCATTGGAAAAGAGGCCACATTAATTTCACTTTGGACTGCTGTTATTCTTTTGATGTTGGTCTGAGCCCCTTAAAGCCCTTTCTTCATGCAGACCTCAGTGGAATGATAATGTCATGAACAGGGCAGGTGAAGATAAATAAATGTGATTTTTTAGACATGATGTTACCCTCTAATAGCTTTTCCCCAGGCCCATTCCAAGCATCCAGGAAAGAGAGACTTTGCTTCCATGGGGAGTGAAGTCATAGCTTCAACTTAGCATAATAAGAAAAGGAGCAAGCATACTGTAAGTGAAATCAGTGAGTTTCTGCTGGGCTATGACCAGATTCTCCTGTTTCCTCTATTTTTTTCTCAAACTGAAAAGAGTTATTGTGGTAATTCACCTGCACTTCTGAACCTGTGTGCATATCCCCAAGACCTACTCAAGGTAAAGCCAGAAAGACATTAAGAGCAGACTTTCATCCAGGGGACTCCGCTTCTCTTTAGTGACTTCTGCTTGTTTGGTTGTTGTTTTTAAATAAATTTGTGTTTTTAGAAAATATGTTTCAATTCCCAGACATTGATATCCTGGGCATCCTGAGGTTGTGACAGAAGCACGGATTAGTGACTGTGACAAATGTCGCAGAAGCCAGTGCAGTTGCAATCTATCAAATATGTTGGCAGACCCCAGAATTTTCTGATCCTTGTTGCAGAATTCAGTTGTGTCCTTACCGTAGGGAGACAGGGTTAACTGAGAGTTTTGAGAGTCGTGGTACGTGCTTTTCCATTTGGGTCTTGGTAGGTCTGGGACTGGAATACCTTGGTAAAAACAATAACTAGAACGAGGGCCAGCTTCATGGGTGTACAACCTGTGCAGTTGCACAAGGTCGTATGTTTGGACGGACCCTATGCCTGGCTTAATGTACTGTTGCTGTCCTGAAATTCTTAACAATTTTTGAATAAAAAGCCCTACATTTTTTTATTTTGCTGTGAGCTCCACAAGTTATAGAGCTGGTCTTGCCTAGAATTTATCTTTCCCTAGCATACCAAATTGAAGGTATCGGTCATGTCTCCTCTTACTGAAAATGATCGCTTTTTCAATTCCTCAAAAGTTAATTCCTCCATTAAACTCTTTGAAGATTTCTGTCCACAAAATGTGATGTGGTTCAGAAGAACTCATCTCTCCTTCTTTCCTCCAAGCCCCTTGAGACGATTATGATTAAGGTGATCTTGTTTTGTAATCAGAAACTCTATAACTGTCTCAGCCAAGTTTTTTTTTGTTTGTTTGTTTTTGTTTTTTTGGCAAGAACTGAATACTTAGGAGAAATAGTTGTATCATAGTGGTGAGTTGTATCATTTGTTTTGGTTACTACAAATAGTTGTATCAAAACTTTGAGTATCAAAATTTTCATCTTTATTGGATCATTAAAATAGGCTTCAGTCATTAAATTGAGATTATAAAGTGAGCACCTAACATTAAGATTATCTTAGCCTAGGTACCTCCCAATCATCATGTGATCCAACGCATCTGTGTATGCTAAAAACAAGCTGATCTCTCAGCCCTGGCCCTGCGTTTCTCAGACCCCCACCATTGCCACTGCTTACTCTGTCTTTTATGGCCTTCCCCTCATCTTCCCTTCTGAATTCACCTCGGATCAGCACTTTTATTCTTCTTACTCAACACACAACTGGCATTAGCAGGAGGCAGTTCCTCTCTTCAGTTTACATATAGCATCTATGGAGAATATTATTGTGGAGTTTTGTACATACACACTAATACCTGCCACCACATTGATGAGTATGAATTACAGACCCCAGAAATGGATGGGCCTGTCTACAGTGACAGCTTTTTATGACCAAGCATTAATTCAAAAAATGTAGGCCTCCTGACTCCTAGTCAGGTATGCTTTGGATAACTCAAGGGGTCTTCAACTTTCCTGAAAGGTAGATTCCACATAACTGGCTCCTAAACCTGTTTTCAAGCACCCATTAGTTAAAGGAGGAGGAGAAGAAAATAAATATATATATATATATATATATATATATATATATAAATAAATATGTTGTAGGAGCTGAGAAAAGAGTGCTGTGTGACAAGGAGCCTGACTGGCCACCTTAAGCTCTAGTTAGCCTCTTCGAGCCTATAAAATACTTCCTATTACTAATAATATCTTCAGGACTGTTGGATCTAGAGAGATGCTCACCTAACACAAAGCCTAACTCACTTGGAAGCTGAGGAAGGGATGGCTTCTTCTATCTCTTCCTCCTCCTTCTTCCTCATCCTTACTTTCACACATTTTTTTCTCCCTCCTCTAGGAAAGGAAGGAAAGCAGGAGGGATCTGATGGAGAGAGTCTTTGTAAGTTTAAATTATAAGAGATTAAGCTACCCTCACCTCAATCAAGTAGGCTGTAGTTTGCTGACCTCCTATTGAGCAACAGCACACCCATGGAGCAACAGAAGAGCCAAAGGCATTTTTGATAAACCATGACATCTCTCCAGGGATTATTTTTAGTGGTTTACCAGCTGCAAACAAGGCCCTGGCCAAAATCAAAGAGACTGGTTCTTTTCAATCCTTGTTACCCACTTCATCTTCTCCTTTGCCAGCAGAGCCTAAGGTCCTTGTGTTAGTTAATCTGATTCCTTCCTTCAGCTTCCCTTTTCCAAAATTATCCCTATCCCTCCCTCCAGCTCCAGTTCAAAGCTGCTTTGCGCTGAGATAACTCTCTTGGAGTTGAAGTGGTTACAGCATGGAGGCATGAATGGCCTAACGCCTTTATGGCCTGTTTGCACCTCAGAAGTGCTGGGAAACCTTTTTTAACAAGGGGACTTTTCTTCTTGCAGGCTCAGAATCTGCCATGTTCCCAGTGTAGCTATACTCACTCCAACCCTTTCTTTTCTTTTTTTTTTTTAAGAGTTGGAGTCTGACTCAATCACCCAGCCTGGAGTATAATGCCACAGCCATGGCTCACTGCAGCTTCAAACTCCTGTCCTTGCATTATCTTTAGTCACACATGTGATGTGAACTCAGAAAAGCAAACTTTCTTCCTGGGGGAAAGAGAGGGAGGGAATGTAGGTTTACATAGTGAATAAACCCCAGTATGATAGCAAAGGGCCTCTCTTACGAAAATATGGCACAATATTACTTTTTTTATTTATGAAAATAAGTTTCTATCTTGGATAGCCAGACCCTAACAAGTAACATTATAAGAGTACTATAAACAAATTTAAAACCCAAATGTTTTGTGGTAAGTCAGGGCTTCTACCTCCTGTGAACTCTGGACATTTTGCAAATTTGAATAATCAGTCATCTTGAGTCTCCTCTGTTTTTAGAGTATTGAGGCTCAGATAGGACACAGATTTTCTTCTAGGTCACCAAACTCAACAGCAGAGCTGAGTTTGGGGCCCTCAGGCCTCTAGGGAAATCTAGCTGTTCTGTCTGATCGTTAGGGGAACTCCTAAGATCACCTCCATGCACCCCAGCCAGCTTTTCTTTCTTCTGGTTGTTTATCTTTAACAGTTGTTGCTCCTGCAATCGTAGAAAAAAAATATTAGCACAATCATCAAAGGGAGGCTATAGAGCATTAGAGGAATATTAGCAACTATTGAAAAGACATTTGACCTATTTCTGTAGTTATCAATTTAATAGTGTTTGTTGCCAGGAAATGCCCTGATGGCGGGTGGGCAGTTGGATTGCACCAGCAGCCTGTTCTCAGAGGCCCTCCAGTTACAGGAGGTGGTAATTCTAGTTAATAAAAGGGTAAACTTCAAACACATTTTAACCAAATCAAATTGTAGTGGGAAATATCATATTACTGATGTTCAAGCTGACTCGCAGCTGGTAACATTAGTCAGTATATAGGCCCCAAATTCTGACTTTTCAGCCTTTTCAGATGAGTTCCTGGCAGTGAGAGAGTTCCCCAGGCACATTGTTATGTAGGAATAGGAGATTTTTAACTAACATAGGAGCTAGCATAAATGAAGAATTTTTTTATTCTCGTTAGACTTTTTATAAGATTGTCAGATATTCAAATAATATGTAACCAAGCCAAACTTCAGGTTGATAGGAAATCTAGAGCCAGGAGTTTTAATTTTTTTTGTTGTTTTGTTTTTTTCTGTGACATGTTGGCAAATGATAAAAGCAATTCACTCTGCTAACCAGAGATGCTGGGCAGAATTCCCCCAACACTGATTTCATGCCATGAAAAGCACATGAAGTCTGGCCTGGCAAGGCATGGTGAGGAGCACAGGCTTTGTGTCCTCCTGCTCCAATTTGAATTCTAGCTTAGTCCCTGCTGGCTGTGTGACCAGAAGACATTCACCTAACTTCTCTGAATCTTAGCATTCTCATACAAAAAAATGGGCAAAATATCAACCATTCATGTTTGGTATAAAGATCAAATGACGTAATATATGTAAAGAGATCCACGCATAAAGAAAAACAGTGCCAAACATGTACCAGGTGTTCAGAAGTGACCATTGTTATCTTCTTCCCTTTTGCTGCTATTGTGTGCAAGGTTTTTCTTAAAAATTTTTTCCCAATAAAATGCACAGCTTTTAATATGATAATAAAAGGAAACACTTGTGGATATTCCACAGACTAATCTAGTCAGTCTTCTTTGAGTGAATAGCTGTTTGCCACCTCCTTTTGTCCCAGTTAAGCTTAGACTTCCCGTTATTAGCCTCTTCCTGGATCATACATCCAAAAGGATACATGGGCTACATGATAAATCAAATAGATAGCCCCCAGTGACACAGCCCCAAGTTGTATGAGCAGTGGTGAGACAAGGGATCATATCAGTAGCTAGAACCCTCCATCTGTCTTCCTTACGTGTCCTACTCCACCTCACTTCGAATCAGGAGAAATGCCAGACACCTTTCTATGGGATTGCCTCCCACCTGGATTTTTTCCTAAACTTTTTCCATTGTGCCTGAGTCTCCGTTTTCACAGAGATTAATTCTGATTTGATTCGCCTATACTTTTGATGCTCTAAAACCTTTTTATTGTGGGCAGGTTGTCTCAAATACTGTATTTGAGGATGGAAAAAGAAAACATTGCCCAAATGTAAGCACCATTGAATCAAGGAAACAGTAGTTTTTCAATTGCATTATTTGAGGATCCAGACAACCTTGAATTCCTTACAAAAGCACATCAGTAAGGCTATCCTCTCTCTTAAAAAGGCACATACACACACACACACACCAACTACAGAAGGCTGCTTTTCATAAGGTAATCGACTAGAGTGTCCAAGAGGAATACAAAATGAAAAAGATGTTTCTGTAGGAAGAACCCAGACCTAGAAGCCGAGACATTCAAATTCTATTTTCCACGGCCATGGGAACTTTCTTCTTATATGGATCCCAGCATATCTGCCTCTCCCCAACTCCACTGTTACATCTAGAGAACATGGATTCCAACTCATACTCCTTAGGGGCTATCAGGAAATTTATTTGTTGCTGTTTTGAAAGACATTTTGACCCATACCAAGAGCATTTTGCATGGGCCAAGTATTTCCCTCATTTTGGAGGATGAAGCCCTGAATTGTACTTCCTATCACTCTGGAATGGGTAAAAGACTGAATTTTCACACTGGTATGGGAAGACAATGATGTTATTATAGTGACAACTTCTAACAGGGTGTTAATAATCATCTAAAATATCTAGAACTACTACAGACCCGTTGACCTGGTCCGTCATTCAGTTGACTTCCACTTTTATCCATGCACGTTTTTGGTAAACATTAATTGAGACAACCCAGTGTGAGAGGTGCTGTGGACACAGCGTGCACACCGCTCCCCTCACGTCCTAGCTAACCCTCCAATCCCCTAATGTACATCGATTGTAAGTTGACTTAAAATTTAGTACAGATCCTTTTTCTCTGTGCATTGAGTCATTTTAGTTTTCTGTGCATTGAGTCATTGTAGTATGTCTAGAAAGAGATGGTTCTATAGCTAGGAGGATTTGCTTCTTCTGAACTGCTAAAGTACCTATTTGTGTCTCCTGTGGCACTGATTACATACTGTCTTATACTAGAGCATGTTTATATGTCTCATTCCTCCTGCCACTGCATAGTAAGCTTAATAAATATAGAGACTGTACTTACACACAGTTATATCCTTCTTAACACCTAGAATATACCATCAGAAATAAAAGCTATAGTAGTAAATGTTGTGATTTTAATGAGTGAAATTAACAATGGCATGTGAGTTTTTGGAAAGAAATTACCTTTTCTGAATTCATAAATTTCTACCCAGAAGCACAGAGCATCACTCAGTTACATCAGAAAAGCTTAAGGATTTTTCTCCAGTTATTACGTAAATGTTTTATTCTTCCCCACTCTTGACATTTGCACATAGTAGGTTTTTAATAAATTATTATTGATATATTAATTAAAAGTATAGAATAAAGTAGAGGTGTCCCACTTCTGTCTTTTAAAATTGTAATTTTGATTCTCATTTACTTCTTTATCTTCAGACCTTGTCTAGTCCTACAACACAGATATCCTGGGATTTCATTCCAAGTGGTTCCTGAATTGAGCTTAGAAGTGGTTGTGACTTTTAATCTGGTTTCTTTATCAGTCTCCTTACAGGGCAGAAGGAAAATCAATTTTTTTTCTGTCTCCTCCTCTTCCTCATAGGACTGTTATATAGTTGAAAAGGACCTATATCTATGTAAAAATATTTTAATTCCTAGAATAAATATAGTATCAGATTCATAATGTCAGATTGAGGAAGCTTTGGCATCCCAGCACACCAAATAGTTTTGTACACCCTGTTTCAAGCTTATCCACAGACCGGAGGGGTGAGGAGTTTATTACTCTAAGTTGTTAGGTTAGGTTCATGTGATCTGTACCAGCTACATTAACTGTGACCTCAGCCCAAATGAGGTAGCTGATTTAATATGTCCTCTCCAGCAACACAAAAGCTTCACCATTACTCTCCGACCTGATTAGATGCTAAATTTCATCCACACAAAATGATCTGAAACCAGTCACCTTGGTGTTAGGTCACAGGAAGTGATAGCAAAGAATTCCAAAATAAATGCATTTTTCCAGTTTTCCTTTGGTTCTTCCTCAAAGTCTGTCTCACAGCAGACTCGGAGAGCCAGTCCCTCCTCAGCTAGACATTCTGTTGAGTCATGTTTACTGTCCCCCTCAGAAAGGTTCCAAAAGCAAATGCAAGAGGTTGCCGAATGCAGGGACATGTGGCGTGCATGCTACTGAAGTGAGAGGCATAGCACACACCTGCTTTTTGGCTGTGGCAGGCCATCTTGACTGTGCCATGCCACAAGTTAGCATTTTGGATGAGCAATTGCCATTCTGTTGTTTTCTTCTCAACACATGGTGTTCAAAAACAGTTAAAAGAAAACTGTACCCATTTGCTCATCCCAGAAATCTAAAATTTCAAAGAAGCATGCCAAATTAATTTTCACATAATATTTTCCAAGCTTTTTCTTTGCACTGAGAAATGATATTTCACTTTTTGAACTCTTAGGTCCTGGCCTGAGGTAAATGGGTACAGTTTCTCTTTAAATGGCATTAAACATATCAAAGCAGGATTATATCTGTCACCGTCTTTTTTTTTTTTTTTCTAATGGAATCAAAATCCTTCAGGGAGTGTCCCAAATCCACATTAATGTCTTTGAGTGCTAATGTTTCCACTGGGACTTTTACATTAGCAAAATAGAAGTGTGTGGTTTTCCCCCTCCTCTCTCTGCTGTCTGTATAAGAAAGAGACAACTACACATCCGTTATTCTCCATGGCCTTCAGCTAACCCACGTCAAGGTGGTAAAAGATGACTAGAGATTTTTGATGCTCATGTTTTCTTTTCTACCCTTTCACTCTTTTGTGCCACTTGACTGGAAAGCTACTGTGAATGCTATTTCCAACATGGACAAATCTTCGGAATCCCAGCCATGAATCCCATGGAATCCCAGCATTTGGCCTGTTAAACAGACCAAACTGCAGCAGCCATCAATGCTGTTTTTACCCTTGGTTCTTACTGTGGAAAAATTAGACAAATAGCCAGAACTTTAGGATCTCACTGTAGCTATTTTTGTCATTAATATTGGGATATCAGTCATGTGTCCTTTTTATTGCTGACACTTCCCGTCTACCTTAATCCCTCTTTTTTGTTCTTTAGCAAAGCAGTTCAAATGGTATTTTGTCAACTCTTGATTATCAAGTGTCAGTGGAAGACTACAATGTCATAGACAGAAAATAATTATAAATAATAAATAACTTTAACATAATGAATAATTAACGGTCATAGTACATTTAATCTTAGAATGCACCTTTTTCATGCATTTGAAAATGCTCTGGAAAATTACACAATTTCTTGAATAATTGTTTTTATACGTAATGTAGAAGGGCCTAGAAGGCTCTGTAGTATCCGTCTCTGATCCCCATCCAGAGTTTTTCTTCTTTTGGCACCATCCTACCTACTGAGGGCTTTGGCTGTAGAGCTGATAGAGAGAACCATCCGTGGAGAGCTGGGAGGTGTCTTGCTCTTGAAGCTCACTCTTTTCATCATTTCACTTTCTGGAGCACTCTGGAGAACTATACTACTTCCTTAGACCCTCTTCCTATCCTTCCTCCTTCTTTTTCTTCTATACTTCTTCCTGCTTTTTCTGTTTTTCCTTTTCTTTTCCCATCCCTTGTGAAACTAGTCGAGGAACGTGAACTGGGGTGTGTGTTTGTGTGGATGAAGGGGCGCAGGGAGGAGGGGACTCTCCAAATGCTCCAGCTTGCCATGAGGAGAGAAACTCCATGTTTTCATTTAAACAGCTTTCCCCACATCTATACCTTCATATATGAAAGAAAAATTCACTTGTTTTCCTTTCCACACTTTACAGAAAACAAGGTAAGTAGAGACAGTGAGAATGCCAACCCTGGAGTTAAAATGAAGCAGACTATGTGCTCACCTTTAAATATTTCTAAAGATAAAACCCTGTCTACGGGCAATTAGGCCAGGTTTTTGTGGGTGTAGTGCATGATGTTTTCCTGGCATTGAAAGGGTTCAGGGGGTATTTTTGTATGTTTTTAGCATTAATTGCATGATAACTTTGCAACATCAGGAAAATGGTCTTCTAAAATTTTTAAGAAATACATGAGTCATATGAATTTTCTACATTAATATTTTATTTGGTGGATCCAATGTTAGTTTGCTCATACTCGTATATTTAAACATCAAGGTGGCAGAAAATGTGTGTTTATATTTTAATTGATTCTGCACATAACTTAGCACCATATAATAGATATTCATTAAAAAGATTGCCAGTGGCATTCATTGTTGTTTCATCTTTGGGTTTCTCTTTTAGCAGGCTTATAGGCTTTGTAGATGGACGAACTGGAATTCAAATCGGGTGCCATGAATTACTTTCTAGCTTTGTGTGTCTGATCAAAATACACTCTTGCTATGCCTCAGTTTCTTTACCAGAAGAAATGGAAGCATAATCTCTGCTCTGGAGGATGTTTATAAGGATTAAATGAGATAATTTCTGTAAAGAAACTAGTGTAGTACTGAAATATGGCAGGCACTCACATGTTATTTTTCTCCTTTCTTTTTTTTAAGAGAAATGCTTGGGTAATATGACCACTTCTTTGGTCTTAAGCTATTACTATTAGTGATTTTTCTCCATAACCACATTGCTTGAACTAATTGTGTTCATTAGGTTTTAGCTACTCAATTTTTGTTCATCTCAAAGGAAATCATTGTGCTTTACCATATACTAAAATACAACTGTAAGGGAAATGACTTGGAGATTAAGTACAGTCATCCCTTGATATCCAATCAGCAAGGGCTTTGTTCCAGGATTGCCCATCCCACCCTGCCCCACCCCACCCCACAGATATGGAAATCAGCAAATGCTCAAGTCCCTAATATAAAATGGGATAATATTTTCATATAACCCATGGACATCCTTCCATGTACTTTAAATCATCTCTAAATTACTTATAATACCTAATGCAACGTAAAGTCTATGTAAATAGCTATTACACTGCAGTGTTTTTTGTTCGTGTTGTTTTTCATTGTTGTGTCATTATTTTTTATTGGAGGGTTTTTTCCCCAAATTTTCAATTTGCAGATATAGAACCCATGGATACAGAAGGCCGGGGGCCAACTGTAAGTGTGTTGGATCTGAAAAAAGCATGACTTAGCAAGGTTCTCTGCCTTATTCCTGGATTCATCCCCATCCTCAACCTCAGTACCCTCTCAGAGACTGGGCAGAAGGAAAGCAGCAGAGACCTCTGTTTCTGAGCCACTGTGTTAGGACATTGAATTTAGGATAGATTCTAAAGGGAAAAAAAATCCAAATGCACAGGACAACTGAAATCCAATCTTTAGATTGGTACCAGAAACATTCCAG
The DNA here is from genome assembly GCF_009761245.1 of Sapajus apella. Classification (NCBI taxonomy): domain Eukaryota; kingdom Metazoa; phylum Chordata; class Mammalia; order Primates; family Cebidae; genus Sapajus; species Sapajus apella. The sequence goes on from NW_022436980.1 coordinate 6,646,994, forward strand.
ATTATTTCCAGTGTCAAACTAAAATATAATGCAAGGTTTATGCCTTCTCTCAAGATTCAAAATTAATGATTGTGATTTGTATTAATCCAATTGAAATTAGTTTGACTACTTATTTAAGAGGTTGTATTGTAGACGTAAAACAACTATATTGTTAGCTCTTTTGAAACAGCACAAACTATATCTAATGTTACATTTTTTGCTTTTATAATACTTGCACATAGAGTTCAGTAAATGTTCGTTCACTGAACAAATGAATCTAGTCAATGACTTCTTGACCATGATAGTGAAAATGCTACTGCACAGGGTCCTATTTTTACTACCCAGCAATATATTTTATACATACTCATCTATATTTATAGATCTGTCTCCCTCCCTGTATCCTTTTTGTGTATCTATACATAGATATATAATTATTTAAACAAAATGCCTTGAAAGACCCAATTCCACTGGATCCCTGAGAGCCCAAAATCTATCTGTAGATTCATTACTGCTAGAATTGCCAGCCACACAATTAGCCTCTATCGCCATTGGCAAGGCCTCACTTTTCTCATTTACAAAATGACTAAAAGATCTCTAAGGTAAGCAACACTTCCCACTCCCGAATTCGATTCTTTCTCTCTCGTGAGACATCACATATCTTTTTGAGAGGTATCCTATTGTTTGAACTTGGCACATGTTTTTTTCCCTAATGCAAGAATCACAAAAGAAATAATTTGTGATTCTACTAGGGGGCTGGGGACTTGTACTTGTTTTTAAAACTCTTCAGGGCAACCACTGGATAGGTGTCTTTTCATTTCTGTTACTTTAACACTGGGACTCAACATGGTGGGGCCAGCCAGACCTCCAGAGGAGCCTGCCTGGTTTCTGTCATTCCCCCACCTGACCAAAAAAAAAGACTGAAATCCACCCAGTTCCCCACTTCTGAGCACCTTCAGAGCACTTCCTCTTTAGTGCAGATGAGGCCTGTGCCTCCCAGTCTAGCTCCATAGATGCTTTTCTGGTGTGCTTCATGTTAATAACATAGTCTGCTTCCGTCAGCCTTACCATTTCCGGAGTGGGGTGTTTCTTGGTAGTTTGCATTTTTTTCTTTTAATACCTGCATATTTGATGTTGTGTCTGATAGAGTCTGATTGTCCCCATTGTGAAAGTGGTTTTAATGTCATTAATATGTTGATTTGGTTCATAAAAGTGAGAGTAAACTGCCAGTGTCGTATAGTACTTTGTTGGGGGGAAGGGGACTCTCTCTTTTATTTTCTCTTCTTTTTACAGAAAGAAAAAGGCCTCAAATTGTGCCTTTTGGATTATCTTGTTCTCTTTTTACATTTGAATTTCAAAATCCCCTTTAAATGAACAAATCTCAAGGTTTCCATACGACAACTGCCTTTGGGCGTGCCCCTCCCTCACCCCCATAACATTATGGCTGTGGGCACCTCTTCCTTTCAGCTCTCTGTGAATATTCTGTGTCCTTGGCCCTCTCCCAGAGTCACATTGACATTCAGACAACAACCTCTCCCTTAGTTGGTGCTCCTTGATTGCCAAAACCAGCACTCTGCCTCTATTGCTTTACCTCTGTAACAATTACTCTGCACGTTCCTGAAGAAAAATAAAGTTTTAACATTTAATTTCTTACACAATAAATTTTGATTAACACCCAGGTATTAGATGTTGATGAGTGCTGAGGGGAAGACCCAGACGGCAGACACCAAATCTTATTTTTGGAGACTATTTACAGTATAAATGTGTAGCACTTGGTGGTGGGCAACTCTTGCGCATTTGAATAAAAGAGGAACAGAGTTGTTGCCTCATGTGTGTCAGGACCTTCTCCTCTTTGGTCTGCAATGCAGTCCTGCTTTGGCTTAATTAATCCATTAAGCTTTATCTTAACCTTAGTCAGTAATGATCGAGGGGCTCACCGGAGCCATCTAGAATGGGAGAAATTAGATGGATAATGATTTTTGTGCTGATGATGTGTTCTGTCTTTTTATATAGTTGATCCCGTGAGGGACATATTTCTTTGGTGTATTCCTGCTGATGTTCTCAAGACAGATATATTACAGAGAAATAAATCAGACTGTGAGACTTTGCTAGTGTCTAATTCTTGGTGTGTAAATTTAGCGTTTTAAAATCAAAGCTGTTTTTAAAAATACAGTTTTATCAATATAATATTAAACAATCAGGAGAGTGAGAGAAATTTGGGAAACTCTCATTTTGGTATTATTTCTTATTACATTCAGATGTTGCTGTGGAATATTTATGTTAATAGTCTTCTGATTCCTTCCTCCTCTGTGAGTAAACTGTTTAAGATGGTTCCTCCTCTTATCCAATTCAACAAGTGTTTAGTGATACCTATCATGTGCATAGCAGTTGACAGTTCTCAAAAAGCATGAGACCTAAATGGCTTTATATATCTTAAAGTAACAAAAAAGGACATTTTAGTGTTTGTTTTTCATACCAATTTGAAATCAAGACTTAAAAGTTGCAATGCAATAAATAATCAAACTGTATTAAATACCATATTTTTGCTGCCATCAAAACAGTTTATAAACTACAATATACAATTTAAAATACAGTATTTTTTCTGAAATGTGTGGAAACGTGGATGGAGTGGTTCTTACCTTATTTTAGAGGGTTAACAGTTGGCTGGTAATCATCTTGGAAATCTCTCTGGCGTAAGTGAGGTTTAAGTTATCATTTGAATGAAGGAAAGATATTCTTCAGTGCATGAGGGATTATTCCATAGATGCAGGCTTATGTGGGAAAAGTTCAGAGGTGGAGAGGGTGTATTCTCAGTGGAAAGAAGCCAGAAGACAAAAGTGACTTTCTTTGTGGATTAAGGTGAGCCTTAGTGGCACCAGGCGCTGACAGGTTAGACAAGCAAACCTACAGGAGGCTTTCAGTGCTGGGAGTCTGGAATTCGCAATTGATCTGAAGTAGGGTAGAAATCCACTGGAGGACTAAAGAGGGGACTGTGACAGTCAAGCCATTGAGAATATGTTTGGAGTGAGGAGGCAGTTTTCATATCCTAGGTACAATGTGATTAGGAGCTGGCCAAGAATATTAGTAAAAAAAAGATGTATTTGAGTTAATGTCATCATGAGAAAATTTCTAGATTTGATAAGTGGCTCTATATGAGAATCAATATATTAAAATGTGAATGCTTAGCAGAAGATTGGGCCATTGGATGTGTTGGACTATGGTTATACAGAATTTGTATAGCAGAATGATTTAAAAGGAAAGAGAGAATGCTTTTTATTATAGGGGTTTTAAGGAGCTAGCAGCCATCTAATTAGAGATATCCTGAAGAGAAAGTGTGATCTAAGTTAACTAGCTTAGTTATCCCTAACTAAAAGAGGTAGGTTATGAGAAAAGATGGATAAGTGCATCAGCCCCTCAGATGCATGAGTATAATTAGAAAAAACTGTGGCCTTAAGATGATTCTTTGAGGGGCAGCATATTGAGGAGTAACAAAAGGTTATATTGAGGAAATAAATGAAAGGAGAACACTGACCCAAGATTATAAATTACAGAAGCCAAAGACAAAGAAAGAAATCTTTTTGAGCTTTTTAGGGTCAAAAAAGCAAAAAACAAAAAAGGGCTAGAAAGAACTGCAGGATTGTCTCAGCCAATATCCAAATTTTGTGTACTGGGAAAAGGAGACCTAGAAGACAGATGTGGTCCGAGGAAGAAGAGCCAACGTGTAAAAGAAATAGGACTTCCAGTGCCCCTTCACCTCTGCTGTGCTGCCTCAGTGGGGGACTCGTCCAATCAACTCTTGCAAATGTCATAAGTTAAGCAAAGAACAGCTAAATTTGTAGAGGGCCATGCTGACACAAACTGGCTTGTGTAATTCCATTGCCAAGAGTAAGGAAGAAGGTGATATTAAAATCTCTGTCTCTGCTTCAGCTGTGGACAGGGTGGTCAACTGAAGAATTAAAAGGTTTTGCGAATTTCAGAGCAACACCCTATTGGCTGCTAAATATCAGAATCACATACATAAGAGGACATTCAGATATACAGCTACACAATTATGTGATGGTTTCCGACTTGGTCCTTAATATGCAGGGAAAATTCTAGGGGTGTCTGCCAAATTAAAATAATTAAAATTAGACTTAATCGATTAAAAAAAAGACAGAAACTGAAGAATCCTTCACTCTGTCCTAAAATGAAAGGTTGGTTTGCTTTGCATCTTGACTAGCTTTATTCAGAATGACAGTAAAAGGAGTTGGTCAATGCCATGGTCCAGAAGATGTGCCATGCTTTGCTTACTAGATATTTTTTAATTGGCTTCTTTTCTTTAGGAAGACCTCCTAAATTTGACCTAAGTAAAGACCATAAACTTGAGCCCATGCTAACTACAACTGTAAGATCGTTCAGGGGATGGGGACTCTGTGCAGTTGTGACATGTTGAACGGGGCTCCCCTGCATAATGTGATCCCTGTCTTTAGGAATAGCGCTTTGCTCCCATGTTAATACATTCTGGAAATTACTCAAGAGGCAGCTTTGGCATTAGAATAGCAACTTTCAAAGCAGTGAACGTCAGCACTTCTATTTCTCCTTCTTTTTGGCGTGCATTACATGAAGCTGGAAGGACTAATTGGCTAAATGAAGGGACTCAGTGTCGCAGAGTTGAAATCCTGGCATGTAAATGGAGAGGTGGGGAGAAACTTTGCATGCATATCTATATGGCCTCCCTTTGTGAATTATCATAATAGAAATGGTTCTGCCCCTTCTCTAGTTTCCCTGCGAGATGAGTTGGGGTGTGAAGTGCATGGCACAGAAATTCACCATGCTTTGTATCTATGATTACTTGTCTCTGCGTGCATCTTTTCCACTCCTAAATTGCATGTTTACCCAAAGTTGCTGAATAATACATTGTTTCAAAAGATGTGCCCCTGAATTAAGGTTGTTATATGACAATTATAATATGACCGTGTACAGCTAACTACTGTAAAGAAAAAAAACAGTAAGTGGCATTTTCAAAAGCAAACAGGGAAATCACTTATTTGTTTTATAGGTGTTAGATTTACTTCCTTGACCTCTGCCAAGCATTGATACAGACGAATCAATAATGGGATCAAACTGTTCACATGAGATTGGTTCCCTATGACAGTAGTCAACTTGGCATGTTGGATGTCTCAGTCACTGTATCATACATATACTTTTTATGAAAGACTATTTCAAGACAAGGTCTATAGTTTATTTTTAACTTTTATGAAATTCCAAAGCCTAGAACTCTCCTGGTTCACCTGTCCTGCCTTCTAGTAGCATGTTAGCTAAATTGTCATAGACAAATGAGGATCAAATGTATTTCACAAAATTTACAGTGGGGCATCAGAGTATTTCATGTGAGGATTTAACATCTCCTGAAGTATGTAAGAATTTTATAACTAAACTCAATGCCTCATACTTCTCAAGCCCCCTTTTAAAATGTTTAATCTGAGTTACATATAAGGAAGATTTATTAACACATCATCTTACTGATGAACCATTATCAAATTATCTCTTAATATTTTGGGCAAACAAGGAAGGAAGCTTCTTTGGCCTTTGCTCTGAACCTTTGCTAAGCTTTTCTCATTTCCATTAAGTATAGAACTTTGGATTCCAAGGTTAATATAAGACAGGATGAATATAAGTCATCCATTTCTTTGTTAACTTTTGTAAGCATTTATTTGTAAAGCACATTTTATGCTTAGTTAAGTCTATGAGAGCTGAGCCTAACACACCAGAGTGACGTTCTGTAGTATAAACATCTTACAGACTAGTAATTGTTGAACTCTTGATCAGTGAGAAAATCACTTGAGCTCACTAGACATCATTGTACAAAATTTTGTGGTTAAAGAGTGTTCCATGGAAGCTTGACTCTGAAAGAGATCCTTAGTGGCTCAACTGAAAGCTCAGTAAATTTTAGACTTGGTTAAACCAATTTTGAGAATGCCAGATTTAATTTAAAGGCTAAATATTAAAATGTTGCCCTTTGAATATGGGAGAAAAGGGCTTGCCTGGAGAAGAACATGGGTAGAGCTAGGCCCTCACAGCCAAATGATGGAAAATGCCCTTTCCCTGTTGCCTTCTACCCAGGAGGGGTGAGGTACACTTTGACTATTTTGCCAATCATTGGTCATGCTGCTGTAAAGGTAAAGGTGACTGACCCAAAATATATATAACACTTTTTTTTTCAGTAGCTTATGATATTTCATTCATCTCATCAATCAGTAAATAAGAACGCACAGGTGTCATTCTTTTCAAATGAGAAACGGAAAAACTGAGGTTCTGTAAGATTCAGTACCTTGCTGAGTGTTACCTAAATAATCAGTGGTCACATCAAAACCAGAACTCAGTTTGATGTCTAGAAGCTACAGAATGTTATTTTCAGGACCAAGTGGAACAAGTTATGTTCAGTTTGATTTTAATGCATTTCAGAATCTGGACAACATCTTACAAAATGTCTGATTGTATCCTATTTTTTCTGTAGATCTCTAGAAAGGGAATTACAATTGCGGGTGAAGGGTAAATTTATTTTCTGACAATGGTATGCCTTTGTTCTTACCATCTCATCAGCTGATTTGAGGGAAAATTCATATTCCATGTCAAATTAATGTAAGGTGGGTAATGTCCAGTTGCAATATAGTCATAAAACATACTTTCTTGCTGTGTGTTCATAAAGTCCAAGTTCACAACCACAAGGTTAGTAGATCTTTGACACCAGAGAAGTGGCAGCAACAACTCCAAAGGGGCCTCTGTCTTTTGTTTTCTAAGAGCGGCTTCTAGGTGAGCTTTGAATCCCATTGTGAGAATGCCAGGAGTGTGGAACAAAATAGGAAAGCCACAGCCTGAGCAGACGATGTAGTGGTCTAAGTAAAATGTAGTTGGTCTTTCATTTCTCTTCATTGTTACCCTCTATCATGCCTGAGTTAGACAGAAGAACTGATTTAAATAGTGTAACAATTCCTCTAAACTTCATCTACTTGTATGTTCAACAGGGCTGGAGGGAGGCTACAAAAGAAAGTCATGGAACAGAGCAATACTTGTGCTTGGTTCATGCCTTGTAGCAGATTAGTCTTTGGGGCCATTCCATGGGAGACTGCACTTAGATACAACCAGAAACAAAGTGAGGTGGAGGGAGAGGGAGAGACGGGGTGATGTCAACTAGATGAGGGACATTGGAGGAGAGGGAATATTTTTCCTGAAAGGCTCACCACCCACAGAGAGTTAAAAAAAAAAAAATCTGTAGTCTTAAAATAACTTTAATGTCTTATTTTTTCCTTCACCAGGAAATTAACATTCAGAAAGTTATGTTTTTGAATGTGTCCTGATGTATGTCTAAATCAGGAGTACATTTTTATGGCTAGGTTATAAACCCTTAATAATAGTGAGGAGTTAAAATGGAATGCCTTCAAATGATAACCTATACCTACTGCAGGCTTGAAACTCGATTAGCCCAGCTATTAAAACCAGGAGGACAAACTGTTTCTTCCCTGGATTCAAAAGCTGTTAGGCTACGGCATGACCCAGTACAAAAGTTTTCTGAATCTCTCTCCACTTTACAAAACGTCGGCTCATTGCTGCCGTCTGCAGTGAAGTTGTTTACAGCTCTGTGCTAAGTGGAAAGTTCAAATCAATTATTGTCCATTAGAGTTTAGGTATAACTGATGAAATATCCCCAGAGGAGTATTGTAAATGTATCAAGACGTCCTTCCCCATTATAGAAATGGGGACGCATAGTGAATTACTTACCTTCTCTCTTACCCTTAATGCCTCTGAAAGGCTGCTGGGCAGACAGAGCTCATCTTGTCTTGCTGGGCTTTAAAGTGAGAACTTTACCATTTGGTGAACATGCGTAGTGAGCTGGCAAAAAGTAAATTTCAACTCTCTAGACTCTCTTGTGGACATAAAGGCCTAAGAAACAAAAGACAGGAAAAACCCTAAGAATTGATTAAAGCCAAAACCCAGAAGTTCCCTGGTAATCAAGTTCTTTTGGAAATAAAAACTTCTTATTAACAATCAAATGAGAAAAGCTTTGACGCCAAGTCTTTAGCAAATGATAATATGGTTTAACGCCAAATAATTTGTGCTTTCTTCCCTCAAACTGGTTCTCTACGGTTGTCTATATTTGGCTTTAGCAGGACAGAAAAAGAGACCCACTCACTGCTCAAGTGAAAGACAGATAGCTCTAATGTTCCAGAATCTGTTATTCAGTCATGGACTCTAATAGTGACTATTACCTCATAAAGGCCAGAACTGAGAGGAAGAAGGGGGTCTGATTTGCAATCTTCTGTAACACGAGATGGAATAGAAGGTATTTTACCTCCTTTTAGAGTTGTCTTTACTCATTCTCTTTCCCTAGTTGTGCCCCAGAGCAATTCCTGTGCCCTAGAGACCCTAGGGCTGAAATGCTAGGGACTTGTTTTGACATGGGAAGACTAGACTGGATAGTGTTCTTCAGAGTGCAATGATTTTTCAAAAACCCGAGAAATGACAGACAAAGATCAAGGAGACATCATTCTCCTGTATCAACCTTTCTTTCCTATATGTGCATAGGTGAGCAAGACACCTTTTTATTCATTCTGCTCCAATGGGTGCCCTACAGGGAAGCAGTGGAACATAATTCTAACCCAGACTGCCAGTCATAATGGGGATAAGAAGCATCTTTAAAATGCAACACTGATTTCTTTGTGTTTCTTTAACACCAAGGATAACTCCAAGGATGTTTCTTTCTGCTGACAGCTCTGTCCGTGGTGCTAAGTAGGAAATTGTCTATATTTCCTCCTTGTGGCCCATATGGCTTACCCCCAGCTCTCCTGGGCTTCCCAGTATCTATCTATAGAGATACTAATAGCTATGCAGTAAATCTAGTTGAGATGAAAACAATGCTCCCAGGATATTTACCAAGTCAGATTTTCTTCTAGATCACTCAGGTAATGAGAATTTTCATGTTGCTTTGTACCTCTATTTAGGTAAGTCTATTGCTTTTTTTAAGTTTACAAGGAGAAGTCCATTGGGACCTACCTTTGATTACTAAACCAACACTTTTTTACCAAATTATGTACTGTAAAAACTGTCACTAACTCAAAGAGAACAATCTGGGCCATTCGCACCCAGCTCCCCCTCCCCTCAACTGTACATCTACTCACAAATCACCAGCTTCTAACAATTTATGATATTTAAAGATTTATCTAATTTATTTCCCACATTCACAGTAAGGGCCATTGGTCTGGTGCATTCAGCATGCACACGGTATGTTTCTCTTCTTTTGGATTTCATTTATTCTATTTGGTATATCAGTTGTTTTGGCAATGTAGATTGTGTAATTGTTTCCTCTTGGTGTTTCAGAAGAATTATTTTATATGCTAAGTGTGAGATTAAAACTTAGTGATTAAAGTCTAAATTCTGTAAAATAATTAAAATTCTACAAAGAGAATGGCCCTCAGATTTGTCCTGTGTCTCAATGACAAAATGCCAAAGAACTGTACAGGTCCCTATCTTTCTTCATTGGGAGTAGAGCATCGGGGTTTCACCCTTGAAAAGCAGCCTCAATGTGATAGCCTTAAATATATACCCACAGTACCAAATGTGTGTTTAGAGTTATTTTCCTGCCCCATTACTATGTGTTTAGTCAGTCCTTTCTCAAATCAGCTTCCCTGTTCTGAAACCCAATTTTGCTTGCCCTTTGCTGACTACCAGCCAGCACACCCAAAGACTGCTAATATGCTTGCTCAGATTTAAGGAGCAGTCCTGGTTTTCAAGTTTCTTGTAGCCATTATTTGTGTTCCAAATTATTGCACTGTGTCTGTATTAATTTTCTGTTTCTGAAAGTAAACTCCATGCATTTCAAGGCAGCACGGTTTCTTTTTTATATTTTCCAGGGAACTGGTGTTTTTAATGTCATGTGAGGACAACATTACACAATGGATCTTTGGCAGGGATACACAGAAATGAATACCGTGTGCGAACAAACATTAAATGGCAGTCTTAATTACAGAGTTTGATTCTGTTGTTTTTAATGCCCTTCAATTTTATAATTTGATGGAAAATGCATCAACACAGCTATTTTCTTTCTACCCTAAATGATTAAAGATTGATATACCCCCAAACCATAGTAGCTTGTTAGATCTGGTTAATCAGGTAGGTCTTACATTTCATCCACTAGAGGGCAGTAGGGATACACATCCACACCAACCAATATGTGCAACATATGGTCGATGTGGAAACATAGTAGCCATAGCTTTCCTGTGTATGAAAAATTCCCATTACAGTGTTGCTTCACTTATAATTATATTGAAAGTAAACACTAATTCACAGACGGACTACGCATATTTTATTTCAACATACCCCACTAGTGTTTTGTCTATACTACTTTAAAATGCCCTGAGTAACAAAACTTCTATTTCCCTTGGGAAGCTATATCAAAACCCAACTGTTCTCACTGCTGGATTTTTTTTTTAATATACTCAAGATCTATTAGTCTTTCTTCTAGTTCATTTAGAGCTCTATTGCAAACTATTCCATTTTTCCTTATAATAAGGCTAGTTCCATTCTGGAAAGCAAATGTTTATTGAGAGTCTATTGTGTATCACTAAGTGAATGTATGGCCACAACTGACAAGGGTTGCAATACAGTATTTGAATAAATTTGCATGACTCAGAAAGCTAAAGGAGAAACTCTCCTAGGTCAAATGTCAGAAGAAAAGTTGGTCTCAGTTTTAAAATGAGTAATAACCATAAAGCTGTCACACTTGGGGATATGTTTAGTTGTACTTCGATTTCTATATTGAAATTCAAAGGGTATCAGGAATGCCTGGTAACATCAGATAACACCTAAAGAATTCTGAGGTATGCAGCTGACACATCAGTGGGTTCGTGCCAAGCAAATGACCTGGAAGTTTACTAATCAAGGTTGATCCTTCTTCCTTTCACAGCTGATGGTCAGATTAGCCTACAAGTTTCAGAAACTATACTGAGAATCATTATACACACTTATGAAGGATAGAAAATGGGTTTGTGAGTTTCCCCAAGGTAGGCGTACCTTGATTATGTTGCATGTCTATTTTCTGTCATCGACTTTTTGGGTCCAATCTTGGTCACTACACCATGGGAAAGCGATCCAAGTTCATGTGCAATACTGTGGTTTGCATCATTAGTTTCTTGGCATATACTTTGATTATTAAGTATCTGAGGGGGAGGGTAGAAGAAATCCAAGCCAAGAAAGTTCCTTTAAGGCTAGAATTCACAATTACACAGTTGTTTAAAAGTCCTTTTTTCCTTTACATTAAAGACAGAGCAAGATTTTTTGCTCTATTGAGTATATTCATCTGGAAGGATTTCCATAAGGCTGTCCCGATCACTAAGAGCAATTCCCAGATAGACGTGTATGCAAACAAGAGCCGTTCAGAATCCAAGAGCAAAATTTGAACACTGCAGAAATTCCAGAAATGATACTGCCTTTTATATTAACATCCTTTGAACCTCTGTAGGAAGTAACCTATTCTTCGGAGTTTTTGAAATAAAGTACTTTCTTTTGCCAATTAAGAAAGCAAGAATGTGGTTTCGTAGGCTGTGGTTTCATTTTCTTGAGGAAAATAGTAGGGAGAGTTACAGAATCTTCATGGGAGTCTACACAATACCATATCCCAGGCTTTCTATCACAAACAAAGCTTAGATTTGAAATTTATGTCACCTGTAGTAAAGTCCACACGAGTATTTTATGTGGAGGTAATTAAGAGCAAATGTGCAACAGCCATTTTTGTGTTTTTGTTTGTTTCAAAATACCAGAGGTGATTAGGCCATATTATGAACTAATTACTTACTTAATTTATTTAAGTTGAAACGAGTTTTTGAGTTATACAAGGGCCAGAAACAAGAACTCATTAATCCATTCTGCACATCACTGAAAGGAACAAAACAAAGAAGCTAATGCCTTTATTTTATTATGTTACAACACACTAATATTTTGAACACTGATGAGGATCCAAGTGGTCAAAACATCTGTATTTGGTAAGAAAATAAAACAAACTCTTTTTCCACAACTATTTGGTCCTTTCAGTGGTGTGCTGAAATTCAGAATGAATTACCAAAGGTATTAAAACGGTGTGTCCTTTTTAGTACATTTTCCTATGGAGTTTGAAAGATTCTTCAAACATATTTGAAAATAGTAAATAAATAACCTACAAAACTCAATATTTTCTTAAATTTGGAAGTAAACCACAGTCATTCCTGGGCTTGGGACTCTATATACCAAGTTTCAAACCAGAGCATATTTTGGTATTTTGATGATTGAGCTATAACCCCCTGAAAAGAGGGACTGATTATGTGCAGTAAGGACAGCTGCCCATAGAGCTGCAACTGAGCTACTAGAATAAAGCTAGTATTTACCTGTCGCTGCTGACCAGGAGATGTGAGACTCGGTAGATCTGTTCTGTAGGCCCTAAGAAAAGCTCTGTAAGTGCTCTGTGATTGAGTTTCGCCGTCCGCACCTATACTTTATCAGCTTCTAGAAGGGGAGAAGGTGGGGAGCACAATACACTCACGGAGGCAAAACCAAACCAGAACAAAACCCTGTTTGTTGCAAGCAAATTGAAAATGTCAGAATATTTATGATCCAAGGTTACTTGTTCTAATGTTTGATTCTTTATCTTCCAGGTTCTAATCCCTCTATATAGTCAGGGTTTTTTTGTTTTGTTCTGTTTTGTTTAAGTGTGCTAGGGAATTCAAATTATCATGTTTGACCACACTGATCAGGTGGTTGATATTACTAAGTATCTCAATTTCTATTTTTACATGTTCTTTTATGACATGATTCCCATTACCTAAAGCAAAATTCTGGCATATGATTGCCACCTAAATCACTGGGTAAGGCCGGGTGAGATGGCTCATGCCTGTAATCTCAGCACTTTGGGAGGCCGAGACAGGCAGATCACGAGGTTAGGAGTTCAAGACCAGCCTGACCAATATGGAGAAAACCCGTCTCTACTAAAAATACAAAACATAGCCAGGCGTGGTGGTGGGCGCCTATAATCCCAGCTACTCAGGAGGCTGAGGCGGGAGAATCACTTGAAGTCAGGAGGCGGAGGTTGCAGTAAGCCAAGATCACGCCACTGCACTCCATTGTGGGCGACAGAGCGAGACTCTGTCTCAAATAAATAAATAAGTAACTGGGTATCCCACATATGGGCAAAATCTATGTCCAACTATAGTATTTACAAAGAGGTAGTGATTCAATCTGTAATACTGGCTAAGTCATTTACCATCCCTGTAGGAGATGGGGTGACTGCAATGGAAGCAGACTTGTGATTTTCCAAGTGAAAATGGAGAGGGAAAAATATCTGTAATTTTCATATCCTAACTGAATGTTGTGAGGATTTGATGAGCTATTTATGCAATCTTAAAATCAGGGAATTCTCTCAGGATTGGCTATCTCTTTTGGGAAAAGGCTACTGGCAAGGACACTCTCAAGTGATTCAAGGAGTCTAAATAGTAATATTGTTCTTGTAGTACAACTACTATACAGTGATACCACTGTCTCAATGTCAGTGAGACCCATGTTTTAAATTATTTCGCCCAGGAATACAGATGCATCAATCCTGAGTATCAATTGTATTGATACCAATACAATTGGTATCAATCCCTGTGCTCTCTCTTGGCCCTTCTCCACTTAAACCTAAGTTAGAATCTTTCACTATGAAATAGAGTTTTACTCTATTCCAAGACATTTAGTCATTGAACAAATATTTATTGGGCAAGTACTATGTGCAAAGCATTATATCAGGTCATCTGCTTTATATGAGAATTGAATCTATAATGTTAACCCTATTAAACCTATGTTTTAACTGAGTAAACCGGCCAAACAAGACTTACAAAATAAGAACTTTAGATTTGAAAGGAGTCCTTCACTTTACAGGCAAAGGCATTTAGGCCTAGACAGTGTAGTGATTTTGCACTACTCAACATACCAAATTTGTATCAAGAGCCAGAACCAGAGCTCAAAGCTGCTGACCTTCACTCGAAGATGTGCTCCATCCCTATAAGCCCCTTCATCAAGCAGTTTTTCTCTGAACCTAGACAGTCATTTCTGACATTTTTCTCTTATTCTCTTTCTTCTTTGGCACTGATAGTTCCTTTAGTTCAGTTAAACAATGACATAGCTTTGCCAGGTGCAGCAATGCCACATCCCCATGCCTTGTTTGCAGTGAGATTGTCACATTGGTGTGACAGTTCTGCTTAGAGAATTATTTTGACCTTGTCTTAATGATATCAAACCACACTGATTTTTCATTAGCCAGTGAGAGTTACTATTTGGTCACTATTTGGGTGGTCCCTAGCCAAGGGAACATTTATGAAAGCTATGAGTTGCCAGTGTTACAGAAACCTATTACATCTGTGGCTGAAATCCTACGGCGGGGGGAGCGGGGGGAAGAAAAGAAAGGGGAGCAAAAATGTACAAAAGGAAAGGGAAGAGAATTCCAGAGAAAGGATTATAGATGAATTTACTTTTACCTAGACTTTTAATAAAATTCATAAATAGCTCCTATTCACATGTAAACATATGTAATAATTTTATATATTTCATATAAGATATATAGTATTTTATATATTTTATATACAATTGCATAGCATGTTCTAATTTTTACATTTCATAATTACATTTTGTATATATTTTATATAATTTTATATAAACTATATAGTATTTTATGTATTCATTGTTTCATATAAAAATAACTGTTCCCATTTTATAAGGACAGAAATTAAGATACAGGTATTTTGTATTATCTTTCAAGGCTACAAATAATTTTGAAAGTTTTGTTACTTTTGTTATGAGGGACACAGAGCTCCTAAGATATGTTATCACAGCCTTCAGGCTAGCAACACTCTTGCATTACATAATCTCCTTTTACTAAACTTAAATTTTCTTCAAAATGTGAAGAAACAAAGCTCATGCAGATTAAATCAGAGTCTGGGAAAGTAAACTCTGGATTCTTCTCTAATGTTTCCTCTCCTCATTTTGCTTCTCTCCCAACTCAGCTATTTCTTATGTTTCTCATCTTCCATTTTGATATCCCACTCAACATTAGAATTACTAAAGCAAGGAGATTGTTGGAGTCCATCATATTCATTCACTTATTAGGTGTTACTTCTATTGTAGTACCTGAGTTTAGATTAGGAAACCTAAGAATGAGTCTTTAGATTAGTTGATAGAGAATAAAGAGTTTCTGTTAATATACATTGTAGTCTGAGGTACTCTATAAATAATCCATAGCAGCATATGTAAAAGCCATATGCCTTTTACCTTCTCGTGATCTGTTTACTTTTTTTGTTCCTTCTTAATGAGAGCTGGAGACATCTTTAATGTAAAGTCATAGATGTGCACATGGTTTGATGACAAGAAGCTACAGTACACATAGTTTAGATACCAAGGGAAATGAAGAGCAAGACCTCACATCTCTTTAACAGGTTAAATTGGTCATCTTAAGCTGTTAATACATCAGGCTACTGGGCAGAAAACAGCAGCAGTGTGGTAGTAGAGCTTTGGAAGTAGATAATCCTAAATTCAAATCCCAAATCTGCCATTTACCAGCTGTGTGACCTTTGTTAATTTACTTTTCCTCTCTGAACTTCTCTGATCCTTGCTTCTCTCATCTATAACATGGAGATGATAGCAGTTGCTGCAGAGAAGGAGTGGCATAATACAACTTAGGATGTGACATGTGTGACTGGGGGTTCAAGCATTTGTGCACCTTCTGGCCCCAGCAGGCTTACTATCAGTGCTATAGTTAGTCCCTAGTTTCTTACAAGCATATGATTATAAGAAAGGTCCTTCTGATTCGGGCTCATGGTCCTTTCAGCTCAGCATTCATTTTCTGATCACAAGGCCAGGAAACTGTTACATAAGACACAATTGTCCTTGTTGCTAACTTCAAGAATTAGAGTTATTTTCCTCCAGATAGCCTAGTTTCTCTGAATAACCCACTATGGACTTATTATCCATGAATTTAGCTAAACCTTTATGATACTATTTATGTCATCAACCTTTAATGAATTTTATAAGTTTATTGCCTACTGTGTAAAGTAGTTCTTTACTTTGTCATAAATTGTTTCTTTTGAAAAGTAATAAGATGGCGTCCGTTCATATATACTAGAATTTGATAAAGAAATCCATGGTCACTTACCCAGGCCTTTTGTTTCTTTATAGATATTTACAGTCTTCTTGCCTGAATTTTACCATTATAAATAGAAATCTTCATCTTATATCATGATTATTTTAATCAATACTGAACTTTCTTATTGTATTTTCGTTCAGACATCTCTCTTGATATAAATATGTTTATGTATGTATGTGTTTGTGTGTGATTAAAATTGGATTATATGACAAAAAAAATACTGAACTTTCTCCTGTCCTTTTTATTTATTTATTTTTTGAAGTACTTCATCCAGAAAGTGTTCTACACATGGGTTGCCATTATCTTTTACTAGAGCTGATCGTAATTTAACTCTCCCCTCCTTCTGTCAAAGTTACACTCTAAGTATGCTCTGGGCTCAAAACAGAATGATCTTAATGTGACTGCAATTGTATTTAAGCCAAAGTTCAGGTTAGAGACAGCTGGCAAATGTTCAACAAACTGGACCAAAGAGGAAGAATCATAACAAAAAAGATGTGATTCTGTTTTGTAGCAAAGTGAGAAACCTGTCTGAAGGAAAAACTGGAGACTGAATTTTTTTGCTCATTTTGGAGATCGTAAAGAAGTACAAGGCAATGTTTTCCAAGACAATTTGTTCCACTAAAGTGACCAGAACTAAGTCTAGTTGGGCTGGCTGCCCTAGGTGGCAGTCAGAGGTTGGGGCTACTATTTTGACAATGGCAGCAGAAATCTGTGACCAAAAAAAGCCTAAAACTGCTTGCCTCTATGTTAGCATCGCTAGCATGAAGTGAGATTTGAACTTTAAATGACTCATTATGAGTGGGTGGCAACTCACTGTGGAGGCAGTCTGTGAACCCAAGGTCAGCATCCCGGTGAGAAATCCCTTCAGGTATGAGTGAGCTATACAACCAGTCACACTGAGACGGGAGATCCCTGTCCTCTTCAGCTTTGTCAGAGCATTCCCGGCTTCGTTTCCAGTCCTGTTTCTGAGGATATTTGGCACACTGCTTGGCCTGCACTTGGCACCACTGTCTTCAGAAAATAAATGTCTTACATTTGTACAGTGCTTTATGGAACACTTTCTCATAGATCATCTCAACTGATCCTCACATCTCTATGGTAACTGTTCATGTTCCCATTTTGTGGATGAGGAAAAGGGATTGAATTACTTGTGCAAATGGTGTTAGTAAGTTGTGGAGCAGGGACTGGTCTTGTGATACGAAGTCTGTGTCCTTTTCATGTCACCACCACCATAAAGATAGCCAGGTCATTTTGGACATCTTCCTAAAAATATACCTTCTTTCATTTTTCCCTGAATGTAGTGCATTATAGTTATTTGTACTGATGTTGCTCTGACCTCCTGTGGATGACAGCAAGCCTCATGAGATCATCCTGCAGACTTTGTCTTTTAATACTGCGAATACTAATAACACAATGTTCTACAGCTTCCATATCGTGGGTAGTGTTCAGTAAGCCTAGCACCAACCTTATGTCTGGACTGTCAGTCTGAGAAGAGGTCAGTTTATCCCAAACTTTTCTTGTTTTTATAAATTTTCTTTCCATATTAAAATTGTCCTTACACTCCTTAATTCAAACGTGCCTCAATATTATTTTAACAAACTCAGTAGCGTCTGTACATTACATCTTTCTGTACTCTTCCCTCCCTCCTGAGGGAAGAATCCCTGAATGATCCTAGTAAGTTCTGAAAAGCCTTAGCAGGGTAGATAATGGGTAAAGATCATTGTATTTCAGCTCCCTGATCCATTACACCCCTGCCTTTCACCAGCATGCAGAGCGTTGTGTTTTTTTCTAACAGAATAAATTAAATATGAAAGAGAAGGACTAATGTAATTCAAATAAACATGTTAATGACCCTATTTTTCCATTTGGTAACTAGACCGGATGTGGTGGAATGCCAGTTTTTTACTGAGCCTGTAATTTAAAACTTTCAACAAGGACACTTTTTTTCCCTTTTATTTCCATCCTCCATTCCCACCCGCTTTCATTCTTACAGACACTCCTTACTGTCCAATTAGTTTTGGAACATGAAAACTGTCCTCACGGCTGCCTGGAGCCACGGGGGACCTGGGATGGTTTCTCTCTACGGGATGGCTTGTAAGACTCCAGTTTTACTGGTGATGACCCTGCCAGAGCTCTGTGCCGTTGAAGGGTGTGGGGAAGGAGGTGACTGGTGCATCCTGTACCTCCTCTGCACCCCCATTTGTGTATTTTTTATGTTTTGCATGTACATGTTTGCTGTTCTAGGCAGCACTTCAGCATTCAGATTTGGGAACAGAAGAGCTAGTTTGCTTTTAACCCTGTAAGTAGCCATCCATCCCGGCTACATTTTATATGAGTCAAGGCCGTGGTATAAGAGCTTGTTCTCATCCAAACTAAAACCCTCACTAACTCGATGTGTCTCCGGATGACTGCCTAGTTTATTTCTTCTCTTTTCTCCACTAAGTCTGTTGTCTCCCTCTGCACCCAGGGAGTAGCCATTTTCCACAGCAGCCCCCACCCCTCCTCCAGAAAACGGCCTGCTCAAAATGGAGCCCTTCTTCTCCTCCAGACCTCAAATCTGCCACCTGTCTGCTCCATTCATCATTAGTTAGCTATACAGCGTGATTTTCCCCCAAACTGTATGTATTTAATCCCTGATTTCTCCCTCACCTCACAATGTGACGTCCTTTCAGCATTTTACCTGCTGGAACCAGCGCTCTCTTGTTTCTTTTACTGTGGTCACTTGCTGGAGTTTTAAGGAAAACTTTTTGATGTGGACACATTTCAGTTTTTTTCGAATTTGCACTGGAGAGAGGAATGAAGGAGAGAGGGGGCTCTGGCCCTGTTACTTCCTGTTTGTTTTTGTTCTGGAGAATGCAGACCATCTGTGTCTCTCAGAAGCTATTCTTCTACAGTCACCGTGCTGAGGCTGATATTTAATTTCTTAGTTTTTCCCTCATTTCTCTCTAATTTCCGATTCCTCCTCCAAAAACTACTAAGCCCCTCATTAAATCTTTCTTCCTGAATTTTCTTATCTTAATAGTACCTCTGGATGCAGTTCTGTCCCCATTAAGGCCAGGATTTCAAATTAAGTAAATGATAATTGGAGAGAGGAAATGGGAGAGAAGGGAACAAGGAATCAGTAAGCAAACAGAAAAAAAAAAGTGGGTTCACTTTTTAAACATGGAGTTCACTGATTCTCAGACCCAGCTCCCATATGTCCTGGCATCATTGTTCAGCTGAAGTCTCACCTGTTAGGTGGACCTTGTCTTTTTCAGGGGAAACATCTGTGGGATGTTGGAGCTCTCTGAAAGTCCCTCCCTAATTTATTTCTCCTGCCACGCAGACTTTGATAAAGGTTGTACTTTATCATAATAATCAAGATGGTTATCTTCCAGAACTAGTAGAGATATTCTCCCTCTTCTGAGAGCTGCCCAGTGAATCCCCATGTATAGTCACCCTATATAAAAGTCCTATATTTTCTTTTACATGCAATTTCATTAAACCAAGTCTCTAAACAACTACATCCAATTTCAATAGATAACTCTCTATAACTTATGAAATTTTAAGTTTTTCATAAGCAGCATCTTTCTGAGACACATCTTCATTTCAGATGTCATTGCAATTTAGGACACAATAGTTCCCTCATTTTAAAAAAATGTAGCTTTGATTTTTTTTTTTAATTCTTAAGGTCAGGATTAAAAAGCTAAATGAATTCCAGGCTTCAAACTCCCTGAATTATATTTCAGCTGGTTCAAGCCTAAAATGTGCTATGTCGACAGTCCACAGGGGAGTAGTAGTTGTGCCGAGTAGTTGTGGCCTTCATAGAGTGCTTTTTGGAGCTCTCTCCTCTGGTCCCCCACCCCCTTCCTTCAGCTGCTTCTGTTTGTTCCTGCTGTAGTGCCTTCAGCCATGAACATACCGTTTAATCAGTGGTGTATTAAAATGGACCTGGTACAGTCAGCAATAGCTAGGCCAAAATCGATTGGCTATTTTTAAAAGGAAAAAAAGAAGATAGAAAATTGCTCTTTTAATCTAGGTAAATCAAATCATGCCTGCTTGCTTTCCACCTGTAGCTAAGTGTAGGCAAGAGCATTCTGATTGATGACAGTGTTTCTTTGTGCTTCTTTATTCATGCTTATCCACTTGGGGTAACAGCACAAGGGTAGCTTCAGAACTGAGTTTTCACATTCACTTGAGAAAGCTTGTGCTCTTTTTCTCTCAGGAAAAAAAAAAAAATCTTCCCTTTGCCCACTCTTAGAAGATTTGAATAAAAGCCAAGTACGTTCAACCTTTTCTGCCTTTTTGGTTTTTTCCTGCCATGAAATCATATCTGACTGTGACATCACAGTGTGTTGCTTTGGGCAGCCTTGTGATGTATGAAGGCGAGGACCTTAATTGGGTTAACAGAGCACACCAGGAGCCAACGGCAGATGAGCGCCGCTCTCCCACTAGGCAGTTCTCTGCTCCTGGCAGTGTGAAAGAATCAGAGACCGGCTTGAGAGGAGCACCTTCTCCCACGGATTTTTAACTCTGAGGCTTTTTCTTCTTTTAGTGTATTACTATCCAATGAAATTAATTTTTAAAACAAAAAGTATATAAATGTGCTTTGTTTTTAAACTGCAAAAAAAATGGGAGTGGGGGTGGAATGTGCCGGCAGGTTTGTTCTATGGCATTGATTTGTGACCAACAAAGGAAATGTCTACTTGTGAGACACAAATCAATGCAACCAGACTGCGAAAGTGCAAACAGAGATGTGAGAAAATTATTCAATCGTTACTCTTCTATGGAATTTAAAAACATTGAGTCTTTAGATTGTTCCAATAAAAAAAAAAAAAAAAAGTGAATCACTAGAAGAAAGGAAGGGAGGGTATGAGGACTGGTTCTAATTTCATCAAAGGTTTTTCTCTTGTGATTGTGGAAAGGTCCAGCAAGGCTATAAGATTCCTAAAAGATTAGCAATGTTGTGAATGATTTTCAGAACTCATTAACCATGTCCTCAGATGCTGCTGATAGCAAAGTGGTGGGAAACTGGTAGAAGACAAGTTTATGCCTGAAGTTCTGCTTTAGTCTGCAGTAACCTTGGCTGCTGTAAAACTGAAGTTTCTTGCAAACTCTCTGTATCCAGAAATAATCCATAACAACTAAACTCGGCACCGACGTAGTATTTCTTATCATATAAGCACGTTACAAAAATTAACAAATAGATTACACAGGTAAAAATATAACTCTAGAAAGCTAAAGATTTTTTTTAAAACTTCATCAGTTCAAATAAACTGGGAGACAGACAAGTAGAATAAGCTGAAAACATGATCATGGAATATTTCTATGTAGTTTGAACCGAGATTTCTAAGTTTTAACAAGTAGAGTTGCTTCAGCAGTAACTTCAAAATAAATAAGAATTGTCGGTAACTTATCAGATGTGTGTATGTTAAAGTAGTTAAAGATGTTTTCCCCCCTCATATAGGTTACATTTGATTTCCCCCAACCTTCCTCCCAACAGTCTTAATACTATTAGTTTGCTTAAAAATCCTATTTTCAGAGATAATAAAAAGGTAACTTTTAATACTATCCCTATCCTATCACAGATTGTGAATTATTCTGACTTCTCCTTTCGGAGAAAGGAAAAAAAGATGATCAGATGTTACTTCTCTGAACACTGAAAATTAATAGACATAGCTTCACAGTTTTCAATGTTTTCCCAGTGTCTAGTCAGGCCGGAGTTCCCATTAGCAGACCAGGGAAATTTTCTAACGTGACTGAATATTTTTGCTTTCATCACTGTGATGAAGTCAGTTACCAAGACTCTCTCACCTTATCCTAAAAATGTGCTATTTCTTTACTTCTCAATTGTCATCATGTTGGTTACATTGCCTGAGGAAATCAAGGGAGTGAAATATAATGGATCCAGAGACCTATCAAGTAAAGTAATCAAGAAGGGGTTTCTGGACAACCCCATTTAAAATAAGAACGCTTTCAATAAAACTGCATAAATGTCTCACTCTGTGTTATGCAATAATAACTTCAAGTCCAATTTCCGGTAGTTCATATTTCTGAATTACAACCCTGAACAAAGAAGTAAATGAAGACCTTCAAGTATCCAAATGAGTTTTCCCCAAGTCTCCTACCAAACCCTGTGTTCAAGCAGTATTGTCTCTATGGCTCTTATTTATTTGATTTTCCAATCCAAAGCAGATTAGAAAATATATTTGGCATGGAAGATTTAGAGGAGATGGTTCTGAAAAACTGGGACGGTGACGCTAGTCGGCTATGGCAGTGGATAGTAGGCTGTAGCTGTGTCTGCGGCCGTTAGGCTGAGCCAAGGGACAAGGCCAATTCTCACCACAAGAAAAGCATATTACTGAAAAACAGGAACAATGAATATTCACAAGGATGACCCTGTATCATGGAAAAAAAATTAAACTATATCAACATACTGTGTTTAAGAAAACAAGGACATGTAAAAGTTTTCTTTGAAAAACATGTTTAGAATGTATTTTATTGCTTAAAGAAGCAAGTTTATGTCATTAAAAAACATTCAAAAATATATGGAACATTTTAGTCCTTAATATAGCTTGCTTTTTTTTTTTTAATCCTTTTTCAATTTGAAAAAATGTAGGGATCGTCTTGTAGTAGTGACTCTAAAAACCTGTCTAGCCAAAACTACTCAGTATGAACACCTTAGAAGGAAGGATGTTTATTCTTGAATATTTTAAGTTCAGGTCTCTTAAAGATATTCTTTTTCATTGATCTTCGTTATATAATGTATGTTTTCATCTGGAGTAAGGCACAGTTGCTCATATTTAGCTGGTTTACTTTGTAATGCATCATTATGAGTGACCAAAAACATGGTACAGGAAGTTGTTTGTGTGTTTTTTCATTGCTTATGCAACTTCCAAGCAGAAAATGTTCTTGAGACCAGATGGTAAAGAACAGTCAATTGCAAGCTCTATTCTCCAGATGTATTGATGTTTCATGTCTTCCTAAAGCCAGTTCAAATACACTTGTAAATTCAAGCCTTAATTTTAGTAACCCTTTCGCTTCTGCTAGATCTTGTTTCAAATGATAAAGAAATAGGCTCTAATATTTAATAACAGGATCTCTGAAGCCCGCTGTACTATAGAGTGGCAATGCCATGGTCATATAATTCAGTCTGATAAAAGTTTATTTCATGTGCTTTTGGATGTATTTGGTCACTGTGCTACAATGACAGCTATATGTTTACAGTACCAAACGTCTTTTCAACTTTATCCTTTCCAAGAGTGCACTTTGTTAAGACAATTTTAAAAAATAACATTTACCCAGTGTTTCTACTTGGCATGTAAGTTTTTTTTTTTTTTTTTTTTTTTTTTTTTTAATCTGCTCAGCAATTTGGAAGTTTGCTTGGAACACAGATGAGTTAAGATAAAAAGCTCTTTTTTTTTAAATGCCTCTAGTAAGTAAAAATGAAGATACTATATCTGAATGAATGTGAAAAGTTGTCCCTTTGTATATTTTTAAAGCTTCCTAAACTATCCCAGTTCTCAGCCAAATGCAGCCTACCCAGATTGTCTTTAGGAAAGTAGCAATTCACAGAGCTTTGCAGTTAGCCATGTATCAAACTGCACTCTCTTTAGTCCCTGCTTACAGCTCCACCATTTTAGAATATGGTGAGATATGCCAGAGCCCTACCATCTGTTTAATGGGCTAATTATGTTTACCACATGCCTACTTCACAGGAATACCATGAGTGAGGTTGCCAAACATCATACAAATATATATGTTTGTATATATTGATATATAAATATACACGTAAATAAAATTGTATACATATATAAAAGCATCCAGCATTTCTGAGTTTCATTCCATCTTCTACTCTCAAGATGTATAATGATCCATCCCTTAAACCCAGCCAGGTGTTGTCAGAGTTTGTGAGGCTGTCAATGATAGGACCGTCAGACTGAGAGGGATCCTGTAACTGAGAGATTTGGAGGAAGTGAAACTCAGATTGTACACACATCCTATGTCTTTGCCTATTTAGCTATGCCCCATGTACTCTCTACTAAAATTTAGACATTTTAGCTTCATATTTAATGCAATCAAACTTTATGATACTGTATGTTGCTATATTCAATGACTAAACTCCTTCTTTTAAGAAACAGAGGATCTCTTAAATTGGAAAAAAAAAAAAAAAGTCAGACTGTTTTAACACAATTTCTCCTGTACTTGGCTACAACTTTTCTCTTACATGCCGCAGCTTCTATATTGGGCTTGTTCTTAAAGCTAGAATTCTTTTTTCCTCCTGTGAGGACACTGCAACCCTTGATGGTCTTTTCTCTGGTATTCTCTGAGTGCTTCCTAAATGCGTGGTCTCAGTGACTCCAGTTATCACAAGGACGAATTTTCACTTGCTATCCATGAAAATTATCAGTGGGTCAAACTAAGTTGGGTCGGACTAAGTTGCTTCTTGAAAATAGGGCTGATGCTAGTTGTGTCCAGAGGGAATTCTGAGCAGTAAAGGGAGGCAAACTGAGGGCATTCTAGGTGAAGGGAATTAAACCAGCAAAGAATCAGGGCACAGATGGAAAAGAGCGAGTCATGGGTAACCAGAGTGCCTAGTCAGGATATGATATAAGCTCCGGGTATTGGGTTTTCTGTGTAGCTCCTTTGTTTATGTAAAGCTAGCTCGGCAGGCTCTGGGCCTTCTTGGCTTTGAGGATGCGCTGACCTGAGAGCTATGGGGAAAAATAGCCACATCTGTACACCAGACTATAAAGCCAATATGTAGCATTCTCTTTGGAAATGAAAAACAACAACATATGAAACTATCATTGATACAACATTTTATTTAGTCTTTTCTAAGATACCAGGGTATTTTTAAAACCTGTTTTCTTCCCCTCGGCATTAGGATGTTTTCTTATACAGCTTCAGCTGAAGTAAATTATTCAAACAGAGCTGTTTTATTTTATTTGTTTGTTTTTGTTTTTGCAGTTTTATGCTTACCAGGGACTTCATAAACAAGTTGGAAGAGAAAAAATAGCCAGGACATAAATATAGAAATAACCCAATCACATAAGCTTGTGTGAGCATGGGTGAGGGCCTTGTGGGAAGCATGAAGAAAAATCTTTATTAGTACCAGAATGATCGTAATTACCTTAGGCATGAGTCTGATTTGAGAAGAGACATTGATATACAAAGAAATGAAGGATTATTACCCTATGATTTGTCCAAGTGTACAAGGAAAAATAGCTTCAGTATTTACTCTTTGACTTCTTGAGTCCAGAAATCTAATACTGCAAACTACATAGACACGGAGCAGAAGAAAGCAAGTATTTATCACAAGAAGAAGAAAGAGGAATTACTCTGTCATCTCTTCTTACTTTAGAATCATCAAATATTATTATTGGAAAGAACTTAAAAACCATCTAATCTAGCATGCCCACATTATAGATGAGAAAAATGAGACTTGGGAAAAGTTTCATGACTTGCCCAAGGTCACACAACAGATTACAAACGTGGCTGGGCACCCACATATTATACATAGGTGTCCTTAATTTCTTCAGTTTCTCCATAATCATTTTAGAGAATTCTTTGACTTATCCCACCAATGTTGCTTTGTATATCTTGATTATCGGCTGGCTTCGCAATTTTTTTGAAGTGAAGTTTACTTTATAATAACAGCCAGATTCTATAACTGATTCTAAAAATTAAAATGTGTTCTCTGACACATCCTGAGTGTTGTACAAATATAGAGAAGTTCACTAGATCAACATGTATGCCTCCTTTTATAATAGGAATGCTATAATACCTATAAATGTGGCGTGATCGTATTAGACTCTTGAAGTTTCTAGAGTTTCAGATATTTGTTGGAGCATATACATAGGTGAGGGCAGATTTACTCATTGACCTGCTCTGAGTCCCTGAGAAGTTCCTCACTGCTGTGCATTCGTAAGTCAGTTATTCCCACTGCCGTCCATATCACCACTTCCAACTATTACCAATATGGCCGATTACTACATCAGTTATTCCCACTGCTGTCCATATCACCACTTCCAACTATCACCAATATGGCCGATTACTACAGACTGATTGCTTATTACGTTCAAAAACAGCTGTACTTGGTGTTTTACTGATATTTTGTTCAGTGTTAGAAGAGGATAAACATGGTGAGAATCTGGCATAGACCAGCTCCCTTCTTTTGAAGAAAAAGTCCATCACTGACAATAGACATTGAATAAGTAGTTATTTAAAGGGGTCAAAAAAAAGCATTCACCATGTCTCTACTTCAAAAAAGAATCTCTGGATCATTTGAAAATATTAACTACAAGCTTATGATGCAATGTTGTGTGGTTTGTTGTGCCACATATCGTTATGATGATCTACATCGCAGCCACAATCCAGAAATACTCTCATTGTTACAATGCAAAATAACATAATCATCCACTCTTACATTTTAAATGTGTCTGGCCTACCAAGTCCTTGCTTAGGTGCCAGACACACGACTGTGAAGGAACTGTCTGACATAGTACCCTGAAATTTCAGGTAAGTATAATCATCTCACAGATGCATAGAATAAGCCTGGTTTTCGAGGCAAAGACAAGAGGCAAACCTCCTGCTCTTCCAGAAGTCAGAACCATTGAGCGGTATATTCACAGTAGCTAAGAGGAAAACCCTTTGTGAAGAAAACTGTGGTGTCTCATGGCTGTTTTATTAAAACATTTAGTCCACCAAGTTTCCAAGTCTAAGAACAATTTAATTCACAAAGCACACAAAATAAGCAGGAGCGTCTAATCCGGACAGCCATGTTCCACCTCTGTGTTCCTTGTTGTGAGTTAGGGTGATTTAGTCATCAAGATCCCTGCTGTTATGTATTTGGATATTTGTGAGGAAAACCTAGAATTCATTCCCTTTGGAAGCCATGTCCATATGGCATGCAGCAAAGACCCTTAGAGAGCAGTAGTAGGAGTTTTGTTATCAAATCCAGCCAGATTTGCAGATAGGAATACAGTAATGGGAAATCAGTATTTTTCCTTCTTCTTCCTCTCTCTTTTCTTTTTCAGTCTTTTTCTTTCTCCTGTTTGCTTCTTCAATTCAATACTCCTTTGTTTATGGATTTGGAAAGTACTCCAAAAGCAAATAAGCCAAGCAAATCCTGTTTGGAGGAAGCACAGCCATTTTGACATGTTAACTATCTCATCACGCCTTTTTATATCCCTAAACAATTGAAGAGCATGTAGAATAGCCAGGTGCTGGTCCTCAAAGTGGGTGTGGCATGAGATATTCTCTGGTTTGAACTAGTCTAGTCACTGTTTCATGAACAAAAAAACAGAAAAGAAAGTTTTTCTTCTCTGGTTCTAGACCAGGATGGCAGGATGTTATCACCATCTGTAATTTTCTGTGAAGTCCTTCCCCAGTCCAATTTACATGATAGATACAGCTACTTCACTGTGAGAATGCACACTCAAAAAATACAGCCTTTAAGTGATTTTTCCTCGGATGGGCAAGGTGAAGCAGTGAGGAAATGGACATATATATGTTACACATTTATATTGTTTTTCCCCATAAACTTTTAAAATACCATCCAGGGTTTATAGTTTTTCTCAACCACATTGGTAAAGAAAAACCTACCTTTGTGATTTTTCAGAAGTCATTTTTCAGTCTCTCCTATCATTTTTTTATTTTGGTAATCACCTTAACAGGTAGCTGAGTGAGGATCCAGTATGAAAAGACCTCATCATGTACTACAAGCCAGAGAGTATACTCATGGGAAAAAAATGTAAGTCCTCAGATGCAAAGTCATCTCTGTCAAAGAAAGTGGCTCGGGCAACAGTGCCTGACGTTAGACAGTCTGCATGGTGCAACACTGCAGCCGTGTTTTCAGTTGCTTTTCACTCTCTGGAATTTTATGCAATGATTGTAGCCAAGAACCTTTGGAATATCACTCTCTGGTTAAACAAAAAAGAGAGGGAAAAAAATATCCTTTGAAAATTGAAGCTAGTTGTTCCAAGCTAGCAGACAATCCGGTGAAATTTTCACCCCACTCTGTTTTGGGGGTTTGGGGTTTTTATGCAGTGTAAGAGTGTTAGAGAAGGTGTCTATCTGGTGTGGTTTGGAATACTTTGCAGTTTCAAATAGTTTAAAGAAGAAGAATTGTTTTCTACCATTTATTAAACTAGCTCAGTTAAATATATTGGTTATCAGATCCCATAATGCATGATTATTCAATATATTATAAAATCTAAAAAATTCAGTTATGCTGTCCCCTTTCTCCCTGTCTCCTGTCTGTCTGTCTCACTCTGCTGTGAAGCAATGGGAGGAGAGAGAGAGAGAGAGAGAGAGAGAGAGAGAGAGAGAGAGAGTGTGTGTGTGTGTGTGTGTGTGTGTGTGTGTGTGTGTGTGTGTGTCTGGGAGGTAGACAGATTCCCTACCTGGAAATGGCTTGCTATTATTAGACGTTCAGTTACCAGGGGTTATGTAAGACAATTGAAGCTCTGTTTTTTAACAGAGACATGATTCATGCTGCTTGTAGTAACAGTAACCACCTCCAAACGAGACAGAAACCAGACACAGACAAAGGCTGGAGAAATCAATGCCGACTCGATACAGCCATTCTCCTGATACCCTCTGCCTTTCAATCAGAGCACTTAGGTTATCAGGAGAGGAGGCTCCTGCTAATTCTGGATCTTTTTTGTCTCTTGGGGCTGCCAGGTGAAGTCATGTGGGCTGGAGCTATATACAGGAGAAAACGGGTCCGCAGGAGCAGTGACGTCTGACCTCTTTCCCAGGGGTCCCCCAGTGTTTCAGACATACCTGGAGGAACAGTGATTGTTTCCTATGCTGTGGCTCAGAGTGCTCTGTGGCTTCTACTCAGAAAGGCTGGAACTTGAGCGTTTGGCTCACCCACTCAAGTAACTTTCCTCAAGTGATACTCTGCAGCATGCTGGGAGAGGAGAGGATGGAGTGGGATTTGAGCTGCTGCCAGTGCTTTATTATAGCTTCTCCTAAAACCTGAATGGAAGTGGACTGGCTGTCAGTTCCCACACACATTCGGGACCCTTTCCTAAGTCTTCCAGACGACATTGATTCAACACTCCACACTATACAAAGCACTTCCACATGGATCAGCTTATTTTGGCCTCACAACTTTATAAGATAGGCAAAGCATACATTATTGTCAATACCATTTCACAAGAGAGAGATTTTACAGCTTACAAGTATTATGCCATTCACTGATTCCTTGCTCATGACTTTATAAGTGAGAACAACAAAACTCACAAAAGTTAGTGACTTGACCATGGTCAAATGGTTAGTGCTTACCAGATCTAGGAAGACAAGGCTGATCTGATTCTCCATCAGTGCTCTGCCCCAGATTTGCTACAAAGCTTGTTGGAAACCATGGCATTTTCTGGTGGAAAAAAAGCATTTTCTGCTGAAAACCTTGGTTTTAGATTAAGTTCTACTACTCATTAGCTAGCCAGCTTAAACTTCCCTTTCCCTTCCTCTTCACCCCATCCACCTCAATCTTCTCATCTATGCAACTCATGATAGGGAGAACTCATTTTTAGAGAGTGTTCGTGAAAGTACCACATAATCTTTAACATGTCTAAGTCGACATAAAGCAATGCCGACAGTATCTCCCTGCCCCCACCAAGAGTGAAATCCAGCAAGAGAACTCAGACTTCACCCAGAACATAAAACTATCTATTTTTACTATGAAAAGAAGAAACTCAGATACTTTACTGCAGAAACTGCCCATAGCTCTCAGAAAACAGCAGTCTTGACCCAGCGGCCTGTTACACACCCAATAGGCAGGCCACCATTCATTTTCACTCTGAAATGTATAAATTTCCCAGAAAGACAATTCTTAAGTATTTCCATGACAGGAAAACATCTAGGCCATTTAGCTTTACCCACCTAATAATCTCCTGCAATAAAAATTCCAATTTAAAAAATACTTATTATTGATTACTACTAATAATCAACACTGATACACTGTTATGAATTTTAACTAAAGACTGACAGAATTTTCTATTTATGAAATTTTACCATTATCCTTCTATTTCATGTTACATAATACAATCTATACCTATTTTAAGGTAAATATAAGTAAACATTCTCATTTATAAAATAGAGTTTATTAAATTTTTTGTTTGTATACTGTTTTATAGTCAGGAGAGTAGCAAAATACTCCACAGATTATACTGTAATAAAATGCATTTTCTCTTCTGCTAAAACATGAAAGTCATTTGTTCCTGCAGGTTTAAGGAAGAAACGTATACTTTTTTCTCTACATAATAAAACTCCCTGACTAAACATCAAGAGACCAAGTTTCTAGTCCTAGGCCCAATAAAAATTCACTATTAGGGAACTTGCTAAAGCCCAACTTCAGATTAACATCTAATCTGAAAAACTCAGTGCCCCTTAACATCTAGTTATTATATAGCCTGAGACAACCTGCTTTGTGCTGTTGTGTGTTGTGTCAATAAAAGGGCTTTATGGGAAAGATGGAATTCATTGTTTGGGGTTTTATGTTGTGCCAGTCGTTGCCAAGCTGCCTTGAATTCACCAATGTAACGTGTCTCCAGACTGATTCAAAGAGATGGAATTTGGAATGTGACTAGAAGGCAGTAGCAGATTCTGTAAATAGTTGCTACACATTCTGTATACCAGGCACAATAGTACACAGTGGATCCTCAGACAAGACTTACCCTGACTTCCTTTTGTAGGAAAATAGCCTTTTCCTTTCCATCATGTTACCATAATTTAATGATTATGAATGGTAATTTTATCATTGGTATGTTCCAGTGATTCCTTCCATGGATCACTTGATGTTCCTAGATTATTTTAACCTTATGCCCATTTGGTGTTGACTAATGCAAATTCTTACTTTCACCTAAGAACAGAGCTAGCTTTCTCTTCTATATCTGGCTTTTATCCAGATTCTTAGACACAAATGATATGATTTGCAGGGCAATGGAAGTAATGGCAGGTGACATTTCTTCCTAACATTGTGATGGAACATTCCACCTGGACTGTTAACATCTCAAACTATCCCGATAGCTACAGAAATTGGATTTTAAACCATCATGCCTTAATGGTATCCATTTCTGTTTGTGTTAACCAATAACATGGTTATAACATCCTTTTATACTCAAAAGGCTACGCTATATGCTGGGGTCTCTGTAGTGTATAAAACAAGGCTCCTGCCCAGGAGGAGTTGCACTCTCACTAATAATATAGCAAAGAGGCATTAAACCATAACCATTTATTGAAGTACTAAAAAAGTGGCAGAAAACACTATGGGCTGAGGCAGTCTTTGCAAGGAAAAAATTCGTAAAGGATACATTTTTATATACAGACCTGGAAGGAGAAGAAAGTTCTACATAATTTTTTAAAAGCTGATAAATGTATTCCAAGCAGCCAAACTGGTGTATACAGTAGCTCAGAGATACAAACGTGCTTAGTCTTTCTGACATCCTATAAGTTAACTAGTTTAGACCATGTGGAGCATCAATGGAAAGGAAATCTGAGAGGACCATTTGATAGGGATTCAGTGAATTTCTGAGCCCAGGCTTAAGAGTTTGGAACTAGGGGAAATCCTTTAAAGCATCTTTTCCCTAAGCATATTCTGAGGTTAATACGTATTCCATTTAAAAGGAGAATGGGGGAGTCTGTAATCCAATAAGGCTGGACAAAGATTAGGCCTTCAGCACCTTTAATATCCCATGTACATTGTGAATTTGAGAATAGAATATATAGCATGCAGTGTTTCCTAAACTTACTTGCCCAAGGAATTTTTTTTCAGATGCATCTTGAAGTTCCAGTTTGAAACACACTTTAAGATATACCATCTGAAAAGATTTTTGAAGGGCAGGAGTTGAATGCAGGACAAAAAAAACAACTATGTTGTGATGATTCATCTAGTACTATTAGAAATGGATATGCTATCAGTTACAGAGAAAGTATTCCTGATGAAACCAAAGGAAACGATAAAGGGGAGAAGTAAGATATGAAGGGAATATGGGAAAAGATATATCCTGAGGAAATAAAATAATGGAAATTCAGATATATTAGAGGAGATGAGCGCTAATAAGCTTACCACATTGCATGGTGTCGATCCTCTTATTAAAGCAGGATGCCGCCTCATCAACTGAAAAAGAGAATGGAGAATGGGACTTCATAAAAGTAGAGAAAACTAAGAAAAACTGCCATAGACTGTACCTGGAAACAGTGGGCAGAAGCATAGGTCCTGGTAGCGTGCATGCGTAGGCTTTTGTTGTAAGAGTGAGAGCAAATGGAAAATGGTGATATGGATTCATGGTTGATGAATGTGAAACGAGGCCCTGCACATAGAAGGTTAGAGAAGAAAGGAAATCTGCAGAGTTACTGCGGACAGTGTTGAAATGGTTGATCATGGGGTGAGATCAAACTGGACAGATACATCTGGTAAGGCCAGCTGGGGCCTACTAATGAACCAGCTGAAAACAGTAGGTTCCTTGGGCTTCTGGGAAACTCAGTTCACTAGCTGGGTGTGGAACATTTGACATCACATGTCAGGCCTCAAAAGAATAATTTAGAAGGAGTATAAAGAGCTAAGAAAAGGGGTAGTTACCTCTGTTGAAAAGAAGTGGTAATGGGTTTTGGGATTAAAGTATTAATCAATATAGGGAGGGAAAACAGGAATCAAGTGTAGAAGGTTTTGAGAAATTTCACAAAACATTCAAGAAGGCATGAGAGGGCCATGAAGAAGAATCTAGTATAAGCTAATGGTGAGGACCACGAATGAAGAGCAGTGGAATGAAGGCAGATTACTGTTTTAGTGATTGTGAGCTCTGTGTAGGTTAAGCTATAGAGCACTGTGGTTAGAGTCTGGCCCTTAACTCTGCTTTGCTACCTTCTGCCTTCATTGGCCAATAACTGTACTTTTCCTACCAGTTTCAGCTTCCTTGTCTATAAAATGGGAACATAATCCCCAACTTCAATGAATAATTGTAAAAAATAAAGTTATCTGTGAAAAGACACAATGTTTGCCACACAGTAAGCATTTAGTCAATAGTAGCCAAAGTTACTATTGAAGTGACGGGAGCAGGAAAAGGGAAATGATGTTCACTTTGTGGACAATGACAGAGTGTGCTATCTGGAGTAATGCATTGTGATGTCTCTCTGTACGTTTTTTCCATTTACCACAAACTATAATGGTTACTCCAGAAAACACACTCACTGCAAGGGGCAAGGTATAGGAAACTCTGATAATACCAAATAAAATGCTGTGTCATAAATCATGCTCATGTTAGAATTCTCATTACAGAGTTTAAAAGGATCTTATTGACATGACCTGTGGCAGGCTTGCTAGACAAGAAGGTTCCAGTATCCAATGACATAATAGAGGGGTTCCCATCACCAGGCCAGGTTCATTAAAACCAGAAAAATCAGTGGGACGCAGCGACTCACATTTGTAATCCCAGCACTTTGAGAGGCCAAGGCGGGAGGATCACCTGAGGTCGGGAGTTCGAGACCAGCCTGACAAACATAGAGAAACCCCGTCTCTACTAAAAATACAGAATTAGCTGGGTGTGGTGGTACATGGCTATAATCCCAGCTACTCGGGAAACTGAGGCAGGAGAATCGCTTGAACCTGGGAGGTGAAGGTTGCAGTGAGCTGAGATGGTGCCATTGCATTCTAGCTTGGGCAACAAGAGCAAAACTCTGTCAAAAAAAAAAAAAAAAAAAAAAACAGAAAATCATTATTGTGTGTGTGTGTGTGTACGCTGATCCAAAAGATCTCTTATTTTAAACAACAATCAACTGTATCTGATAATGCTAAGGCTCATGGCATGGGATGTGCAACTTATATTAACAGAGTTTATGTACTGTCAAAGAGGAATCAGGAGGTCTCTATGGAGAAAATCAACATCGATTTAATGTGATAAACAGTGGGATTGTGATTCCACCTTGTGTTTGCAGGGCCATCCCAGGGGTCTTCAAGCCATCAGAGGTATTTCTTCTGGACATGAGTATTAACTAGTGGTTAATTAAGGAACTAAAACCTAAAAAGTAAAATAGTCCTTACAGCATCAGTAAGCCGAAGATGGGGTTCCTGATTAGTTTATCTTGCCATGATGTCTTTGGTGTCTTATTCATTATATGGTTTTCTTACCAGTTTCCAGAGAGATGAGATTAGTGATGTAGACTTGGGAATTTGTTTCAGGTAATTAGTTAAAAAGTTAAAAGTCAAATAGACTTCCTTAGCAGGTTTAATGGTTTAACAGGTTGATGAGCTACTTAATTCCCACATCTTTCTTCTCAGGGGACTGTTAGGTTTTAAGGAACCTTAAAAATCATAAAACCAACCTCCTTCTTATAGTTAGAAAAGCTGAGCCACCTAGAGGTTAAATGTCTCCTCTGAGGTCATCAGCTAGTCCTGATTTTACTTTCTCTTTTCTTAGGTTACACTTTATAACTCTTCCTCCTTTTTCTAACGTTGTATTCCCCACAATGACCTCTCTGCTAATTATTTCATAGATTTATCCTTTGTTATGAAATTTCCTTTTCCTCAAATTATGATAGTGGGTCTTTGCCAATTAGTAACCCATCCCCACTAACACTACATTTGGGGCAAAGAAACGAGGGAAGTGGAACAATTTTAAATTTATTATGATCTTTGAGATAGCTTTATCGTCATCTGGGAATTGCTGTTAGACAATTAAGGTTAGTAAAGCTCATTGGATTTCTCAGAGGAAAGGTGTTATTTGAATTATTACCAGATAATTATTGTTAAAAATAACAACAATGTAAAATATAGGAACTTTACATGTTAGAGACATTATCATTTTGAATTTCCAAAGAGAGGGGAAAACCCTTGGGGATCTAGAAACAATTTTTTTTTGACAATGTGCTCTATGCTAAAAAACTCCTTGAATTCTGTGTAATGCCTGATGACCTAACAAACTGGCCCTGAATCAGAAGCCAGTCAGCTGGCTGTGTGAACCGCTACCCAAATTATTTGGACTGAATTGTACCTTCTAAAACAACGCTAGTAGAAAAGGGGAGTGTCAGACATAAGGCCTGTGGTCCCAGACCAGTAGCATCAGCATCACCTGGGAGCTTGCCAGAAATGCAGGATCGCAAGCTCCACCCCAGACATGCTGAATCAGAAGTTCTGAGTGATTCATTTGTTCATTAGAGTTTGAAAAGACTGATAGAAAACATTCTCATCTTCAATTACAAAGGAGGGAGAAAGAGACTATACTTAGTGACAGTTTCTGAAATGGTTCCTTCTCCTGAAGTCTGTGCTCTCAGATCTTTTCAGTGGCTCTGAACCATCATGGAAATAAGCATCTTCCTTGTGCTGTGATTACAGTGGGAACTAGAAATGTGTCCAGTGTCCATGCTGCGTTGGAACAGTTGTTATATAGTGAAAAGAACACAGATTTAGAGTCAGAGAGATCTGGATTTGGATTCTGGCCTCACTATCCAGTAGCTTTCTAAAATTGGACCTGTGACATGAGCTCATTAAGTCTAAGTTTTCCTTATCTGTAAAATAGGTATACTAAAACATACAGCATGGCATTGCTATGAGGGTTAAATGAGAACATATTCATATATAAAAATGCCTGGTGCAGTCCCTGACAAAATTTAGACATCCAATAAATGCTACCTGTTATTGTCACTATTCACTTTCTTGTAAACTTTAATCATGAACTCCTCCTTTATAATTTTAGAATGATTTAACCTGGTTTCTTAGGAATGGGACAGGCCATACTCAAAGTAGACATCTGCAGAAAGTTCCTTACAGTGATATGTGGCAATGTATTTCA
The DNA here is from genome assembly GCF_009761245.1 of Sapajus apella. NCBI lineage: Eukaryota > Metazoa > Chordata > Mammalia > Primates > Cebidae > Sapajus > Sapajus apella. The sequence continues at coordinate 6,682,919 of NW_022436980.1, forward strand.
TAACAGCTCTGCTGTCTAAGGGCATCCAAGACAGATCTGCAGAAACATCAACAATGAAACGGAAGAGAAGTGACCTACTGTTTGTTCGCCTCTGACACCATCAAGATACTTGCCAGCTGGGTTCCAAGAGCAGATTCTTTATTACAGTGATGATGTAAGAGGCAGAAAAAACAGCTGGATTTTCAGGTTCTAGGGAAAATTTGTGGCATCAGCAGCCCCTCAAAATTATCTTTTGACTTAAAAACTGAGTACACTGGATATGAAAGTCATTAAAAGAGAATAAATGTGAAACCCCGTGACGTCATTCTCACTGAGACTTTTTTAGAGTGTAACCACCCTTTAAGCAATAAAACATGACGTACCATGCAGTGGTTCTGATTAATAGATGCTCAGGTGTGTACTAAGGCGAAAGGGGAAACAAGATGGAGCTAGGTGACAATTTGCCAAAAAAATGAAAGTAAGATTATAGCAGTAGGATGTGGGGCTGAGAAAGAAGGGTTTAATTAAAGGACAGACATATTATGGTTGTATTAATTATAAAATATACAATTTAAATCAAATGTTAGATATATTTAAAATATACATTTGTGTAATTACACAAAGGATTTGTAAGTTTGCCAGATAATTTTGCACTGCAATGTACTATTGATGAGTGATTTCCTTTATCATATTAATGTAGTTGCCAGGGGGAGAAAAGAGAAGGAAGTTCTGTCTGGTGAAGTGTTGATATGTCCAGCCTTATAATGGGTTAGAAAGAACAGTGAAGAGCTCTTGAGCCCAGTTTGCTGTTTATGTGGCTGCTGGGGTGATGTTATTTAACGGATGTCTCAATGCATAGCATGGGTCCACCATACTGGCCAAAAAGGGTTTGGTTAATACTGCCAAGGTTTTCCTCTGGTGAGTAACAGTGAATCAGGCGCTCACCTGGGAGATGCAGATGAAGTCTTGCGGTACTGGAGCTAACATTTAAGAGCTGAGCTTTTCTGGCCAGGTATAACTACTGAGATTCCCTGGATAAGTCTGATTTCCTCACCGAGGTAAACACTATTATCCCCACAGCATGTTTTGTTGGGCTTTTCATCTTTGGGTGAGAGAAAATGATTCTTTTTGAGGATGAGGATAAATGCTTCTTCTACTACAAGAGAAGGACAAGGCAAGAAAATTTGAACAGACTCAGAGGCAATTGTCTATGCATTTCTACAAGTAAATTAGTAATATAAGGAAAGAAAAACAAGTAAACATTTAAACAAACTAGAGAATGAGTACTGGACTAAGCTCAGTGGAAAAAGAACTATTAATGTGGCATAATGGCAGATTACCAATAGTCTATTCCTATAAAGTAATGAATGTAAACATAGAATTACTGCATATTTTCACCAAGAATGCCAACTGAACACATAGCTTTTCCAAAGCATGAGATATTCCTTTACTCTTATTTTCAGCCTGAGTTTATCACCCCAGTGGTATTTTTAAAATTTTATTTATTTTTAATTTTTGTGGATGCATAGTAGGTGTATATATTTCTGGGGTACATGAGATGTTTTGATATAGGTACACGATGTGAAATAATTACATCATGGAGAATGCGGTATCTATCCTCTTAAACATTTATTTTTGTGTTACAAACAATCCAATTGCCCTCTTTTAGTTATCTTTAAATGTATGATTATTATTCCTCTAGTCACCCTGTTATGCTATCAAATAGTAGGTCATATTCATTCTTTCTATTTTTTGTGTCCAGTAACCATCCCCACCTTTTCCTCAGTGGTGTTGACAGTATTGTCATAATTATTTCTGCTGGTAACGTTAGAAAAATTTGCTTCCTTATTTTTTAAATCCACCCTCATTTTTAGATGTTATTTAACTATAAAATATATTTATTAGTTCAGTTTGTTGAAGCAAATAAATAAAGCAAATTGTTATTTTTGGAACACAATATATTTTTGCAGGCTATGCACCCCAACCTCCTCTGTCTGGTCTTGTCATTGTTGATGATCTGTTGGGCCTACTGGTGCCAAGTAAGCACTGATAAATATTGGTCTGTGGCCTTTTATGTGTGTTATCCTTGCCCAGCCACTAACAAGGATGTGACCTTGAGCAAGTCAGTTCCCTTAATCTCTTCATCCGAAAAATGAGGGGGTTGAAGTAGATGAGCTTTGAGGTCTTTTCAATTTAGTCCCAGTTTCTATGACTCTAGCAAGAGTATTTGTTCCCCTTAAATTCAGTTCAGCATATTATCAGCCTCGTGCAAACTTAAGTGCAAGAAAGCATTGCCCACTCACTATAGGGCACTCAGAGTAAAAACTGTCTCAACTTTCAGAGAGCTTATGAAGGGGAAAGACAAATCACACAAAGAACCATTAGAATTGGTAGAATATGCAAAGGGAATAGTACAAAACGTGGTCATAGTATTTAAGAAGGGCATTCTCCTTTGTGAAATGCTGCAGAAATGAGGTGGCACTTGGATGGCCCTTGAAGAAGCTACATGTATGTAGACACTGAAAGAAGGGAAGAAATACCATGAACATGGTGGGAAAGAGTAGGACTTTGCTGGAGTGTAGAATGGAGTGTAGAGATAAGAGTGAGAAACTAGATTGGGCTATATTGTAGCTTTGACTACCAAACTGAGAAGTTTGAATTTAATCCAATAAGCAAAGAGAACTGTAAGAAAAGAAGTGATATGTTTTAAAGAGCACTTTAGAAAAATTAATGTAACATTTGTGTGAAGGATGGACAAGAGGTAAAGAAAAACTAGAAAAAGTGAAGCCAGTCAAGAGCCAGTCAAGATGTCCTCACAGTAGGTCGTAAAGGGAGAAATAGAGGTTGGTGTAGAAAACAGCTATTGATTCAGGAATCACAATCAGAGTAAAAACCACTGGATTTGGCAACTAATTGGATACAGGAAGCAAAAAACAGAAGAATTAAAGATGACTCCCCAATTGTAGGCCCACGTAACTGGATGAAGAGAATACCAATGGCAGGAAATGGAATGTCTAGAGAAGGAACAGATTTTAAGGGAAAGTCAGTTAATTCAGTTCTACACTTTCTGAATTAGAAAAGCCTGTGTAGTATTTGATGGAGATGTGAGATTGTCAAAGTTAGAGGCCCTGCCTTATTCATCCAGGTGCCTAGTAGATGCTATATAAATACTGAATGAATGGACAAAGGAATGAATGAACCAACAACCAGGTGTTATTTAGAATGTGGGTGTGCAGCTCTGTAGAAAAGCTAGAACTAAAGATAGCAATGTGAATGCTTTCTATGGAGAAGAGATTGTTGAAGTTAGGGAGGGCTGGGGTAGACAAAGCCTGAGGAGAGAGTCTAGAGGAATGTCTACATTTAGAGAACAGAGGAAAGAAAATAAGCCAGTGAAGAAGGCAGGATAGCAGACTGAGATGTAGGGGAAAAAATCAGGGTAGTTCAGTGTCCCAGTGCAGAATGAGGTGGATTTCAGGAATTAAGTGGGTCATGGTCATTGGAGCCTAATGTGGCCAAAAGGGTGAGGCCCAGAAAAAGACCACTGGGTTTGAGGCTCTAGAACAGGTAATAGTTCCATAGCCCCTCAAGCTGAACTCCTCAGGATTAGAGGCTATGGGAGAAAATGGAGCCTTTGCAGTAAAGGACAGAGGGAGTGCTCAGAACATGCCCAGATCAATGAGTGTCACTAGAATAGGTAAGAACTAACCAATAGAGAAAGAGAGAGAGAGGGGGAGGGAGAGAGAGAGAGAGAGAGAGAGAGAGAGAGACAGACAGACAGACAGACAAGTGGAATGAAGTATATCAGAAATGTGGTAAAAGTACACAATGGAACACTATTCAGCCTTTAAAAAGAAGGAAATCTTGTCATTTGCAGCAACATGGATGAATCTAGAGGTCATCCATGATATATGGAAAAAAATATACTTTTTTTGTACTAGAAAAGCCAGGTACAGAAAGACAAATACCACATGATATCACTAATATAGGGAATCTAAAAAAGCTTAATTTATAGAAGCAAAGATTAGAACGGTGGCTGGCAGAGGCTGGGGAGACATCAGTCAAAGGACATAAAATCTCTCTTAGGACGAATAGCTCCAGAGATGTACTGTACATCCTCGTGACTGTTGTTAATAAGAATGTAGTGTATATTGAAAATAACTGTAGATTTTAAGTGTTCTCACCATGAAAAAATGATAAATATGTGAGGTAATACATATTTTAATTAGTTTGATTTAGCCATTCCATGGTGTATACATGTATCAAAACATCATATTTTATACTATAAATATATACAATTTTTAAGTGTGAATCAAAGATAAATAAACATAATAAATGATAAAAAAAGAGAAACGGCTATGAGAAGAATCAACTGTGGCAAGGTTGAAGGACACTCTTTCTACCTCCTTCCCCCACTTTGACCCACAACTCAGCTTCTATGCCAGAACCTGAAAATCAGCTCCGCCAACAGTGACAAGGTACTGTTGATGTCTCAGGCTGCACAGGCAGTTAGGTGAAAGCACTGAAAATGGAGCCTGGACAACATCCTCTCCATTCCTCCTTCCCTAACTCACCATCCTCTGGTGCAAAGATGTAGAACCAACCAACCAACCTCTCGTTCAAGTCCCAAAGTTCTTTACGATCAAAATAAATAATTGCCATCACCATCACCTGTTCATGTAACAACCTTATTTTTGTTTTTTTGTCTGATCTAGATACAGCCACTCTCTGTTCCCTGCCCCAATGAACATCTGCACTAGGCCCAAGCCTTGGAGTGATTTACCTGAAGAGTGACACCATTTATTCTGAAACTACTGTGAGTACATTATGTCTCCAATAAAGCGCTTCTTAGTTCACTTCGTTTAAACACACACACACACAAAATTATGAGAGCAGGCGAAATTTTAGATGGCTTCATTTCTTGATCATCAGGGTAACCACTCAGTCCTGAGGTGCCCCCAGTAGTTCTCAACTTCCCGGCTGCAGTGCACGCCATGTGCAGTGTCATTCCCTCCTGGCCAGATGGCTGTGCCGAGCTAGATCTGAACACACCTTGCAAGGACTGGTGCTGTTCTGCTTGGTCATCTGTGCCTCTACCTACAGTGATGGCAGCTCCTCCTGATCTGTGTCCTTCTCATCATCCTTCTGTGCCATGCAGCTGAATCTCACGGTAGCTTGTCATTTCATGCCACCCTGGTCAAGTCTGTGAGCCAGGTTTGCTTGCTTTTATTTACCTGTTGTCTGAGCTGCAACCCATGCTATTGTCTCCTTGCTGCCCTCCCCTTGGAGCTCTAGGCTCCTTCTACCACAATCTCTAAGCCACTGCATCCAGCTCAGCTCTGCTCTCTGAATGTATGGGTCTGTAGTTGGTTTAGTTCCTGCCATGAAAGGCATTTATGTAGGAGAAGCTCAGCCTTTGCAAGGAAAGGTACAGAAATAATTTGGGATAGGAGATATGATGCCTATGAAAAATACTGATGAAAGATTGATACCAAGTATTCATTAATCATTGCTAAAATAACAGATGAATATATGCTATTTTCCACTAGAAAAGCCAGACATTTGAATTATTTAGAAGTTCTTCATGCAAAACAACTTAATTATACATTTTAAAACAAAAACTCATTCTAGTTGTTATATTCATAAGTTTTCCTATATGTTATGAGGCAGGTAATGGGATGGTGTTTTTACAGACTTCTATGTTACTGGAAAACGCCAAAACTGGGAGACTAACATCCCTCTTAGGCTTCAGGTAGGATATTTACATTCATATTTCTATGTCTTTAGCTATTCTGCTATAAATCAAACCCAAAGGGATGAAGCCAGAGTTTTGTTTTATTTTGTGTTGCTTTTTTACCTTTAATGCTTTCAGTCAACTGAATCCTAGCTGATGTTAGCTGATGTGTAGTTGATAGGCCTGCCCTTCCAGGAAGGGAATGTGTTCTGTAGTACAAAATGATTGAGGTATTGGGGACTAGAGACATGACAGAAAATCAAACATAGTTTCTTCAGTCCACACCCACACAAGGAACTTACTTGTGTATACCTTCATTCATCGTAAGTTCCAGTGCAAGAAGTACCTTAGAAATCCTCACATCCGGATAGTTTTTTGCGTTTTTCTTCATCGCAGAGTAACTAAGATGATACAAGTAACATAGCCTTAGTATAATGCAGGTATGTTTCAAAGTTTCTATATCCTTTAAGAGAGAAAAGAATCCTTATCACTCTTACCTCCTGTGCTGCAGAGAACCCAGATCGAGACCTAGAAATCAGGACCTGATGTTGCCTACAAATTACAGAGAAGTCCACAAGTTAGCATCTGTTTCTGTCATAGGAAGTACTCCATCTGTGCAGGATGCCAGTGCCTGCTTTTACTTCTCATGGGCCCTAGAGAACGGACAGATTGGGTATAATCTTTGCAGTCTCTGCTATTCAGAAACTTGGCTTTCTAAAGCATAAAAGAAAAATAATAATAAAACTGCCAAAGACTTGCTAGGTGCAAAAATAAACAAGGAGGATAAAATTTTAAATGTGAACCATTTGCAGAAGTATATCTCTTCTAATGGGTTGACAACGCTCTGGGCCTGGTCTCAAGTCTTGGAAGTGGGTTGGGGAGGCACATATTAAATTTTAACACCTACCCACACCCATTCCACCTGCACAATCATGCCCAGTGACCCTGCCTACTTAACCAGATTATTGTGATAATTAAATGAGATGGTATATATATAAAATGTCTATCATGGCAGAGGTGAGTATATTTACTCTCTCATATAAATTTTGCTGAGCATTTACTATGTGCCAGACACTGTTCTAGGAACTAGGGACATGACAGCAAGCAAAACAAACAAAAATCCCTGCTTGACTGAACTTACATTCACTTACATTGCTCTATGAATGGCAATTCGACATAATAGGTATATGGAAACTAAGAGAGAACTAGTTTTATTTTGCTCTGTCCTTCCTTCCAGAAAGTATAATTGAGAGTATAAGAGAGAAAGAACACATATGTTGATTAGTCTTCCCACCCCATTCCAACCCTCAAAAAACCCCAGAACCATTCTTTGCCCTGCTATGTGACCGAGAAGGCTGGCTTTCTAGACTACATTACCCTGACTCGCTTGTCCTTGGGCTTCCCTTTGAATTTGACCAAAAGGAAATACCAGCAGGAGATGTGAAACTGGGAAAAGAGAGAGATCAGGGAGTGTATTAGTCCAGCCCTCCTTCCCAACTCCAATTCTGACTGGACTCAGAAATCATCACCCTTTTACTTGCCCCTTCAGTTAAATGTTTACAGCTTTCCACTCTTGCTAGTACCTGGTGCTATCTCCTTTGAGGTCCCTTAGCCTCATCTGCACCTCCAAATACAGTTCTTTTATTAAACCCTCTTTAGCTAAAAACTTTGCATGTGCCATCTATTTTTGCCAGGATCCTGAATGATACAGTTAGGAGGAAATTTTACTGAAAAAAAACATTACAAATCAGCCCTGCCAAGGTTAAAAAAAATAAGATTGAGAAAATAAAATGTTTTTAATCACAAAAACATCCCAAATTGATGTGAGGACATCAGACCAAGTAGAGAAATGATAAATTGTAAGAAAACACGATAAGCCAGAATGCCATAGGTTGGTCTCAATGAATAGACCATAGTGCTCAGGCTTGATGGGCTTCTGCAGGCCAAGTGCAGCCTGCTCAACCCTCAGCTTCAAGGAGCTCATGGTGTAGTGTAGCCACAGCAGTGACAAACATATGAGCAAAAAGGAGATGTCAGGAAGTATACAGTGAGATCAAGTGTTGAGGAAGAGATTGCTTGTCCTAACATTGTTTCTGCCTTTGCTACAATAACAATCCATTTGCCCCTGCCCCAAATCTAGATACCTAAACAGATTACTGAGATGAAGGAGATATCTTCTTAAGCTAACCTGATGAAAGTCACAGAACTAACAATACCTATGAGAGGAGCTACCATTATCGAGCCCTTACCATGTACCAGCACAAGGCTAATCACTTTACGTGGCTAATCTCATTTGTTCCTCACAATAACTCTAAGTGGTAGGTATTATTATTCCCATTTTACAGATGAGGAAAATGAGGCTCAGAGATGCAGAGTAATCTACCTAAGGCACAGTAGTGGAGATCAGTTCTGCTACCACTCTTGTTGGTGTGGTTTGTTACCACCTACCCTTTCTCCCCTGCACAGATACTAAGCCTATTTAATGTATTGTTGGAGAAAAGAGTAGGGAAATGGTTATGACTCCGGAAAGATTTGGGGAGGCATCACTGGTCTAAATTATCATGAGCCAATGACTGAGTAATTATTTATCAAAAGGAGGTTCCAACTAATTCTTTTCTACCTGAAAAGTAATAGAGACATTACTTATCAGATAGGAAAAGACCTGATAAGTAAAAGGCACATTAACGTGCAAGAGAGGGTGAGAGCCCAGTGAAAAGAGAAAACTGGGATAGGGTGAAAGAAGAGAGCACTCTCCTCTCAACACCCTGGAGACTGCTAAGAGCTCACACAGATAAAATATTTATTTTTCCATATGTTGCAGAAAGCATTGCCATCACTGTATGTGTGCAATATGTGCAAGAGAGTGTGAAATATATACATCAAATGCCGCCGATCTGGTTGATTTCCATGCATTTAACATGCTTAATACCTACCATATCATCAATATGTTTTAATGCATATTTCTTTCCACATACAATATGGTCTAGTTAGGAAAGAGCCAACATCCTCAACAGCCTTACTCACTGCTATGTTTCAGCCTAAAACTTCTTCCCGGGGCCAGCACAATGAGAGTTAAAAACCGGCAGGCTCTGCTGGGCTAACTCGGCCGCTAGTCTCCTTAGAACACCCTCCCAATTCTTGAGCAGCCTTTTCTCATAACAGAAATGTTTGCAGTGAGGAGATGAAAATGTTTTTGTTCTCCTTGGACAATTGGGAGATGTTCAGTCAGAATGTCAGAACTGGCCGTTGAAAGGCGGGTGCCTGTGACCACGCTTTTAATTTTTTTTTTTTTTGAATGCAGAGCTCCACCAGTGTGGCGGGAGGAAGTGCACAGTGATTGGTCTGTTTCTCTGTGGAAGTGTTCAGGGTACACCCAGTTTTGCTTTGCATATATTTACGAAACATCTGCCCTTTTCTTATTCTTAAGTCCTTCCCTCTCACCAGCCCCCTTTCCCCTTTTCCCTGGTTTCTTTCTTTGTTGTTGTTGGCTTGTCTAACTTTTTCATTGGAGCTTTCATTTTCCGGTTGAGGGGCGACTTCATCAGAGTGTATAATTTTAACAGAGAAAGGGAGGGAGGGAAGGAGGAGGAAGTCGGGGGGAGAGAGAGAGAGACAGAGGGAGGAGAGAGAGAGAGAGAGAATGAGAATTGAAAAGAAAGAGACTGAGAGGCCAGAGAATTGAAAAGAAAGAGACTGAGAGGCCAGAGCCTGGCAAATCAACCTTTGGCATGGTGACCAGGAGGAAGGTTCTGGTCGAGAGTTTGCCTCTCTGAAATCCGCTGGAGTCAGCCAGTGTGCTGCTGCCCTCTAAAGGCTCCAGTGAATAGTGCATCGCCACAGAGGCTTGAAAAGACTTGCCCTCAGATGTGTCATGTTTATAATTCTTTTTATACAGCTCCAAAATGAATTTTCAATCAATTATGATACAGCTTATTCTTTCCTCCATAATAAACTATGAACTGCAAAAATGGGGTCAGTTCATAGCACCTGTGCATGTCTAGACATAAACGGGTGCTACGTTTTAGGGTTTCTCAGCTCCAGAAAAAGGGGTCAGAAGAACTATTAGAGAAGGTGAGATAGGAAATAAATTGCTTCTGAGGATGGTGAGCAGTTCTCTGATATCTGCACAGTTGGGAAACAGCCCAGTGGTATAAGACTAAGTAAAGTGATATGAGACTAATGAGGGGGTAAGCCAAAAAGGTTGAGTTTTTAACATTTCTTGTTTATAGAGGTAGCTCCAATGCCTCTGTGCTATGAATATTCTCCCAAAGTGATCACTGAGGCAACAGGAGTGTGTGGTACAAGATGTCAGGTAGGAAACGAGCGAATCTAGGGAAGGAAACAAGAGCATTGATAGGAAGAACAATATAAATTTTTGCTGTGTTAAAAATAAAAGAGTAATATGAGTGGCTTGGCTATGTCCTTATGTTTAAAAGAAAGCTCCCCTAATTTTCTGAAACACACATCTGAAAGTATCCTAGGAGCTGCCTATGAATACCAAAAGTAAGCATTTTTTCTGCTAGTTGATATATGTCATTACTATTTCATCCCTATATTTAAATGAATCATGACGGCTAGCCTAGCCTTACTGAGCAAAACAGTCCTGCTCTTATTAAATCCCCTTCACAGACCTAAAGCAAAAGCAACCAGTCAAGGTAGTTTTGCTACCTTGATGCATAAAAAGTAGGAAACTTAATTGGGATTCAGACTATGACTATTCTTAAAATACACTTTAATGTCAGCTTCATTTCATTCCATCCACAATCAATTATTGAATGCCAGCTTTGTCTAAGCTACACTGCTTAATAGTATAGACGAGGCAGTAAACTCTGGGAAGGAAGGAATCAGGCCTGTTTTATTCTTTGGTATATGTTGGCACATCATGGTTACATCATAAATATTTGTAAAATGAATATGTAAATGAATGAATGACAGAAGAGAAGGAAGAAAAAAGAATAGATGAACACAGGAATACAAAAATAACTAAGACATTTCCTTACCTTCAGAGAGCTTACAGTCTCATAAGAGGGATATGCACATAAATTGCCATTATTGAAATAAAATTTAGTGAGTGAAATAAGATTAGGGAAAAAAAAAAGAGCTTAGGTATTTCAGAGAAAGACCTAGGGAGAAATTCAATGTGGGGAGTGAAGTGCTATCTGGTAGAGAGGAATCAAGACAGTTATAAGATGAAGATACTATTTAATACTGTAAGTCTGAAGGATAAGTATGATTGCAACAGGACAGAGATGAAATATGGGATATTCAAAGCAAGAGAAAACTTGAACAAAGCTGTAGAGCCAAGAATGTGGATTCCCAGGATGTTCTAGGGGATATTCAAGTAATTTGAGAGTTCAGTGTGGCCAATATATAGGACACATGAGAAAAGTTAGAGGAGATACGGAGCCGACCTTGAGTGTCAGGCTAATGTAGTCATCTTAGATTTAGTGAATGCAAAGAAGCAGGACCCAAGGCGTGAAAGAGGATGGAGAGCCAGTTAGTAAACAATCAGCTAGATAAAAGGCAGTAAGGTGATTGCAGTGAAACTGGAATGGAAACACAGATGTTTATTGATCACAAAGAACTGATTGATGAATTGGCTTTAAGGTAGAGGAAGGTGTATAGTGACCCTGTGTTTTCTAACCTGGTGGTAGATAACAGTGAGAGAGATATGACCTTGGAGAAAGCATTGGTTTTAATAAAGGAGTTGGGCTTTAGCAACTTTGAGCTTGGCTACAGAATACCAGCTTCTTGGGGGTCCATGTAGACACTCAAGATTTGGGGTTACTCTCATAATCACCATTCAACAAACAATTGACAAGGTCTTATAATTTGTTGCTTCTCTTATATTGCCTTCCTCCATACTGAAAAAGATGTCTGAAAGTCTCCTCTATTCTAATCTTTACCATGCCATCTCTGCCTCCTGCCCTCTGAAGAAACAGATTTTATTTCACAACCTGTTGGACTGAAAACACAGCATACTAATCATAACACCATATTCTGCGAGGGCAGATTTAACTACCCAGTACAACAAATTTAAATACAAAATATTCTGCATAACAAGTCCATTACCATGCTCACAGAAACAAGGGAAACATGGAACAAATCTACTTACAACAAATTCTGTACCACACATAGTTTTCTACACATAAAAGAAATGCTTTTTCTGGTCACTATCCACATCATGATAGAAAAAGACACAAATCCAAGTGAATTGGGGAAATGTTCAGAAACTATTACTAATAATCCAGTTTGACTGGGGTCTAGGTTATGTGTAGCATAAGTTAAGTGTTTGCTAATTTCATATCAGTTGCATTGTCCTTGGGAGAGGAGACCTGAGCTGACTGATAGCTGTGCTGTTTTACTTCCTATTCTGACCTTGTATAACAATAGTAACAATTACTTTCTAATTCCCTTCACCCATCTCTTCCTTACATCTCAAACACACAATCACACCCTAAACTCCAGGACGATGCACTAAATCCAAAATCTTAGGCGTAGGATGAGTAGAGTTGGAGTAGAGAAATCTCTGCATGTCACCTTACCTCCTTAGCTACTAGAATCTAAGCTTTTCTTTGACTTTTCACTTGCTACTCTCAGAAGCCTCCATCACTACCCCCTCATCTGTACTGCCTGCAAATTTAAATTGTGATTTGAAATTTTATTGATTTAAAATAAAGTCTAAATAACAGCAAGAAAGTTGAATGTTCCATAATGTATTCCATGAGTAGAAATTTAAAGTTGGAAGGAACCTTTAAGGCCTTCTAATCCAAGCCCTTTATTTTACAGATGAGGAAACTGAAGCCCAGAGAGGTGAAGTGAGGTGCCCAAGGCCACACAGCAAGTTAGAGGCACAGCTAGTACCGTAGCTCAAGTCTCCTGACTCCCAGTCCAGTGCTCCTCCCATTACTCCACGAGTCCTGTCTCTAAGCTTCCTGACAAATGCTAGAACGGTAAAACTTCCACTAGTATTTTTCCAGACCATGTTAAAACTCCTAAGGGGGGAAGAGGGATGCTTTCTTGGATAATGTCAGCCATACGTAGCTCAAGCTGTCTAAAGTTCTGGGACAGGGTCTTTTTATGCAGCCAACAGAGTCCAAATGTGGTGCTGTTTTCTTGGCCCATATGCTTTCATGTGTTCCCAGTTAGGCCATTACTGGAGGGAAAAAAAACAAGAATCAGCTTGTTTTAAAACAAGGGACATACTGGACTCCCTCCCATCCCCCTTCAGAAAAAAAAAATCAAGTTATCTTTAACAGATTCTAAAAATGCCTTTTCCCAAATATGCAGTCAGTTCCTTCAAAGGGCCCTTTGTTTATTTTCAGGAAGAAACCCAAGACAGCTGAAAACCAGAAGGCATCTGAGGAGAATGAGATTACTCAGCCGGGTGGATCCAGCGCCAAGCCGGGCCTTCCCTGCCTGAACTTTGAAGCTGTTTTGTCTCCAGACCCAGCCCTCATCCACTCAACACATTCACTGACAAACTCTCACGCTCACACCGGGTCATCTGATTGTGAGTACACCACTAAGGTGATGGTGTCTTCGCAGTGCTTGGAATAATGCTTCTCCCCTGGGTTCTGGCTTTTTTACTTTCAGAGCAAGCTGTTTGCATTTGGTCTTCTAAAGCAGCCAAAAGCAACGTGCCACCATTTTCATTCAGCCAACATCTATATATTTTAAAAGCTAGAGTATATTTAAAAGCCAGGTGACAAGCCATTTGACCTTAAAAGGCTGATTAATTACATAAACCACGTTCTTTCCTAACGTTAACTCAGAAAAAGAAGTTTTGTTACCGATGTCTATTTATTCTTGATCTGGATAACGGCACTTCCACGATTACTAAATTGAACAGCCAAACATGGACCTCAGAAAGCCAGTTAGACACGAGGAAACATCCATTTTGAAATTACATAACACAAGTCAGATTTGCATTCGTTATTGGAGTCTCATGTAGCTTGGCTGAATTTCTGTCTTTCCAGTTTTTAATTTATTTTGAAGTGGTTAAAGGATAGCATAAATTTACAGAAGAAAAGAGAATGGCTTCCAAGAATTCAGAAGCCACCCAGACTTCACATAGCCAATGAGAATCCAGGTTAAAAATATTTTTTAATTAAAAAAACTGCCTAAGGGCTAAATTTGGAAATGGGCAGCTTAATGCGATCGTCGCTATTGAAATCACTTCTTTGCTGTTTATTTTTGCCATCTTCCCACTAATCTGGGAGTCACTTCTTCTAATTCTATTTTAAGCAAGTTGATAAATCACGTTTAGGAGATTTTTTTCTCTTTCTGAAATGTAACCCAATACTTCAGAGAAAAAGAAACATGTGTGTTGACAATGGAAAGGAATGAAATAACTTTGGAGTCGAATCCAAAAGAATATTCCTTTTAGTCTTAAGATACCCAACAACTCTTCTGAACTGATCTCCATACACGATGTCTGGTAACATGCAAATAACTGGCATATTTTTTTAAAATGAGGAACATAAGACCCGCAAAGTTTTATTTCAAAAATAAAATTCTGTCCACAAAGACAAAAATGATTAATTAGGAAATAAGATTCTAAATCTTTTATTGTTATTTTTCTGACAGAACAAATGTAAAATTCTGCAAAGAAGGCAAGAGACAAATCGGTCCAGGAGATTCCATTCTCTACTTGCTTCGTCATGATAGTCTTTGAATAGAGGGAAATGACCTGGGGCAGGTTTGGGGTGAAGAGAGCTTGTACTACTTAAGGTTGGACTAAGACCATCTAGCCATCACTAGAAAATGAAAAGGGAAGTAACGTGGGCCAAATCTCTGTGGCCCATGAGATTTGAACAAAGTTGCGGCTTCTAAAGAGAAACCAGGGGGCAGGCGCAGGGATGGTGTCCTGAGGACTGTCCTGATAGTCACATCCTTGGACCTTCTTGCCTGGCAGCCTCCAGTGTAATAGTAAAGACAGAACTGGAAAGTAGCATGGCACAGTGCCTACAGGCGTGTGCACACCGTCCCTTCCCACCAGGAAAAGAGCCCGTTTGTGTGGTGAAAGGGCTATTTTCTACATGCAAATCTTCATTACCTGGCTTTGTGCCACACCTTATGGGTGTGGATTACCTAGAATTGTCTTGGCCCAAAAATCTTCTGTTATGGCAAAAATAAATGTTTTGCTGAATAGAAAAAGCATTGGGCTTCATATTGTGCTTTATCATGAGCATCCTCTGGCCAGGCCCTAGCATTGGCATGAAGTATGTTTAAGGAACAGCATGAGTATGGTGTCACCATACATCTCCTTGGTGGCCCTGAGGAAGCCAGTGGATGTGAGCTCAGTTGGAAGAAAAAAACGAGGAGGGGAAACCTGATCTCCAGCTGTTTAGAAAGTCACTTTGATTTTTCCATTAAGATGTGTAAGTCTTCTCTGTTCCAACCTGTTGTTTAAATTGATTATACTTTTCTCCAAATATATTTGGATTGTAGTTTGTCCTGATTTGAGCCTACACTTAGAAGAAAATTGTTTTTAGGAAAGATTCACAGAAATCTGTCCATTTGGAGATTGCTTGAGAGAAGACAGGAAAAAGGTTTATTTTAAGCTGTTAAAATTTTTGGATGCTCTTCTTGCATTCAAGAGGATTTTTTTTTTTTTTACTTTCAAATGTCATTCTTACCATAGATTAATTTAAAAGCCTAATTTCTGTAAGGTAAAATATTCAGTTCCTATTTAGAACTAACAGATTTGGGGCATTTAAAAATAGTGCCCTTGACTTGTTAGTCTCTTTAACTTCAGAAACATTCCACCAGTGTGTGGTGTTCCAAGCTTTCACAAGTGCCTGAATTTTTATAGCACCTTTTTATTTGTCATGTGTTTAGCAAAATTATTCTTAGTCATGATTTAATGCCCATTTCCTGTCAGTATGATCCTTCCCAATTTACAGATGAGAAAACTGAGAAAATTGACACCCAGGTAGATGAAAGACTCGCTTGTGGTTAACTCATTTGGGTGTTTATGGATTTGCTCTCATTGTGAGAGCGTTTCTTATTGGAATTCTCTATTGAGCCCAAAGATGGCATTCCTGGCTCTGAACAGGCATCTTCAAAATGTGCAACTACTCATATTGGTGACTGGGTTGTAAAACATGATGGATAAAGCATCCTTACAAAAGAAAAGCCGGCTCTGCATAGGAACTGACTTGGGTGGGTAAGCCACAGTCTTTTTGCATATGAAGGACATAGGCTGTTTTACAGCAAAGATGACAAGTCTGACCCCTTAAATTCTCAGTTGACTATTTAACCTACTGTGCCTCTTCAAATTTGGCAAAAGATCCCAGTAATATTCAAAACAAGAAGAAATACAGTTGAGATATGCTTTCTTTTGTGAGCTGATGAGGTTAATATTGCTGCTAATATGTATGTTGCTTTCCAGTGTGCCTACTAACACAATTTCCTTTTAGCAATATTTCCCCTTTACCTCCTAGCTTATCACCTCTTCACCATTGCTAAAAGCTAATGGTAAGCAAATTCAGATGGTGATAACGGAAGGCATTAAGATGAGTTATGGAATCTGAAAGGTAAAAAACACCCTAGGTGTTTGACAAAGAAGTTACCCACTAAACAGGCTGAGTATGAGCTGAGCCAAGTGCTCCCTTTGAATGCTGAAGCAGGACTAAACCAAGTCAGTAAAGCAGATGAAGCTCTCCATATGAAAAACCTTTCTTGACAGCTATCAAGCTGTAGCACATCACAGTCATATACATGTGATAGACGTGACCAGAACTTTTACTTGCATATTTCTTCCATTTTGTTTTCCCCCAAATAAGGCTTCCATTGAAAGAAGTGATTTTCCTCTCTGTGGCGGTCCTCCCTACTTCTGCTGTGGAGCCACTTATTCTGATGTCTTTCTTTTGCTGGAAGCTGATATCCGTGGTGACTTACCTTCCTATGTTTTACACCGGCCTCATCAGACTGTCTGTTTTTTTGTGTCCTTGCCAAGATGCACTTACCCATGAACAGTTTTTATTTATTTTTCACTGAACCTTTACACATTACCAAACTGTCATGTGGGTGGATTTAACTTTAGCTCTATAGGTAGCATCACTCTGCTGGGGCTGGGCACTCGCAGAGGCCGGTGGGCTCTCCCTTTTCCAACTCTTGCCATCCGCCTTCCTTGGCCTCCCCCTCCCAACCATTTGCTTTACCCGCCCAAGTCCCTGTGATTAAAATTTTTAGTACACTTGGCTCATTTTGAACTTTTAGGCAATTTTTTAGAGAACAAAACAAAGAGGATTTTTATGGCAAACTCCATTAATGCCACATTAAGGCTGACATTTTAATTACCCCAAAGTCAGGAAATGCAAAGTTCAGGTTCCCACAGCAACAGAAACTGTCCCCTTGAGTGCTGGCATCACAGCAGATTCTTTCATTCCCTGATTACACAACACCGGGCGTGGGGACATTGTTTTTATCCACGTATGTGGAAAGGAGCACAGCTTTTATCCTTTGATTTTTTTCCTGTAACTACAGTTGAGGATATGGGTCTTTAGCTTCCCTCCCAAAACCATCTATATGTATTATCCTGGAACGGAAGACTCTTATAGCTCTGCATGTGCACACGGACAGAATTAAAGTTGCTGTGGGAACATTAACTCTGATTTCCGGACTTCCGTGCCAGTCACATTTAAACCATAATGTTGTAATTTTTGGCATGTAATAAATGTGCATTTCATGTACACAGACAGAAAGAAGCATAAAATGTATTTTAAAGAGCAATTAATTACTAACTTTGTGATTAAAAAACATTTGGTGCATGTTCCTTCCCATTTAGCATCAGCTGCTGGTCTTAGCCAGGCCTAATAGATGACATACTGTGTCTCATCCTGTAACTCAGATGTACTTACTGTATGTTCCTGTTCTTCCAGATAATTAATTCCCTTAGTAAAGCTGTAGGGGGAAAACAAAATGGAAGGAATATGCAAGCATGTAAATAGGGTAAGGGATATTTTGAAAGAAATGATTCATTTCTGAAAATAAACCTTTTAGTCCCTGATAATGAGCCAGAAATCTGCTAAGTGGGTGTAGACAAAGGTTTCTGGCCACCTTAGAGCATCTGGTTCGGGGCCATAAGAACAACTTGAAAGCAGATTTCCTCTTGAATTCTAGGCATGCCCACTGAGGGAGTGATTTTACTCTAAAAACTTTTAGGCTTAAGACTTAAAAAGTTGTTTTACTCTATAACAACTTTTTTATGCTGTATTCAAACTGGAAAGTAAAAGTTATAGGGCATCGGTAAGATGAGGGTTTTGCTAAAGAACCCCTGACTTAAAGAGTAATTTTTTTTCTTCCCTTACATTTAAATTTGGTTTACCTATTTGTGGTGGAGAAGGAAGTGTTTCAAAATAACTGAACGGGTTTGTGAGTGAAAGGAGTTAGTAGCAATACTCTATGGTGCCATATTTAAAAATGTGAATGCTTGAGCATATATTTGAAACCAGATGAGATAAAAAATTTTACTGAAAGGATGTATAGCTTAAACTCTAGGAAAGTCTTTAAGGGAGACGTGCTCAATGAAGAACCTCTTGCTATCTGTTCGTTCTGTCTCCTGTTGTGTATTTCTTTTTGTTCAATTTGGTTGCATATGATATTTAACCTTTAGGAAAGATACATCAGTTTTAGAGGGCTCCGATTTGCTTTTACTTGGGCTGTCTCTATGTGTGAATGTATGTCTGTATGAGTGAAAACTGCTCAAGCAAGTTTGAAGGTCTCTTTGGCAAATTTGACTGCGTGTTCAGAAAGTTTCCAATCAGAAAGCTGATTCAGTGTAAAACCTTCCAAAAACTTCCTGAGGCACCTGTTCACATGAAAAGATTGGATTTCTGTTGGAGGTGCTCAGACGGCAGTGTTTATAACTGAAGATCTCTGTTTGGTGTGCCAAAAAATGAAAAACATTTTGGCCCCAGAAAATCTCCATAAATGTTCAAAATGTATAATCAAACAAAAGCTTCATTTGGATTCAAATGCATGTATCTCAGCAGATGTGTCTAAACTAACTGGAATCCCACAGGAGCAGCTGAACTGGATTTTGGTATGTCTTGATAACTGAAAGAGTTATTCTTAGACTTTGGAAGGACAAAAATGGTCCATCTGTGAAGAACCGTAATAGAGACATGGCAAAAAACAGCATCCTCTGAAAGAGTTTATTTATGGAATTTAGGACAAGTTGGACAATCCTGAAAACATTTTAGGGTCACACTAATTTGCAAGAAAATATAGCCAAAATGGAATGGAATAACAGCCACAGACAGTTACTATCCAATGGCTTGTTATTAATTTTCTAATAAATTCCATATCAGTTAAGCAATAATAGAGCGTCTTTGGTATGACCAAGTGCTCTCATTGCCCCCAGAGTATCCTGCATTCTGGTTTATTCTATGTCCGGTAAGGACTTATAGATTTATCTTTTCATTTAAACTGTTTTTCTGTCATTTCATTAGCCAAGTAAGTCCCTCATCTGTTGTGTGGATTTTATGTCATTAAAGAGAGTCTTTCCCTTTTTAAAAAGTTACCTTTCTACCTCCTAGTTAATTGATATATAATCTCTTTGGAATTTCTTCGTTACCTTTTACGCCCTTTATTTAGAGATTATAGTGCTTAGTCCAGCACTTACACATTAGAAAGCCAGTTCATTTTTTTTTTTTTTCACGTGCTCTAATTTCCTAGAGTTTCCACTTCATGTATTTGGGGACATGCTTATTTTTAAAAAGCACAGGTCTTGAAATTTTGTATCTTAATCTACCTCTGCTTTTAAAATTGGCCCTCTTTTTATAAAACATATTATTTCCCTATAATACCAATTTAATTGGGTTTCTTCCTTGGTCACTGAATGCAGTAATTTCTGGTAGTCATTCTTAATCATTCATTCATTTAGTAATTAATTCAGTCATTGATCAATGTTATCTAATCCCTCCTTCTGCACCAAGTCCTCAACCAATATTAGGGATGAAAAGAGGAACAAGATGCCATCCCCACACCTTAGGAACATAAAGGGGTAAATACAGATGCATAATTAAAATGTTCCAGTATGCACAAAATGCTAAGAGTTCCCAAGGAAGGAGGCTGTTGCAGTGGAAAGAGCTCCACACCAAAAATGACATTAAACTGGATCATAAAGGAGTGGACATTTGTAAAGTCGAAGGCAAAAGCAATGGCATTCCAGGCAGAAGGAACAGAAAGAAGCAAAACTACAGAGGCTCAAGGAGAGCGCAGAGTTTTCAGAAAACAGAACAGTTCAGTTATGACACTGAGGCCTTCTGACACTTTGCCTCATTTTAATCATGGGACAATTTGTATTTGAGTAACATTGTCTGTTGTTATAATTCAGCTGAGCCGAATCATGTCCATTTTGGAGATATTTGCTTTCCAAATATGTAATAAAGCAAGACACACACTTTTTTTTTTTTTTTTTTTTTTTTTGAGACGGAGTCTTACTCTGTTGCCCAGGCTGGAATGCAGTGGCGTGATTTTGGCTCACTCCAACCTCCACCTCCCGGGTTCAAGTGAATCTCCTGCCTCAGCTTCCCAAGTAGCTGGGATTACAGGCACAAGCCACCGTGCCCAGCTAATTTTTGTATTTTTAGTAGAGAGAGGGTTTCACCATGTTGGCCAGGCTGGTCTCAAACTCCTGACTTTGTAATCCACCCACCTCGGCCTCCTTAAGCACTGGGATTCTAGGCATGAGCCACCGCACCTGGCCCCACTTATTTTCTAATAGGCAAAAGCACCCTTTTGTCCACAAAGCCAGTCAAAGTAAGAAAGTATTCTGAGGGACCTAGTGATGATTTTGATCAGTAAATCTCAAAATAAATTTTCTTTTTTGTTTAAACAGGGTCTGGCTCTATTGCCCAGGTTGGGGTATAGTGGTGCAGTCTCAGCTCACTGCCACCTCTGCCTCCCAGGCTCAAGTAGTCCTCCTGCCTCAGCCTCCTGAGTAGCTGGGAACATCACATCCAGCTAGTTTTTTTTTTTTTTTTTTTTTTTTTTTTTTTTTTTGGTAGAGACGAGGTTTTGTCACATTGCCTGCCTGGTCTCAAATCCTGAGTTCAAGCAATCTGCCTGCCTTGGCCTCCCAAAGTGCTGGGATTACAGGCATGAGCCACCACACCTGGCTCAGAATAACTAGTTATTGAGACAAGTTCATTCCTGGAGCCAGAGTCACCTACAGGTGTCATGCTAGAACTTTGTCATTGATTTGTGGCCCCTCCAGACTCTTAATAGTCTGTCTTCTTGTGAAAGCCTCCCAGGTCCCTTGGCAAGTCTGGTCTCAACGCTCATTGGCCCAAGTTACTACACTGTGCCATATTGCTCTCCCAAACATTGCATAGATATGATTGTCCATATGCAATTGTTAGGACCCACTGCTGATTTTCAGGGTTCTGTTCTTCATCTTGCCATCTCATCACATGCAGGAATACATCTTTAATTCTTATCTACAGCTGCTAGTGACAGTTTTATGTATGCTTCCTCTGGTCGTGGCAAATTTCATTATATAAAATTAGCATTTCTCCGTATCTGTCAAGACTTCTCACATCCTTATTAAAATAAAAGAGGCCACATGCACTACTGCCCTTAGAGTTGGATCATTTAGGATTGATTGAGAGCATGCATGAGGATTCTTTAAGGACTTCTTGCTTTAAGGAAATTTCAAGTCGGTTCTTTCCACCAGTCACCTTACGCTAGGTACCATAATGAAGTACCTTATTACTTCATCAGCAGAATGAGCACTTTATGCTTTCTTTTCTGCTTTTCGTCTACCTCTGAATCCTTTATTCTCTCTGAGGAATGTGTATCAATTCTAACTTTTTATCAGCACTGCAAGATGAAAGTTTACCTGGTCTATACCCATTATTGTACACATGAGAAAACTGGAAGTGTCTTCAAAAAAGTTTCACAGCATAATGGGTGACAGAGTCAGAAACAAAACCCTGCCCTTTCTCCCACCATTTATGCTGCCTGTTACTAAGTCTGCTTCTGGGCAAATTTAACGTTTTCTGAACAGAAAGGAGTCGAGACTATTCATCCATCAATATAGTAGATGCTTTCAATGTGGAAGACCACAGGCTAAGTATTGTGCAGGATGCAGTTTTATAAACTGAAGCTCTATGCTCAGAATTAGAGTTTGGTAGAGAAGATCAGATAACATTCACAAACAACTTCCGTGCAGAGTGGTTAAAGATATGTCCCCATACACAGAGACCCACCAGAGCATTGATTCATTCACTCAGCAAGTATGTATAGAATATATCTTTTGTGCCTGACACTACAGTGAGTTCCATGAGGACACAAAGGTGGAGAAAAACAGACTCCACCACCAAGAATCTTAAAACAATACATGTCCTCACATCACCAGTATCTGAGAATTTGGAAAGTTGTAAAGTATATTTTAATCCAGTTAACAGTAATATATAGTTAGGTTTATTAGAGATGGTTCCATTTGAGCTCTTTTGAAAGACTGGAAGTGAGGCATTAGAGGATTAGGTATGAGGGGTTTGCACTCTGTTGCAGAGCTGTGGAAGGGTATTAAGTAGGGCCTGCCATGATCAAGACTTTGGGAAGATCTAATTTAGCAGCCTGGATGTGAGAAGGAGTGACTTGAGGAAGGAGAGGGCCCAGACAGCACTGTCAGTAGTTTACACTAGTGGTGACCTGAAGAGGGCTGGTAATAAGAGGGATGGGTAGCATGCTTGCAACAGATTTTGAGGATGAGGGTAGACAGCTCTGGGAGCTGAGTGTTGGGTACAACAAGGGCAGTTATCAAAGATAACTTCAAAATATCAAGAAAAGATGAAAAGCATTTAAAGGAATTGAATAGAGTTCCATTTCATATAGTGCTAAGTATGAGCTACCACACATGTTCCCAGTGGAGACGACTAACACTGAGTTGCAAACAGGGTCCTGGGGTACAGCAGGAATACTTGAAATTAGGACTAGCAAACACTTTGTCCAGGAGGCCACACTACAAGTCATAAATATGGGAGTAAAATTGAAAGAAATCTTTGTTAAGAGAAAAAAGGAAAGCAAAACCTTGAGAAATATTTACATGAGTGATAAGCAAGAGAATGAAGAATGAATAAAAAGAGGAAAAGACAAGGGGGGTGTCGAAGAGAGAGGAGAAAAAAACAGGATAGCGCAGAGAGACCATCAGGGAGAGGAAAGGTCAGCAGTTAGTATCAGGTGTCACAGATCCCAACAAAGGAGAGACCTAGGAAAAGATTACCTTGGGTTCCGGGATTGCCAGCCTCCTGGTTGCTGTCAAGAAAGCAGAATCAGATGTGTCACAAAAAAGATCATAAAGAGGGGTTCAGGAGCAAACATAGGATAAATGGGAAAGCAACTATTACAATGTACTTTTTAAAGAAGTTCAATATTTTAAAAAGAAACAAGGAATGGGTAACTCAAAAGTGGAGTAATGAATATTTTTATGATACAAGAGTTTCTAGCCCATTATAGACTGAGAAAAACCAGAGTTAAGGGAGACTCTGCAATTAAATAGGCAAGGTGAGAGGGAACTAGATCTTCCATTTCACAGGGCAATGGGAATGGTAAATATATGTAAAAGGAATTTGAAGGCACTACCCAAGCCCAATGAGGCAGTAATTAGATTATATTGGTTCTTTCTCTACTTATTTTCAAAATTGCTTTCTATTCTTTTTAACTAATGAGAAATAATGTTTTGCAAGAATTATTACTTCACAAATATTCACTCAGTTCCTTACCCTCAGTAATCTCTGAACGCTATGTAGAGGATAGGTGTCATACACTTTGAGCATTTAAATTATCTTAACAATTTTTAAAACCATTTTTTAGAACAATTGCTGTTTTTAAAACAACAATTAAAGCCTAATCCTTTAAAAGCCATGTTCTGTGTACTTCTTTCATGATATGCCCAATTCAGGTAGCTCTGTAATTACCAGTAACACACCTATGTGTTGTTCTCAAGTCCTCCTTCATTGTCATGAGACATCCTCAAATTCGTTATTTGTAGGGGGTTTTCAATTTGTTTACTTAAACTATGCTGCTTTCTGTGATGGTCCAAGACATTCCAAAGGCCAATGCCACCTGGACACAAAGTATCTTATATACTTTTAGGATGGTGATCTGTAACCAACTGAATCAAATGTTACTTTGTTCTACTTGTAAATTACCTGTAAAACTAAATAAGGAGATTATTTTGTCACTACTGAAAATTATATAAACAACCATATGGAAGAATTTTGAACATGAGTCTTTATAATCTCACAAGGCCAAATGAATTCATTGTTGATGTCAAAATTGACCTTGAGGAGTTTTCCTTTCCTCTCCAATTCTAAAAATGATTTTCCTCCTACTTATTTATCCTCACTAGTTTTAGCTTGGTTATGTTATCAGTTTCATACCGAGATATTAGAACAAAGTGTACAAAATTTTTAAGAAAGCTTGGTGTGGCATGCAGAATATTACACAAAGAGTTTCAAGAAACAATAATCGAATTAACTTTGTCATTCTTTTGCTGTAATCACTTTCATACCTATGTAATCACTTATTATCTCTGTCTCATATCTTAACCAGGTATTTAGATGTAAAGGAGATAATGAAAGAAAGGTGCATATAAGTTTGAACTACAAAACATAACTCTGTGTCTAATGGAAAAGACACATGCAAATTCTGAACTAAAACTTTTAGACGTTAACCCCAGGTGAAAGGAGACACACCATTTTCTCGGGAAAATACTATAGGTCTTTACATGTAGGCCTGAATGGATTTTTTCCAATTTTTAGAAAACCTCAGAAATCTGGCCCTTTCCATTTTATTCTTGACCTAAAGGTCCCAGATGGGTGACTAGATCCTGGGATTCCTGAAATGGCCTAAGTAATTCTGGGTTGACATGCTGACTGGCACTGCAAAGCAGGCCTGGTTTCACTGGGCAGTGATACAGGCAAAGCATAGGCCCACCCCCCAGCCCTGCTCCAGAGCAGGGGTTCTTGTCCTGGAGATTTTGGACTCCACTGGTACCATGACTGGGCCTTTCTCTTAGAGGTTCGTATTCTTTCCTGCATGTTGTTCTGGGACTGTGGTTTAAAGATTTTGTTGTATTGGGGTCAGAGAACTAAAAGAAGGAAAAAACCACTTCCCCAGGACATATCCTAATCAGAATCTGCATCCTCAAACCTGGCCCCCAAGAGTGAACTAAGAAGCAAGGAGGAGAGGTCCCTGTGAATATTCCAGTGCAAAATGGCTCCTGATGCCCTCTCGGATCCCTCCAATATGCCTTCAGGGCAGGGGCAGGTCTGATAACAGGCTACTAAAGCTGTTTCTTGAACATGTTGATAATGGACGAAGATTGGGGCTATGCCTTATTTTCCAATATTCAGAAAATATTTTTTCACACCCAGGGTCTAGTTATTTGCTCTTATTAACATGAACTTCAGCCTATGAATGCATTTTATGTGCCTTTAATTAACCTCCCTATGTTTCCATTTCCTCATGTGCATAATCGCATAATGAGAATAAAAATAGTATCTGTCTCATGGGATTATTAGAAGGATACAACACCATATGTAAAGCCCTTAAAGCAGCACCAGAGAAACACCCAGCACTCCATGAGGTTGAGTGTCAGCTACAGTTGAAGTGTTTTAAAATTATTAATATGAACTAAAATGATACAATAAAGCAGAATCAGATGTGTCACAGAAAAATACCATAAAGAGGGGTTCAGGAACAAACATAGGATAAATGGGAAAGTAACTATTACAACGTACTTTTTAAAGAAGCTTAATGTTTTAAAAAGAAATAATGAATGGGTAATTCAAAAGTGAAGTAATGAATGAAAGGATAGGTGCACTATCCTTTCCCTGTGAGAATGAGACTGAAAAACTCTAGATCTGTAGGAGAAGAATGTGTGTAACAGAGTCACCTCCTTCACTTCAAGAAAAAGCCAGTGCCCCTCTGCTTGTCCCTTCTTGGATTCAAACTTAAGTAGACTGGGAAGCTTCTCCATTATCTTTTTGCCTTTTTTTATTTTCCCGTTTTTTTTGTTTTTTTTTTTTTTTTTTTTTTTTTTTTTCTAAAAATGAAAGAGGACTGATATGCATCATCTTATTCTTACAAAACACCCCATTTTACAGATAAGGAAATTGGAACTCAAAGAAGTTTCAAAATCTCTCTGAATGTTGTCTTCTTGGCATAGGGAAGGGTTAGAGAATTATTAATATTATAGCATTACATTCTAGTGTTAATCTATTAAGTTCCTTCTTGTCTTCAAGTGTATTCTAGTGAATAAGAGATTTTCAAGCTGGGCTCAGTGGCTCATGCCTGTAATCCCAACACTTTGGGAGGCCGATGTGGATGGATCACTTGAGCCCAAGAGTTAGAGACCAGCCTAGGCAACATAGTGAAACCCCGTGTCTACAAAGCAATTAGCTGGGCATAATAGTGTGCACCTGTAGTCCAGCTACTTGAGAGGTTGAGGTGGGAGAAACACCTGAGCCCAGGAAGTCAAGGCTGCAGTAAGCCATGATCATGCCACTGCATTCTACCATGGGTGACAGACTAAGACCCTGTCTCAAAAAAAAAAAAAATCAAAAAAAACAGAGAGAGATGTTCAAATTATAGGGAATGGATATGTGTGCTCTATTACCTCAGAAAACATTGCAGGATCTGTACATTCACCTATGTGCACCCATCTACAATCTGCCCATTTCACCTTAGGTGCCCTTTCATCAACACATTCACCTATGTGCACCCATCTACAATCTGCCCATTTCACCTTAGGTGCCCTGTCATCAAAGCACCTTCCAGTCAGGATACCTGAAGAGAGCAAATCACCAGATCCTTAGAATGAACAAACTTTTATGCTACCATATTAGAAAGCCCTTTGCAAAGAAAAATACTTACAAGTAAAGAAATGCATCTTTTATTTTTTTCAAAGTCAATCTGCTTGATGGTTTGAGAGTTGTCTGAAATAATTCAAAAGAGAGGTAAGCTTAGAAGAGTAAATGAGTTTCACTTCCAAAGAGGATTGTTTGTAATCACCCTGCTTACTTACCTGCTTCCATTCTGAAGCCGTCTGCAGTACTTGGAAAAAGTGTAATCTTAAAAAATTCAGTAACAGTCACTGGCTGACTGTACCTAGGGTACCCTCCCTGTTCCGTGGTGCTCACAGTTTTTGGTAATGCATGGAGATAATTTCAGATGTTTGCTTCTCTTAACTCCTGAGCACCTTTGCTTCTCACTGTGGAATTCTAGAGACACATGGGTATAGAACTTGATCTACAAGCCTCCTAGTAATAGTTGCAGATTAGGTAGAAAGCCAAGCTAGACTGTACACAAGTCTGTATAAATCCCAAAACAGAGCTTTAAAATAATAACTTACTGAGTCATGATTTCTGCATCTCATATGCAGTATTCCTTAAATCACATGTTGATGGCTAATCAACAAAATCCAAAGACGCAAATTAGATGGTACAATATTTACAGAGAAAATATATGTGTAGTTTGAAAAGCAAGGATTCTCAGGGTTACACTCCCACCCCTATTCCCCCCAGAAATGATAGCAGTTGCAATCTGAACTATCAACATTGTAGCCAAGAAAGGAATGAATATAACAATTAAAAAAGAGAGATTTAAGATAGAACTTCTTACTCAAAGGAGTCTGGACCTTCAAGAAATATGTTTAAGAAAGATTCGGAAGAAATACTAGGTAAGATGAATTATTCCTTTTACTCAAATAACATTCTAGCAGTGTACTTGTTAAATGTTTATTTTGGCCAGATGACAGAATTCAGGAGGGCAGAATCTTGTTTAGCTTGTCCTCTGCTGAATCCCTAGCACCCAGCAAAGTGCTTATACAAATTAGGAGTAGGTGCTCAGCAAATGTTTGTTGAATGAATAAGTGAATGTGGTGGGGAGAATGAAGCTAAAGTAATGGTATAGTGCATTTGTAAGCATTTAGCCCATTTGTAAAAATAACGGTACTAATTTTTTACCCAATTCTTTTTTTTCATTCAGCAGACCTACAAAAACAAAACAAAGTGTATCACAAATACCCTCTGCTTTTTATGCTGAGGAAACAGGAAAGCTTTCTTTTGATTGTAGGCTGCTACATGTTTTAATTCTAATAGCAATATGGCAGGTCAACTTTGTAGTATAATCTGGTGCCTGTTTTTGATAGATATCATGGAAATAGATACTTATTTTCAAGATGCTCAAACAGATGATTAGGCGAAAGCTCTAGCAAACCTTGAAACAACAAAAAGAAAAGGTTTTCCCACTCCCACCTCCCATTGCTGTAACATCCTGCACAGTTTTCTGCAACCCCACATTCTCCTCCTTGTTTCATCCTTTTCCTGGGTCTAGTCTTTGTCTAGGGAATACGGCATGTGACTGTCAGTCTAGCAAGGAGACAGTTCTTGAGAAATCCACCCCCTACACACTGTGTTCCCAAGCTCCTCTTACGGGAATGGCATGATTTGATCAGCAGCAGGCAGAGCTGGCCCAGTGAAACAAGAGCTTGGCATAGAAATCGTAGTGCCCTCCTGCTGGAAGGGCCCTCAAGAGACTTGCTTCATGCCCACCCTCCCTCAACTAGCTGGACAGTAGAAGGATGTGTAGAAAAACAAATTCCTGGCTGAATGAATAGAGGATTAAATGAATGAGAGATGAGTTCACTCCTCCAGAAGTCCCCGCCATCCCACTTGAATAGAAAGGCTAACTTTGAAGCCACTCTGTTCTCCATGGCACTATTTTGTGTATACTCAGCTTTGGAATATGGTTGCCATCTGCTGCCAGTGCTTAGGACTAAGGAAGTATTGGGGTGGGTAGGAGGAGGCTGGGAGGGAAGAAAAGAGACACTTAAAATGAGCTAATGATCTCCTTTGTGTTGGAGTCTAGGTTTCAGAACATCAGTCCTGTACTTCAAGAACAAAACACCAGTGTGTCTTAGACCACACCAGGCGCCGGCACATCAGATAAAGACTGTGCTGTGTGGTGTTCAGCCACTGAGCCTGGAGAAGTTCTAAAAGTGAAATTACAGGTGCAAACTGAGGAAACTAAAAGGAGAAAAGGCCAAGGGTAAAATACAATTAGGAGGGCTCTGCAGATATGTATCTTTGGGGTTACGGTAGTTGAAAAATGAATCTACTAATTAATGAGCTGGATAATACTATAAAGACAAGGAATTTAAGGATCTTTAGAAGAAATGAGACACTTTTCTATACATTCCGGGTACATTGCAAGCCTTTAGTATAATCTCAAGGTGAAAGTGACCTGGCTGTTGTGTATTGCTGTAGATTTAACTATTTATTAAGTGTTACTGATTGCTACACTAGAGGCATGCATGGTGCTCCTTTAAAAACAGAAAAGGCTGTTAAGCAAAGCCAACAAGACAACCGAACATCTCTGAAAGGCAGCGAATAGCTCATAGAGCTTCCTGGCTTCCCTGATATTGTTTGTATAAATCGTTGGGGGTTTTTGTTTGTTTGTTTGTTTGAGACACAGTCTCGCTCTGTTGCCTAGGCTAGATGCAGTGGCATGATCTCAGCTCACTGCGGCATCCGCCTCCAGGGTTCAAGTGATTCTCCTGCCTCAGCCTCCTTAGTAGCTGGAATTACAGGCATGCACCATCATGCCCAGCTAATTTTGTGTTTTTAGAAGAGATGGAGTTTCACCATGTTGGCTAGACTGTTCTCGAATTCCTGACCTCAAGTGATCCACCCACCTCAGCCTCCCAAAGTTCTGGGATTATAGGTGTGAGCCACCAGGCCTGGTCAAATTGTTGGTTTTTGATGCAAAATCATGTTAATAATTTATGTACTGAAATAACATACCGGAGAATAATAATTAAGCTGCGGATGTATGCTAGTGAAAAAAAAATATGACAGTGAAGTTTACTTTGGGAAAGGATTAGCTAATTCCCTAGGTATGACATTTGAAGGCCATGTACTATTATATATTCAATAGTAATCCTGTATCTTGAATTGGAGGAAGGCAGAAATTCTTTTTGCCATGCAAGGGAAGAACCTCATCAGCAATGTATGTAAGTATAAATTTAGAGACAATGACAATCCTAGAAATGCAAAATACCACTTTAGGGATCACTAAGTGATTGCTGAGCAGTGTGTCACACTCAGTGCCTGGGAGCAGCAAATCAGTACATATTTGTTGGCTGTGTAAGCTCTGGCCTTGACTCCTGTCTTCCAGCAGGAACGAGTCATGCACAACTGTGACTCAGCCACAATTAGAATATTAGTAATGCCTTAAATCTATCTCATGTACAGTTCCTCTTCCGAGGAACCTTATGTCCCTCCATATTCTGTTTGTCCCTACAACATCCCTGTGAAGCATACGCACCTTTTTACAGGTGGGATAACAGATCCACAAAGCAATAATTTAATTCTTTGTCTTCAGATGTGACATGATTGATAATCAGTATACTGACCCAGCTCGTTGTACTTACTGTTTTTCACATTATTTCAGCTTTCCTAGGCAAAGGACATATTTTATCTTTCTCATTATTATTTTTAATTAGTTTTTAGAAAAGGTGAGATAAAAACAGAATCTAACAAATAACCCATGGAGATATTTGGTGTTCTCTTTTCTTTCAAGAATAAATTAAGACCTTCTCTGCTCCTCTCTGCTGGCTCTCTCGGCAGATAGTCAAAATCCCATGCCAATTTTCAAATGAATAAGGGCTCATTCTAATAGCTGATCACAGTCCCCTCTGTTGAGGAAACAGCCTTTTAAATTCATGTCTGTACCCTGAATGAGTTACTTTTGGTTATAAACTTTAACAGTTTGACCTGAAGGTTTGTACTAATATATAACCTGGTTGTGAGTTCAGCAATAAATTTATACCAAGTATGTGAAGGGCCAAAGAGAAAACTATCGTCTTTTATTCTCTCTGGTGACCTTCACTAAATATTGCATATTTACTTTGTAAATGAGGACACCCAGTGGCCACCAAGAGAAAGTATTCTAAACAATCCTTGACACCACTGTTAACACCCCGTTATCAATGCTGATTGATAGATATTTCTGTAACATCTGTTACCAAGCAGGTTAGCTTCCCTACTTGGGCAAAAGTGATCAGAGTTTGGCCTGATCATTTTTATATCACATCATAGATTGGTCATCTCTTCTTATTTTTTATTACAAAGTATGGCTTAGCTTTGGGTTCTACTGAATCGTCTGTTGACAGGAGGACCCAGTGAGCTGTCTCTCTGGGGAAATGGAATCAGGGAGATAGAGACAGCATGGCATGTGTCAGAAATCATAAATGAAAGACCAGAGTTTGTGGGCAACTCAGTGAACACATAAAACAATTGCTTGGACTTTAAATTCATATTGAAATAGAGCTGTGGGTATGTAGGGAAATAAAGGACAAGAAGAAGAACATTATACAGAACTTCAGGGGCAGGAAAGCCCTCTCGGGGCCACACCACATAGACATATCTCAGAGTAAATGTGTGTGAGGTTCCCACTTATCAACATGTTTGTGAAATGCAATGAAGAGCTCACCAGACAAGTGCTCACATAGAACCTACACATTATAAGGAAACATGCTGGGCAGAATTGGGGATCCAGTTATAAATTTGTAGTTGTCACTGTTGTTGTGATTATAACAAGGTAAGACACTAGCCTTTGAGAGGCTTTGAGTCTTAGAGAGATAAGACAGGCACAAATGAAAAAGGAAAGAAAAGAGACAGTAACATATGTAAGAACTTATGTGGTACATGTGTGGGAAGTTCAGGTGAACTTCCCCAGCACTTCTCAACATTCAGGTACAAAAAAAATTCCCTTATTTTTCTAACGAAAATTAAACCTGAGGCCTTTGTCACCAAATTGCAAGAAACACAGTGAAGTTTTGGGACTCCCTTCTCGTCCCTAGATTGGTACAAGACTCATGAAATCTAGGGAGGGATCAGGTCCTTAGTCCATGGTGATCTCCATCATTGACATTGCTTGACTACCCCACAAAGATGCCATTGAGCCTGGTCCTTCTGTGATTGCCAGCACTACTGAACTAGCTGGGTTTACAGATGCCATCCACAGTGGTCTTTGCTGCTGACCACTGGCCCAGCCCCCAGATGATTACCGTTCCTCTCAAAGCAATGCCTTTTTATGTCCAGTCTCAAGAAGTATGGCAAGCAATTACCCCAGCTAGAGCTGTATGCAAGTAGAGAACTTGCTACCTTCCCTATTTGAGGGAAAGTTGATTGTTTTTCTCTCCAGTAATACTATCCCATTCTCTAACTCCAAAGCATCAATCAACCTCGCTCTCCTTTCCCCAGAAGGGGCCCAGATTAATAATTCATTTTAGAGAACAGAGATTAGGAAAGAAAACCCTTTGTTTTAAGGTTTCTTCTTTAGGGGTTAATGGGCTCTGAAACCACAACTCCCTCAGGCAAAGGAGCCTATAAAGTATACAGAAACCTGGAGGTTCTTTCATACAGGTGGGGGAAGGGAGAGATACCTTCTCATTAGGAAAGTTTTCTAATTCAGTGAGCACAAGCCAGAAATTAATGTCTCGGTTTATTACCTCACCAACCAGTGGAAACTAAGAAAAGAGAATTAAGGATGAACTCCAGTAATCACAGAAGGCTTCATAGAGAAGGAAGAAGTTTGAGTAGGGTTCATGAGGATGATAAAACTTGGTGAGAAGAGAAAGCACAATTACTTCAGAACTGCAGAAAAATTCAGCAGAAGAAAAGTAAAAATGAATGTAATACATGCACAGGAAAGCAAAATGGCCAACCTCTTGGATTAGCACAGAGATTTTATGTTAGAGAAAATGAAATCCAACCAAATAAGTAAAGTGAAAACAGATCATTTGAATGTTAGCTATAGCTGTAGGAGACTTCTATAGCTCAATGTTTTAATAATATGTAAATAATATTATATAAAAGAATATATAAATAATATCATAAAGATAAAATGCCTACTCATGATTAAAGTAATTACAAAGCAGCAAACCACCATGGTACATGTATACCTATGTAACAAACCTGCACGTTCAGCACATGTACCCCAGAGCTTAAAGTATAATAAAAATAATAATAATAATTACAAAGTATGCCTTCTATTTCACTTATTTACCAGAGCCTCCCAAGGTTTTGAATTCTCTCTAACATTACTTATTCTTCACCTTAGTACAAGCTAAAAAAGAACTTATGTCCTATTCATTTGTTTAAGGATTTCCTGTGCCTGGTTCTATAATGGATCACCCTAGGTGCACAGATGAATTTCAGCTACTCTCTTAACCTAGCCCATACAAATCACCTGAGTGCTTCCATTTTTCCTTGGCTTTTCCCTATTGCTTTGGGATAGAAAGTCGTTACTCCTCAGTAAAATGATCTATCATGGCTCAATTCCATAGAGAAATCTTGCATCCCCATCCTACCAACAACCAAAGATACTCTTGAAAAACAGCAGTCTCATTGGAAGCAACTTTTTTTTCAGTAAAACCCAAACAAAGAGAACATTTGAGCATGAATTTGAAGACCTGCTTCAAAAGCAGTTTCAGAATGACACAGCAATAGAGGACTAAAGGAAGTTCTATGAATTAGGAGCTCAATGATCATTTTTGTCAGAAAACTTTTTTTAATGACATTATTGAATTCTATTTTCTCCCTCATTAAAGTCCAGATAAAAGTTTTTCTGAAGTCAAAAAATTAGTTTCTTACCTAACTGTAATTCATCACTGAGTGATGATATTCTTTAAAGAAATGCCATACCTAGGAGTTAGACTGAATCTTTGAGCTCACTGAATTTAAAAACCTGTTTTTTTTTTCTGTAAAATAAGTATATGATGATGTAGAGACCACAAGAACAGATTATTAGGAATATACTGATTTTTATACACTCACTTTTTAAACTTATAATTTCTTTTTAAGCAAAACAAAAGACCTAAATTATTAGCTGTATATATAAATATATACAACCTTCTTTAAGGTCTATTCAAAGCTAAGTTCAAACAGCACAACTTTGTGAATTTAAGTAGATTTTGATTCATTTTTGTATCCCACCCACGCATGTAGCATCTCTTTATTTTTGTTCCCCAGGTTTAGTGAACAAAGGAAAAGGCTACAATAGGGCAGTAGCTAAATTTGTAAGGAAAGCACTTTAGAGAGAGAAAAAATGAAACTCCTAAAAGGTGTTTCAAAAGGTTTACAATATAAGAGGATTTAAAGGCATAAACCTCAGATTTCATTGACTTTTCTCCTTAGTCCCAGCAGGACTTCTCCCCTTCATTTTAACTTTGGAATGAGAGCATAAGTGTCTTTCAGAATATTGTCTGGAATTATCTATCCAATGCCTTTATTCACAGAGTAAAACTTAATTTTCACAAACTATACTGTAAAGTAAATTTCAACAGTTTACCTCACTGGAATCAGATGTTCAAAGTATGAAAAATTCATAATGCATATAGCATGATAATACTCAAGACTGAAGTTTTAAATTATGGTTGGAATTGGTTTCATAAAGTGGATGCTCAATCACTTGTTGATTGATAGATTATGCCCTCACTTCATAACTAAGGGATTTAAGGTGGCTTAAAAGAATATTCAATTATTGATAAATATGTAGGAAATATATTTCTATATAATACAAAAAAAGAAATCAGAGGTAAAATAAATAATTGATAATATAATGAAGCTGGTGAAAATTTTACATAGAATAGCATACCGTGAGGTCCTACATAGTTGCTAAAAGGGAGCCTAAATTTTTATTGTGAGCTCCCTAGTGAGCAGAGCCAAGAGGGAAACATGATCAGTTATGATATTCACAGGCTCCATAAAGAAAAGCAAAATGCAGCTTTTACTTTTAATACTTTTAAGTATTCTCTAGAAATGTTCCTGAGCACTGAGGTCTGGGAGAAGTTGATTAATATATATTTCAAATATCAAAGATCCTTATGGATGGATTTCTTCCATTGTATTTGATTTCAGATCATTTTGTGTCCTTATGGTTCCATTTATACTGGGGTATTCTCAGTAAATGTTTTACTAGTGAATTGGTGAAAATTCATGTGGCCCCAAAACCAACTTCATAAGTCAGCTGTATTTACAATTTTACAATATGGGCAGGCATGTCCTCATCCTTTCTTAGAGATAACAGCAGACTTAACATAAAATCAGGCAAGCCAAACACCTGGGCTAACCGAGGGAAACTGTGAGACCTCTAAAGCCAAGTAAAAAGACTTTTCTGAATTACTTTCTCCTTTAAACATGAAAATCCCGCTAGTAATATACATCTATTCTCCTTAGGTAAAGTACAAAGCTCTTATTTTTTTGGTGGAGTGAAGAGAGGAAAAAGAACTCAGGTATGGAAGATAAGTCAAGATTTGGAGATGGGCCTGAGACTCACAGGGCAAATGTTTTTCTAGTTCACAATTTTGCCTCCTTGTTCCCCATACTTGAGCTTAGTAAAACTTAGCGGCATAACAGCAAAAAGGAAGAAAGGGAGGGAGGAAAAAACAAAGGCAGGCTCCCCATTAGAAGTACTATAGATCTTGCAAGTAAACTCTATTTTGTTGGTTGATTAGATGTATATATTTAATGTTTATTTCTTATTCAAATTATACCACTATATCTAATTTATAACAGTCAAAAAATGTTAAAGGTTGTTTTCTAATTCTTCTATGGATTTGTCTTAACTGTCAAAAGGAATCTACTTGAGAAAAACAAGTTTTGCTGAACAATAGTTAGCCTCAACAATTATAAACCATACGCCGTCATAATCCAGATTTCTGCTAGTATTAGTAGCTATCTGTCTTCCCTTTCAATCCTTTTGAAAAACTCTCTTCTGAAAAGTAACTTTTCTCATTTTGGCTAACATTATTTGCTTTATCATACAAAATAGTATCAGTTCAACTTAAGTAAATGGAAAATATCAATTCAACAGACCTAATGCATCAGAGTAATGCAATCACAAACTATGCATTTAGAAGCTTTGATTATTGAAAGTAGTTACAAGTATTTTAAAGAGGGAGGCCTGAATCTCAATCCACAGCTCTTAATTTGGGTAAAACACAGACCTCTTTGAGATTTTAATGAAAGCCGCTGACCTTATTCCTATAAAAGTATAAACATGTCCATTTATTAAAACTATACGTACCCCCTAAAACCCACACATAAAACTAAGGCCCTTTAAATACTTTTAAGTATTCTCTAAAAATGTTCTATGAATGAATAAAAATTCAAGTAATATTAAAGACATGCCCAATTACAGTATTGGGATCATAAATAGAATGGTGTTGTAAATACTGTAAATAAGTTGGTAATGTTTAATATCTTTGTCTAGCTAAAATAATAAATAGTGACTAAAAAAGCACATCCAGGTAGTCCCCAACTTTCATAGCTAGGCATTCCTGCAAATATGTTTGAAAGTCAAATTTCTACAAGTTTAAAGTCAAATTTCTGCAAAATTTCAACAATTGATTTATGTTTTATGCAAAGAATTCTGTTACTGATGGCTAAAAAACGTGATGAAATCCCTGATGGTTCCTCCACACTGGGCTTAGACAATCTGGAAGATAGAGGAGAACCCTCACTGGGAGATGGCCCAAAACATCCCCCTTTTCACCCAAGAATGGGTAAGTAAAACTGTACAGCTCTCCCTTCCATAGGCTGATGACCTTCCCTAGTCTCACTACCAAGGTAGTATACAGCTGGGATATGCTAGGTATATGGAGCCGGGGTAGGAGAAAGAGATCTTGTCTGCTTGCTGCCTTCCACTTGCATGTGTGGTTTCTCCAGTGCTCCCAGCCACCCTTCCAAGACTGTGATGATACCAGTGAGATAGAAAGAGAGAGAAGGGTGGTGCACAGTCATTTGCTCTGGGTGGAACCTCTGAGCAAGAAACTAGTATACCTCCTCTAGTACAGGGATTCAGCAGGACGCCCTTGGCATATATGAATAGGTAAAGTAGATGTAACCGAGTTCTTACCCCAGGCAGGGGGTTTGGAGAATAAGGGGGCTCAGTCACCAAAATACGTCCCCCCTTTCTCCAGAGATGACTGGCTCTTCCCCAGTGTGACTTAACAAGCTGCACCTGTTTCATGTGCAGACCCACTCACCTCATCTGGTGGCCCAGATTAAAAGCTCAAAGGCTTTCTGGCCCTGCCACTTGACTTAGACTTATGGACTTGACCGAAATTTATATTGGTTTTCATTTGAGAGCTGGTGTTTCCTTCCAAGTCCAGAGACTTTAAATCCCCATCCCCCTCTATAGCATCTTACCCTTGCACTAGACTCATTTTATATATCCTTTTGCTCTCCTGATTGAGAAAGGACTGGATTTCACACCTAATTAAAAGAGATTGTATTGCCTGCTGTTTCCTTTCTTGCTCATTTTCTCTTGTGAGCAGGCAGCTTTTTATTCTCATGCTAAGTCCTATCCCTGGACCCCTGCAGCTTAAGGGACAGGCAGGAGCAAGGTTCCTGCAAAACAGAGAGTCAGGCCCTCTATCCCCAATTCCCCACAGGCAGATTTTCCCTTCAGTACTCACCCCTGCTGGAGCCCTGTCTGCGTTGTGCTCTCACAGAACAGTCACTTAGAATACATGATGACTTTCATTACTGCAGTTCCTTCCATGTTTCCAGTAAATGCCATCACAGGCTGACTCTATATTTTTACTCTAGTGAAAAGGAGGTAGGTTATTATTTTAAAACAGAGAACTATTTTTATCACTTTTTCATTTTGCCGTTAGTTCTGTGTTCATAACACTGTGCATTTTTTATTTCGGGTGGGGAGGATCCCCAAATACACATAATCACATAATCTATGTAAAGTTTTTCGGTTTTGTACAGTTGATAGGGTTGGGGTTTGGGTTTTTTTTTTTTTTTTTGAATAGCCCAAATGCCTATTCAGTGCCAATCTAAGAAAGAATAGAGTTAGCATTTTCACACCATTCCTTCCTATACACTCCGTGAATAACCATCTAATCAAGATTTGTTTTCAATGGGGGACAAATCTTCTACAGTAGAGTATTTCAGATTTATTCCATTGGAATCTATACATTAATGCCCATTGGATGAAAAGGACATGCTCACAAAAGCCTGGACTTTGCCTTACTGTGGCAGAAACTTTTTCCCACTGTATTAGTGTTAAAAATAAAAGAAAGCCTGGGAAAGGAATTGCCTCAGCATTGTGTGCTGGAGGAATGAGGTGTGCTTGAATGGGGAGGCAGGGTCCCCCTTTGCATCTGTACTCATATCAGCAAAAACGATTCAGCTTTTCATGGCTGTTCACTGCAGTGTGGGGCCAGTGTACTCAGGGAGATATTTAAGAATTGTGTCTACAAAATTCGACCAGGCATTTCAGGCCAGGTTGTGTACGTGTGCAGGTTTAAGTTTGTCTCTGTGGTTTTTAATGAAGTTGGTGGCAATATTATCGCAATAGTCTAACTCAGACTATTTAGTAGATAACTTGATTGTTTAGATGAACTAAATTTGCAATCCAGTCTGGTCAAACAGTTTGTGTTTTTCTCATGAACTTGTGTGTTTGTGTGATTATGTATGTTCACTTCTCATCTCTAAAGCAACCTTCGTCATTACTTTCAGCATCTTTCTTTTTTTCTACTGAGAATTAAGATAACTCTTGATCTTTGAGCACTTCAAGTTTCATTCCTCAGTGATCCACTGTTACGCAGTGGAAAAAGCATTAAGAGGCATAGGTTCTAATCCCAATCCTGCCACTTGCTACTGTGTAAAACTTTGGGCAAGTCATTTAAACATTTTGAGAGCCTCAACTTTCTCTTATATGAAATAGTAATAATAAGACCTATCCTGAAGGGCTAGGCATGGTAGCTCATGCCTGTAATCCCAGCACTTTGGGAGGCTGAGGCGAGCAGATCACTTGAGGTCAGGAGTTCAAGACCAACCTGGCCAACATGGTGCAACACCGTCTACTAAAAATACAAAAATGATCCAGGTGTGGTGGCACACGCCTGTAATCCCAGCTACTCGAGAGGCTGAGGCATAAGAATAGCTTAAACTCAGGAGGTGGAAGTTGCAGTGAGCTGAGATTGTGCCACTGCACTCCAACCTGGGCAACAGAGCAAGACTCTGTAAAAGAAAAAAAAAAAAACCTGTCCGGAACACATATAGGATTGTTGTAAGGAATAAATGAGATGTTACATGTAAAAGAGTTGTATACACTGTCAAACACTACATGGATACTAATTATTATGATAATTGTGATAGGGCTAGAATTTCCCAGAATTATCTGAAAGAAAACTCTATCATATATGACATCTCTAGTGTTATTGCTGTAACTAGTGCGATGAGCAAATGTGTGTTAAAAGAGTGTTTTCAGTTGTGTAGAAAAAAATGTAATAAATCCATCCTACAAAGAGGTGATCACAGACACAACCAGTTTTACCACTTACTGTTTTACTTATATGAAAGAGACCTTGGTGATAGTAAAATTGTATATAGAAAATTACACATCATAGTGCCAAAATAGTTGTTTTACTTCTTGCATCGTGACGTATAAAAATATAAGTTCTTGGCCAGGGGTGGTGGCACTTTGGGAGGCTGAGGCAGGCGGATCATGAGGTCAAGAGATTGAGAACATCCTGGCCAACATGGTGAAACCCCATCTCTACTAAAAAATACAAAAATTAGCTGGGAGTGGTGGCATGTGCCTGTAGTCCCAGCTATTCAGGAGGCTGAGGCAAGAGAATTGCTTGAACCTGGGAGGCAGAGGTTGCAGTGAGCCAAGATCATGCCAGTGCACTCCAGCCTGGTTCCTGGCAACAGAGAGAGACCCTGTCTCAATAATAATAATAATAATAATAATGAATTATTTAGGTTGGCTGACTGAGGCTATGTCAAAGCATCACAGCCTAGAAACATGAAAACCATGCTAAGTCATGGATAGGTGTAAAAGTAGCTGGAGGTAGTACTGGGCAAAGCCTTTCACACAGCTTTACAACAGAGCCGTGGATCCTTAAGGGCCAGACCTCATTCAGGGGCAAACTATGCAATACAGTGAAGCAGTTAAGAGGGTGAACTCTAGAGCCAGACTGCCTGAGTTTAAATGCCAGTCTACCAGCAATTGCCTGTGTGTACTTGAGCAAGTTGCTTAATTTCTCTGGCCTCAGTTTCCTCACCTATAAAATGAGAATAACATCATCTACTCCCCATGGTTGCTGTGAAAATTAAATGAAATCATACACATAAAGCAGTTAGAACAGTAACCCCTAAAAAAAGTTATCTTGTGATTACTATTGTGGTATGTCTGTATGGTGAACTCAGCAAGAACTTGAAATTTGGTCTGCTGCTGATTGAGTTCCTGAACAGCCCTTCCTGGGTTATGTGTGCCTTCCTTTAGGGCCATACTTTGTATTAACACAGTTACAGGAGATTCACCTTAACTTTTTAATCTGCTAAAGAGAACTTATCTTACATCAGTTAAAATGATGGAATCTGTACCCTAATACAATATTTTAGGCATATAACAGACATGATAAGAGTCAGAAGAAGAAAGAATGTTCTTACACAAATTAGCGCAAATTGTATTATTGAACATTTATTAAGTTAAGCTCATACCATGTGAGGGTGATTGAGTGAAGCAAGGTAGAAAAGTTCACTGAATTCAGTTTCCTGAACAAGTCTTCTATCCCCATGTAGAGCAGAAAGATTGTGAGGAGGCAGGCCTTCTTCCCATCTGAAGGCTGTTACCTCTCAGGTGGCTTCTCACAAGACAGAGAGATTTGGGCCACAGGCCAACAATCAGTGCTTGGGCCATTTGGTTTTGAAAGCTCACTTGTTTCATTTTCCCTAGCTGATTGTTTAGTTGTAAAGGCAAGAAGGAGGAATCTGATTGAAGCATTATTTGGAGGGCAATTCTCTAGAGTCATCCTAGAGGTGAGCTAGAAAACTAATAAAGCCCTAAGACCTACTGCTATAGCCACCTGTTTTGTTTCTCATTCTGAATCCAAATCTTATCAACATTATCCCTTGTCATACAGCCTACAGTATAGGAGTGGTGCTGGGTCAGGCTATCTGCAGCCTCCACGTAGCTGCTGCCTTCCCCCTGGGAGCTGTTTAATACTTCCCTGAGGCAAGTACATGAAGCACCCTATTACCCAAGGAGATCGTATATCCCACTCCTGGTTTACTCCTGCTATCCTGGCCTAATTATTAACAATGTTCCCTTTCACTCTTGAAAGTGCCACATTTGAATAATAGATATGATCACCAAGGTACTCTAGTCTCCTGGGTAAGAACTGCCATCTCTGACCTTTTTAACATTCCTTCTTCATTAAGCCTCAGAAAATTCAGAAAACCATCTATATCACATGCAGCCACCCTAGAAAGTGCTCAAACAGGTTGTCAGAGACGACCAAGAAGAATGAGTAGATAGAGAAAGCCGTGGAGTGCCCCTTTAACTAGCAGATTGCTTTCTGTAGCCTATCAATCATCTGGAAAACATGGTAGTGACTGTTTGGTAGACATCTTAGTCTGCGTTGAATTTTCCAAGAATTTTTGCATACGTGTTGTAGGTTTTGATAATATGCCATATAACTTAATAGGAAGGGGGGTTGTTTGTTAACTATGAATGTGGTCACTGTGTATAAATAAAATAAGGGACTTTGATAAGTTGGGTGAGATGTAAACTTTCCCAAGGGACCTCGGCTTGGGCCTGTCTAAAGTGGAGGCAAAGTAAATAAATACATAAATA
Organism: Sapajus apella; assembly: GCF_009761245.1. Lineage (NCBI taxonomy): Eukaryota > Metazoa > Chordata > Mammalia > Primates > Cebidae > Sapajus > Sapajus apella. Next base: position 6,724,317 of record NW_022436980.1, read on the forward strand.
AACATAAAGTGGAGGTAGAGTGTTCATAAGAACAAGTCTTCATTTACCTTTCAGTTCTTTGCTTTAGGAATAGCAGGCAAACCAACCATTTTGTTATTGGGCCTCTCTACCTCAGCTGCAGCTCTGGGGAATTAATATGGATGCCCAAAATGGCTGCACCACTAAGACCGGAATTGGAGCAAAATTCAAGGCCTTATTCCCTTAGGCCATCATACCTGCTGCTTGTATGCCACAGCCTGTCCATCTCCCTGCTTGCCTATGTAAGGGCGGTGCTTCTAGGAGCCATGACCTTTACTCACCTGAAACCTAGGTGTTAGGAATGCAGCCAACTAGATCTGACCCATGCCCTATTTTGTGTCTGCGTTGACATGCTGCAGGTGACATCAGTTGCAAGGGGATGACCGAGCGCATTCACAGCATCAACCTTCACAACTTCAGCAATTCCGTGCTCGAGACCCTCAACGAGCAGCGCAACCGTGGCCACTTCTGTGACGTAACGGTGCGCATCCACGGGAGCATGCTGCGCGCACACCGCTGCGTGCTGGCAGCCGGCAGCCCCTTCTTCCAGGACAAACTGCTGCTTGGCTACAGCGACATCGAGATCCCGTCGGTGGTGTCGGTGCAGTCAGTGCAAAAGCTCATTGACTTCATGTACAGCGGCGTGCTACGGGTCTCGCAGTCGGAAGCTCTGCAGATCCTCACCGCCGCCAGCATCCTGCAAATCAAAACAGTCATCGACGAGTGCACGCGCATCGTGTCACAGAACGTGGGCGATGTGTTCCCGGGGATCCAGGACTCGGGCCAGGACACGCCGCGGGGCACGCCCGAGTCAGGCACGTCAGGCCAGAGCAGCGACACGGAATCTGGCTACCTGCAGAGCCACCCACAGCACAGCGTGGACAGGATCTACTCGGCACTCTATGCGTGCTCCATGCAGAATGGCAGTGGCGAGCGCTCTTTTTACAGCGGCGCAGTGGTCAGCCACCACGAGACCGCGCTCGGCCTGCCCCGCGACCACCACATGGAAGACCCCAGCTGGATCACACGCATCCACGAGCGCTCGCAGCAGATGGAACGCTACCTGTCCACCACCCCCGAGACCACGCACTGCCGCAAGCAGCCCCGGCCTGTGCGCATCCAGACCCTAGTGGGCAACATCCACATCAAGCAGGAGATGGAGGACGATTATGACTACTACGGGCAGCAAAGGGTGCAGATCCTGGAGCGCAACGAATCCGAGGAGTGCACGGAAGACACTGACCAGGCCGAGGGTACCGAGAGTGAGCCCAAAGGTGAAAGCTTCGACTCGGGCGTCAGCTCCTCCATAGGCACTGAGCCTGACTCGGTGGAGCAGCAGTTTGGGCCTGGGGCGGCGCGGGACAGCCAAGCTGAACCCGCCCAACCCGAGCAGGCTGCAGAAGCCCCTGCCGAAGGTGGTCCGCAGCCAAACCAGCTAGAAACAGGCACTTCCTCTCCGGAGAGAGGCAATGAAGTGGAGATGGACAGCACAGTTATCACTGTCAGCAACAGCTCCGACAAGAGCGTCCTGCAACAGCCTTCGGTCAGCACGTCCATCGGGCAGCCATTGCCAAGTACCCAGCTCTACTTACGCCAGACAGAAACCCTCACCAGCAACCTGAGGATGCCTCTGACCTTGACCAGCAACACACAGGTCATTGGCACAGCTGGCAACACCTACCTGCCAGCCCTCTTCACTACCCAGCCTGCGGGCAGCGGCCCCAAGCCTTTCCTCTTCAGCCTGCCACAGCCCCTGGCAGGCCAGCAGACCCAGTTTGTGACAGTGTCCCAGCCCGGCCTGTCGACCTTTACTGCACAGCTGCCAGCGCCACAGCCCCTGGCCTCATCCGCAGGCCACAGCACAGCCAGTGGGCAAGGCGAAAAAAAGCCTTATGAGTGCACTCTCTGCAACAAGACTTTCACCGCCAAACAGAACTACGTCAAGCACATGTTCGTACACACAGGTGAGTGCCGCCCTCCCCGGAAGCCTGGCAGCAGGGGCTGAGGGGTCTATGGGAAGGCAAGGTAAGAGAGCAGGTTGAAGGGAAGGTTTGGGGTCATCATTTCAGATTCTAAAGAGACCCCACCAAAGCCTCTTCTAAAAGCCCCAACTATGTTCCTCCCATCATAAGAACAAAGCACCCTGCCACCAAGAGACACCATCACAGAAACCCTTTATGGAGAAGGGATGTCCTAGGGATGTCCAGACTGCCGAACAGAAGACTTGAGGCATCATATAAGCCATATTCAAGTATTTGTGTTTCGGAGGCAGCATATTGTAGTCAGGAAGAGCTCGAGCTCTAGAGCAAGATGGCTTGGCTTTGAATTCAGGTTTAGCCACTACTAAACCTTGTCACCTTCTACACTTCAGTTTCCTTGTCTATAAAATGAAAATAATATTGATACACCTTCCTTGTAGTGTTGTCTTGAGAATAATTATGTGAAGTCTTTAGAGTAGTTCTTCACACATAATAAGTGCTCTATAAGTGGTAGCTATTATTAAGATGGTTAAGAGGCGTAGACATTCAGTTGGTATAGTTTGGCTCCAAAAGGTAGAACTAGACCAATGATTGGATGCTATCAGGAGATGCTTTCCACTAAATAAAAGAAAAAGCTTGTTAACAATCAGAACCTGCCCTAGTATCAGAGAGACTGCTTTTAAATTGAGTGCATTTCTATAATTAGAGGCATTCAAGAAGAGAATGGATGAATATTTTTAGGAATTTTGTACACAGGATTCAGTTAACAAGATAAGTAAGATCGTGTTTCATCCCTGGATTCTGTGATTCCAGAGCTAAGATCTCCTGACCTCTCAGCCAGTCCTTTTTCCTAGCTCCATAATGGGACAGAGATATGGAATTCCCATAAAATTGGGCATTCCATCGATGTGCCTCCATATAAGTGACAACCTAAGCGATTGTGATTTCACATAGATTCTCTTGGACCTAAGTATACCTACAACAGTAATGATAATTATATTTGAAATTCTTTTTTTCTTTTCTTTTCTTTTTTTTTTTTTTTTTTTTTTTATGAGACGGGGTCTCACTTTGTTGCCCAGGCTGAAGTGCAGTGGCATGATCTTGGCTCACTGCAGCCTCAACCTCCCCGGCTCAAGCAATCCCCCGACTTCAGCCTCCCAAGTAGCTGGGACTACAGGCGCATGCCACCACACCCATTTAATTTTTTTTATTTTTTGTGGAGATATGGTTTCACCATGTTGACCATGCTGGTCTCAAACTCCTGAGCTCAAGCCATCGGCCTGCCTCAGCCTCCCAAAGTTCTGAGATTATAGGCTTGAGTCACTGTGCCTCAGAATACCCCTATTAAATGATGAATAATTTACCAGGGAAAAGTTATATGCTTGAATTCTGTTACATGAAAACAAATTAGTTTGTCAAAACAACCTTGTTTCCCAGATCAGCTAGTAGGAATCCAAGAGACAGGGCATAAAACAGCAAAGTTTAGATTGAGGACTGAAGGGAAAGAAAACAACAGAGACGGAGGCAAGGCATCAGACTTGGAATTGTACAACTGAAATGGAACATTGCTTAAGATAAACTTTGCCTTCTTTGCAGTGTTATTTAAGTCAGGACATTATGTACATTCATGTGCGTACTTTTATGAGAATCAGTTTTTCAAGATCACAGTATTCACATTTCCCAATAAATAAAGTGACTCACTACTAAATTTAGGAAGAAATTGGGTAGTGGTAAGTCACTATGTTTATTTGGGATAAATGTGAATGCACTAATAACCTGAGGTCAATCACCAGAAATTTTTCATGTGGTATGGGTATCACCATTATTAGGTGAATTAATCAAATAGTAATGTGTTTATTTTGAGCAACTTATGATTTGTAGAGTGCTATCACATAGTGTGTATCCTTTCCTCCGCCAGATAGCTGATTTATAAGGCATTAAAAAGGATCCTCAGAAGGGATATAGGAAGGACCATTTGTGAAAGTGTCTCCTTAGCCAAAGTTGACTTTGCTGTTCTTGGATCCATAAGCATACCTACTCTCCCCTCTGTACATCTCTTCAAGTAGACCTATCAGATATAAAATTCACACATTCTATTAGATCACATAGTGAAATAAGGCTTTAAATTTGTAATGTAAAATTTTCAGTGTACTACCAAAAAGTATCTTCTTGATGTATAAATACATTTCTCCAATGGATTCACCAAAGGATTCTCTGGTTAACCAAGATAACTAGATTTGGGCATGAGAAAACCAGCAAAGGATTTGTACACTCAGACATTATAGATGCAAAAGCTATAGGTAGAGTTATTTTATAAATCTGAGTTATGCTTAAAGTGTGGACTTCAGTTCTCTAGTAAATTCTGAGCATCTTCGGTAAGTTATGAATGTTGTTGTAATGGTGTGTATAATATAGCCCCATCTGAAAATCATCTATCAATCAGGCACCCAGTTTAAAAGAAGTAATGCTCTTCCCTTTTATTCCAGAATTATTTGGCAGTGGCAGTTTGGAAATCCTGTCTTTCCAGACTTTTATCTAACTGAAGGGGCCCCTAACCTAACAAATTTTTAGAACAATTGGTCTAGATTTTCAAAAGGCATGACAGCTGGAACATGTGGAAATAATTCAAGACCTGAATTCATTGTAGCTCACATTTCCAAACAAAGTTCTTTACAATGTCTGGGGAAAACATTTTAAAAAAAAGAGGAGCCTCACAACTTTCCAAGAGCCTAGTGGAAGTGATAAAAATTCAGAGCAAAATGTCCAAATGTTAGTATAGAAAGATTCTAGAGAGCACGGAGATATTTCCAAGAGTAGGTTTGGACTCAGTGTTCCCACCCATATTCTAACCAAAAGGATCCTAAAAAGAAATAAAGCTTGACAAAGTTAAAAATAAATAACAAATTTGGGTTTTCTCCATCACAGCTACTATGCAAACCAATAGATCTGCAGAGTGACTGGTTTAGCAATTCAGTATCTCCAAAGTTTAATATAGATGGTACTTGCTCTCAACAACTGCAGAGATAAGTTGTGTGTGATGATACACAACTATGGTCCCAGATACTCAGGAAACTGAGGCAGGAAGGTCTCGTGGGCCCAGGATTTTAGAGGCCAACCTGGGTACCCATCTCTTAAAAAAAGAAAAAACCTGAAGAGAATCAATTCTAAGATTCAGATTCTAATTACAATTTTGTAGTGCTCTATGTTAATATTCCACATTATTGAAAGAAAGTGTTTGAAGCCAGGCATGGTGGCTCATGCCTGTAATCCTAGCACTTTGGGAGGAAATGGTGGGAGGATCACTTGAGCCCAAGAGTTTGAGACCAGCCTGGACAACTTGGCAAGACCCCAGCTCTACAAAAACTATAAAAATTAGCCAGGCATGGTGCTGCATGCCTATAGTTCCAGCTACTTGGGAGGCTGAAGTGGGAAGATCACTTGAGCCCAGGAGGCAGAGGCTGCAGTGAGCGGAGATCACACCAATGCACTCCACCCCAGGCAACACAGCAGGACTCTGTCTCAAAAAAGAATAATAACAAATATTTGAGACAAAGATGTAGCATGTCATATTGATTTTGGAGCTAGGCTCTACCTTTAAGAATCAAGGAAGCTTTAATTATAAATCATATTTCATAGTGAATATAACACAGAAATTTTAAGTGGAGGCATAAATGAAAGATTATTGTATTGGGATTAGATGATTTGGATCCGGTTTTGTTTCTTCTAAAGGGCTATGTGTCCTTCAATGAGTCAGTTGATTTCATAACCCTCAGTTTCTTTGAGTTTAAAATAGAAATGATTTTTTTTCTGCCTTTTGAGGAGTTTTAAACGTATGATCCATGTGAGAGTTTTTCAGAAGAGGCAAAGTGTTACTTAATTAAAAAAAAAAAAATCCTCATCATTATTACTTTTTGCCCCTACCACCCAGGAGACACTGAGTTTCTTTGCTCTGTTTCTTGTCTTTGAATAATACACATTTGATATGTGCCCTTCCTCTTCGGAATTTAAATGCTGAAACTATGTTATACTCCTTGGCTTTCTCTTGAATATTCTTCATAACAAGGATATTTTTATTTCTTAACAATTTTTATAAGAGTAAAATAAAATTCCTCATCTAAATACTCTTTATCAACTGCTAAACAAACCACAGTAGGACTTCATTACCTCTAGAAATTTCTTTCATTCACTTAATGCAGCTTCATAAAAGTTGTGAGAAAGGAAACTAAGAATTAAGAGCATGTTTGGAAGCAACAGAATTCAAGAAAAAAACAAACCATCCTGTCAGGGAACAAAGCAGTCCTCCTGTCTGCCCCCTTCCATCAAGAGAAAAAACAGAAGTCAATAATGGAATGGAAATGAAAGGGAAAGATAGAGAATATAAGAAGAATAAGCCTTGGTGTCAACATGGATGTGAAAGGCAAGCAATAGGGAAAATTCAACGATAACCCTGGAACAGTGTGATCCCCGCACTAGCAGCATGCAAATTATGTTCCCCCTCTTTCACCCTCACCCTGGATGTCCTGAGTCAATCACTCAGGTGATGGATCCCAACAGTCTGTGTAACAAGTCCTGGTTCATGCTGAAGTTGAGAATCAATCCCTTAGAGGGCTGAGCCTAGGTAATTAGAAGAATGGCATCAGATTGCTTTTGTTACATAACATCATTCTTTAAAATTCCACAAATAAGAATCTGTTTAGAAAAAGTAAATCAGGCTGGGCGTGGTAGCTCACGCCTGTAATCCCATTGCTTTGGGAGGCCGAGGCGGGCGGATCACAAGATCAGGAGTTCAGGAATTCAAGACCAGCCTGGCCAACAAGGTGAAACCATGTCTCTACTAAAAATACAAAAAATTAGCCAGGCATGGTGGCAGGCACCTGTAATCCCAGCTACTCAGGAGGCTGAGGCAGGAGAATCACTTAAACCTGGGAGGCAGAGGTTACAATGAGCCGAGACCACGCCACTGCACTCCAGCCTGGGCAACAGAGTGAGACTTCATCTCAAAAAAATAAATAAATAAAATAGGAAAAGTAAATCAAAATTATAGATCACAGCTTGATTTTGTAGTGGAATTGTATCACAGAAACTAACCACTCACACATAAGAAGTAAGTTGAGTCTTCCAAATTACATGGCAAATGTATCCCTTCTGATACTTAGCAGTACTGACTTGTATTATTAATATTATCATGTGTTATCTTTACACCTTCACATTAGAATGTAAACCCTGTGAGAGCAGAAACACACACACACAGACATACCCTTCATACACATATATATACATGTATATTATACTTTTATATGCTCATTCATTTGGTGAATGTGCACATTCACCAAGAACCACCTGGTCTGTAAAACCTATCGAAATAAAATAAATAAAAGAAAATTTTAAATGTGAACATGCGTTCCAGGAGAATTTAATTCAAGGAACTTATACACAGATACATTCTTTTCACAGCAAGACTTTTAAATTTTTTTGTTTTGCTAGAGAATATATTGTACACATATCTGTGTTCACACTTTTTTTTTCACCCACAAAAGATAAAATGTTTTGGCCTTTTCTGAATCATATTATCAACAGCCCATTCATTGGTGACTGTTTTTAGCCCATTGGTATCCTCTGCACATATGATAATTTTGCGTATTACTTTGAGAAGGTCAGCTATTTCAGCCATGATTTCAATGTAAATAGACATAGTAACTATGGTAGCATAACAATGTTGGTGATTGGGCTATAACAGTCATATCAAGATAATGTGTTAATCCTCATATGGAGCTTGGACTACTAATTATATCAAGCCAGTGGGTGTAAAGGAACAAGTATAAGGCTTGGAGTGAGAAAGCCATGATATTACCACTTTCTGACTGAGTGACTTTGGGTAAGTTCTGTAGTCAACCTGAGCCTCAGTTTTTCAGATCTGTAGTATTTACTTTAAATGGTTGCTCTGTGAATTAAATAACATAATTTATATGAAAACACTTAATTATGAATCCTGTAAAATTATCACAGCCATTAATGTGTTATAGTAACATCACACATTTTGCAGCATAATCCAGAGAACAAGGAATTGTTAACGGGAGAGGAAGATAATCTGGTTGGACTGGTAGTATATTCTCAGGTGTGACTGACTTCTTAGGTGACCTTCAAGATGTTAGTACAACTCTCTAATTGGAGATACTATCTTCTGGGGATGTTAATATCCACTCTAGTCACAAAGTTGTAAGAAAAGTCAGGTTACATGGGTGGAACTCTCCAAAGCTCTGCTTAAAACTAAAATATCTTAGTTGTCACTGAAGCCACAGATATTTTGTGAATGCAGCATGCTCCCAATAGGGAGTCCCTCAGCCTCACAGTCCAAGCTGGCAACAGGATCACATCCCCAGGGAAAGACCAGAAAGGCTGGCAGGCGGTCACACCACTGATATCTCAGGCGTGTGAGCCCCCCTTTAACCAGACTTCTCTGGATGGACACTAGACTCTGCAGCCAGTAAAAGCGCCATCTGATTCCATCTGAGCGCACTTCCATTGTTAATACTGAACCTTTCCCATTTTCTGGTCCAGTCTGAATGCTCCCCATTCAGAGGACCTGCACTTTCAAGTATTCCTTCTGCTCTCCTCACCCATGGCCACCTTCCATTACCCACCTTCTCCTCTTTTTCCTGCTTCCTTGCTGCCTGCTGTCTCATCAAGCACCCTGCCTTGGTTTTTTGACCTGTCACTATACTCACGAAAGAGGAGGGCATTGTGCTCGGGCAGATGATGGGAAGGCAGAGAGAACAGGAGAGTCAGGTAGCAATAGTGCTTCTGAAAAATCTCCTGATAACAGCATTCATTGTCCTTTTCACAGCTCAGGAGAAGCCCTGGTTAAAATGAGGGGGAAAAATCAGTAGAATAAGTGGGTTCTGAGCTCCCAGAGCAAGAGGTTGGTATTCAAAATTGGGGGTCTGTACCCATTAGGATGGCTTTTACTTGAACTTTGTGAGCTACAGGCAGAACCCTTTGCATCTTCTAACCTAAGCAGTATCTTTCTTACTCTTTTTTTTTCACTTGTCAGTCATGGCAGAGTAAGTGTCAGAGCTGGTCCATGAGAAGAAGGTGATGAGGAGGCATTGAAAAATTGAGAAAAATGTATACTTTTACCATGCCCAACACCCTTGGCAAGCAGTAAAGGACACCACCTCCCCCTCAATTTCTTCCCTTGCTGTTTGGTTTCTGTGCCTCTAGTGCTCAGTGCCTGCTTTCCTAGGAAATTCTCTGTGCTCTGTGCTGACATTTTATCCATATACCACTTCTTGCCTTTTGCATATATATTTGAGAGAGTAGGCTATACCCTAAACTCTGAATTACATAGCTGCAATATAATCACTGGTTTTATTGATTATCTGAAATTTTTTTTAAAATTCAGGATTGGCTTCTGTATGCCATCCACATCCTTTTGCAGTTGGTTTCATTTATCCTTGGTTCCTTCGTGATGAATGGAACAGTTTAATTTTTCTTAAAATGACCACATACTCTGTACTAAATGCTTTATCTCTTCAATTTTGAAAACACCTTCATGAGACAGGTACTTACTATATTATACTCAAGTTATAGATAAGGAAACTGAGGCTTATAGAGGTTACATTACATGCCCAAGCCACTCAGCCAAGGAAATAGAATTCATATCTGACTCCTACATCTATATAGCCCCAAAATGGATCATTTTAAAGTGAAGGAACTTATATGACCTTCCCCTTGATGTTATAATTCAAGTATCCACTTTTTACTTTGTGTCCCCTTCTGACAAATCAGGCTTGCCATTCCTGACCATAGGCTTAAACCTGAAAAGCCATCTCTTACCATTTATCTTCACTTTTCCCTTCTTTACTTGGAGAGCAACAATCAACAGATCTCATCCGTTTTATGTGTATAATGTCTAAAACCATTTTGGGATTGCTGTAAGTAATATGCAAGAAAATAGTGGGAAAAAAATGTTTATTGAAACACAATAATTCATCACTGCTGGGTAGTCACCCATTTCACATTTATACATACACAATGAAAGTTGTGAGCACCTCACTAATCTGAAAATATACCCCATTTAGTAAGACAGTTCCTGAAATACCTACACTCCACCATCACAGCACCTGAATAATTATAGAGAGTACCTTCCTTTAAGGAGCTCCCAAGTGCTTTGCAAACATTTCTCCTTATTAAGTAACATACCATTGTTCTGTGGCAGAGACGGAAACAGGATACTTTGTCTTATTTAAAATGTGGGATTGTGAATATGTTCAGTGACTAAGCAGGTTGCCTTCGCGTCATTCACTGACAAAGCCAGGATTAGAATCTTCAGGAGTTGTGGTCCACCATGGGCTGAGGACCACTAAATCCACAAAGGACCATGTAGCAAGCTCCTGGTTCAACTCTTCACATACGGAAGGTGAAACAAACCCAGAGAGATGAAAACACTTAAAAAGCCCAGGGTCACATGGGTAATTAATGGTAGAACCAATGCTACATGCATGCCTATATATGCTATGGAGAGAAACATGACAACCATGAAGAATCAATTTATAGACAAATTAGGAGAGTGTGAAAATAAAAAGGCTTCATCAGTGACCTTGCCTCAAGGAAGAACACGCAAACAGCAGAGCATTTTAACATAGGTGAAGTTTCAACTTCCTGGCAGCCAAAATACCATCTGGAAGGTACGCGTCCCATGAAAGGTGACAGGCGGACACGTTTTAAATGACAGTTGGCCAGCCTATCATAGCCTCTATAAATTTTCTGAAAGCATGAGGATACAAAGACCAGCGGAATTCCAGGCCTGTTTACAGCTGATAGAAATGTTTCAGCTAAAAACATGCATGACTGTCTCTCTTAGGGAATCTCTTACTTCAAAAAAAATGTACCAATATAAACACTATGCATAGACTGAGGTCTTCAGCAAATTGAGATTATTAGCAATGAGGCATCCCTAACTTTTCCTGTTTTAATCTGAAAGTAAAATTCTTCTCTTCTAATCCTGTGATCTTATGCATCATACTGTCTGGTCAGTATGCTTCAAAGCCTATCTGTTTATGTTTGAAAACACGACAAAAAAGAATCTTCCTGATGAGAGAAAGTTTCATAAAATGGATCATGAGCATGCAGCACTTAATACCAACCCTGCCACATAGTAAGCACTCAATGCATGGTGATTGTTTTTATTGCTGCTATTACCATAACACATCAGAGCTCTTCTATCTGATAATGGGAAAAATGGAAAAACAGTCAAGGCATATATTTTAAATGGCAGTTAGCTCAAATTTTAAAAGATTTCTTACCCTGATGCATAGTTCAGTTGTTGAAATATTACCCTAAGGAGTTTCAGAGGCTTTGGGTTTTAGTTTGGATCATGGAAGAATATGTGGAAGAAGGACTTTTTTCTCTGAGGTGAGTACCTACACTGGGCGGTCAGGAATGAGATGGTAGAGATGGACCAAACACTTTAATGCAGCTCATCTCACCTGCCAGAAGCAGAGCTGAGAACAAACAACACAAACAAAACAAGTCTTTAAGTAATTATCTAAAGAGATGTCACAGGCCCATGGACTTTAAGAATACCTCATGTGGTCATTCAGTGACTGGGTATTGTTACTTACCTCACTGTTTGTAACAAACTTGATCATTTGGTTTCTAAGCCAAGCCAAAGCACTAAACTGAGGAGAAAGAAGGGCTTCTGCCAACAGGCTGAGAACAAAGGAGGAGGCAGGAAAACTGTTTTAAAAACTGACACAAGAGTTCAAAAACCATATGGAAGCATTTAATGGGGGTGGGAGGTAGCCTTGTAATAAGAACACCATGCATGTATTCCCACACTGCTCTCGGTGGTCTGCAAAGTGATTTCATATGTATTTTATGTCAACACCAGCACAGTGAGGTAAGTAAGACTGTATACCTCAGAGGCATTTGGTGATTTGTCAGAATGGTGTGTAGTGTGTTGGTGCCCAGATTTGAACAGGACCATTTGAGTCTGATGTCATCATGTTGCCCACACTCTACTCAGCCTCCACACCTGCTGAAGCCACTCTCCAGCTCAGTACAGTCAATAGAGAACAGGCAATTAACCCTTAAGTTACCTGTCAGGAAGATTTATGTCCAAAGTAGACAAACTCGAAAGTATAGCTCTTCAGAATGACTTATTCCTATGTTGGCAAATATTTTCCAAACTCACCATCAGTACATAGGTGTATTTATTAGACAGACTACTAGAAGTGGGAACTTTCCCCAAGGAATCAAGCTATATGACCAATGTTCTTGGTTATCAAGAATTCTAGAGCGCCCCATGTCTCCAAAGATCTTTCTTCTCTCTTATTTCTTACATTGGTTTGATAATGTTAATGGGAAACACTAAATCCCCGAATCAGATCACCGAAAGTGGCCCCCTTTAAAAGTAGCCCTCCCTTTTCCACAGAATGACCTTTGAAGACTTTTAGTGGGGAATATCTGGTAGCTTTCCAAGAGATCCATTTCATGGCGTAGGGAAATGGAAAACAAAACTGTCTTGGCATCACCATAAAGCAAAATTTCCCTGCACACAAGAGGCTAGGAGGGCCTGGATTTTTCCAATCAAGGATGATCCATTAAGGGATCAGATTTTATTTGTTTAATTTTTTTGTTTTTCTTTTTTGTTGTCTTGTTTTTCTGTCCTTCATCCTCCGTCCCTTGCTATGTTTCGCTCTGTCCTGCTTGCTGTCTCTTCCTACGTCAACAGGTGAGAAGCCCCACCAATGCAGCATCTGTTGGCGCTCCTTCTCCTTAAAGGATTACCTTATCAAGCACATGGTGACACACACAGGAGTGCGGGCATACCAGTGTAGTATCTGCAACAAGCGCTTCACCCAGAAGAGCTCCCTCAACGTGCACATGCGACTCCACCGGGGAGAGAAGTCCTACGAGTGCTACATCTGCAAAAAGAAGTTCTCTCACAAGACCCTTCTGGAGCGACACGTGGCCCTGCACAGTGCCAGCAATGGGACCCCTCCTGCGGGCACACCCCCAGGTGCCCGCGCTGGCCCCCCAGGCGTGGTGGCCTGCACGGAGGGGACGACTTACGTCTGCTCCGTCTGTCCAGCAAAGTTTGACCAAATCGAGCAGTTCAACGACCACATGAGGATGCATGTGTCTGACGGATAAGTAGTATCTTTCTCTCTTTCTTATGAACAAAAGAAAACAACAACAAAAAACAAACAAAAAAGCTATGGCACTAGAATTTAAGAAATGTTTTGGTTTCATTTTTACTTTCTGTTTTTGTTTTTGTTTCGTTTCATTTTGTACTACATGAAGAACTGTTTTTTGCCTGCTGGTACATTACATTTCTGGAGGCTTGGGTGAATAATAGTTTTCCCAGTCTCCCTCGGATGGTGGCCTTAAGGCCTGGTAGTGCTTCAAGAGGTCCACTGGTTGGATCTCTAGCTACTGGCCTCTAAATACAACCCTTCTTTACAAAAAAAAATCTTTTAAAAAAAAGTAAAAAAAAAAAAAAAAATTCCACTTGTGAAGAGCACTACAAAAAATATATAACAAAATCTAAAAGGCCTACTGTCTTTAAGTACACCGCTTGCAGTGTTTCAGTGGACATTTTCACAATTCTGGCCGCTTGGACTTCACAGTAACCAGTTAAAACTGTGGAATATCACTTCTGGTTGAAAATCCAGAGGAAAGGCCCTGCTGTTTTCCGCCTACCACGTTGTCTGATTTCATAAAAGGGCTGTGGGGGTGGGAAGGGCAGTGGGTTCGGTGGTGTGGGAAAGAAAGACGAATGGCAGGCTTCTCCCCCAGATTCTGCCTGGGTCCACACACCCTGGCCCACCTTCTCCATATCCCCCCTTGCAGCAGAAGCCAGGAAGACTTGGACAAGCAACAAGCAACAGTGGCTATCGTATTTATTCAGTGTCTTCGCTGAGCCACAGCCTCAGCACAATCAAGAGGGACTTTCATGAAAGGCAGGAATGCAGATAAAACAAAGATATCAGAAATTTGCACCTATGTTTTTAGGTACAAGAGAAGGATTATTTCCAACAATCTTTGCAAAAAATAAGTGTCAAGATATATTCTTGTGGAAGAGAAAAAGAAAGAGAAATGGAGGGTGGGGGGAACAATAAAAAGTTCTTGAGGCTTTTTTAATTCAAAATTTTATAGAGGGGCAAAAGTGACGTTTACCAGATAGAATGCTGATTTTTTTAATATATTTACAACAGTATTTGTGTAAAAAAAAAAACAAAAAAAGTGAAATTGTTAAAGGTAATTTTTTTTCATTTTGGTTTTGCATACACTGCCACCAATTCCTTCTCTTTTATTTCACACACATATATATATTTTTTGGTAAGTCAAGACTGTTAAGGTTAGCGATACTGCTTCCAGATAGAAAGAATAAAAGGCAACTAAAGTTATATTTGAAAGAGAGGAAGGATATTTTCTTCATATTTTTTTTAATTTTTCTTAATTTTTATTATTTTAAGTATTGCCTGGGTTGATGAGGGCCTCTGTGGCCAGCCCATCCCTGCTGTAATTTGAATTGCTGCTTTGTATTTTGATATGTAGTTCTTTGACTTTAGCAAGCTTAAGTTGTCCCACCGAATAATTTTTTCAACTGATTCATCTAGAATTCTGTTCTTTTTCATGGAAGAGACTGTATCTTTCAGAAAGAGATTGCTTGCTTCTCCAAAATTTCATTGAGATCTTACAATTCTAGAATTTCTATTGACTTTACTTTTTTTCCTTGGTGAAACACTAGTAGTCTAGAAGTCTTGATAAATGGGGTCTTTTCTTTTGTGATCAGCCAGGAAGAGGAGTTCACAAAACTCTGCCATAGCTCCTCACCCTTCCCAACTACAAAGAGCGTCATTATGAGAAGCCTGTTACAGATCAAGATGCATTGATGCCAAAATCACTTTTTTTCTTTCAAATATCACCTTCTGACTGTTTCCACCATGGTTAAGAGGGCTAAATCAGATGATCATTCTTTAGATGACTAATTAACCCTTGCTTCTTGGAAAGGTTTTAGGGAAATTAACAAAAAGTTCCCAGATGCCAACATCCACCATTCAAAAGACCACCAATCTATTGCATCATACCAGATGCCACTCTCTCTCCCTAGTTGGGATTTCTCTCCTCGGTCCTGATGAAGGTGTTTAGAGATATTTTCTTTATAGACAGTGTCCTGAAGGCATTCCAGCTCAAATATAGGAATTCTTAAACCTAGCTAAAACTCCCAAAGTGATTTCATTTCTGGGCATATTTTAACACACTTAGGGGAAAGCAAATCTTTAAACAAAGCAAAACACCAAACAACTACAGTTTTAAAAAGAAGAAAGGAGAGAGTATTTTAGTTTCAAAATTACATTGCATTTTAATTTAATTTTCCTTCTAATTTTCCTGTCAGCATTTTATTTACAAAAACTGTGCAGCAAACGAGAGAAAATCTTCCAACACAAACAACTCTGTAATGACTAAATTGGTTTTATTCATATATTTTAGACATTTGGTTAACTTGGATCTTTTTCATAAGTTCGTTGTGACGCTTAGTAAGGTTAGTGTAACTGAAGTGTTTGTGAGTTTGATTTGGTCCCACAGTGCTGAATTAAGTGGGTATTTTGCTACAAGTTTTAATGTAAACTTGGGTAGTTAAATGACTATTGAGTATAACCTATCATGATTTCTAAGAGGAGTCCTACCAATAACTATGTGTCCAAAACGGACCTGTTTTAACAGTTAGTGAGGAACAGCTTCCAAAATAAAGTAAGTTCGTTTTTCTATTGCTAATTTTGCTTTTCAAAATAGCAGTGTTGTAAGACTAATATTTCCAATTACCACCAATAGAGGGAGCATTAGTTAATTAACTATGTCATGGAATTGTTTTGATATTTTGGAAAACAAGTGATTCCACCCATAAAATAAAAAGAGAAGATTGACCTTAAGAAAAAAAACTCTTAAAGCTAGAAGGCAATGACATGAAATCACTCAATACATGTTACAAATGAAAGAAGGCCAAAAGCCACTTTAAAATATTTTTAACTGTTTAACAATAGTGGATTTGAAAGTGTCTTTGTTCAAATTTAGCGAAGTAGGAAGAATTTTCATTAATACCTCCAGAAAAGTTGATCTTAGGTGCCATTATGGGCCACATGTAGCTATCTGTTTCTCAAATCTGAGGGAGAGACCCATTTGCCTTAATGCTGATTAGCCATGTAAAATGCTAAGCAATTGGGTTAGAATCCACCTTTTCTTTTGATAGAACAAAAGATAAAGAAAAAGCTGCAGGTGACTTGAAACCCTAAGGATTCTATCATCCTTTCCCTGTAAAGGAAGTGTCTCTTAAAAAAAAAAAAAAAAAAAAGAGTAGGAGGATCCCTAAAGAATTCTTAACAAGGTGATATAATCATTGTAGTCCATGACAAAATGGACCAGTCAGGTTTGCATAGCAGTGGACATATTCCTACTGCATATTTATCCTTCCCAAACATGTCACATTCTAAAATAGCTGACAGATTATTTTGTGGAGAGAGGAGGAAGTTGGATTGGAGTGGGAGATCTAATCTAGAGGAGCCAAAAGGTAGTTGTTTATTGCCATATTCCTGGCCTGTCAAATGGCCACTTTCTAAACTGACCCACATTTTAGGAAGTAAACCAGTCTGGACCGGTTTCAAAAGGATAGAGATGCTTTTAGATTGTCAATTCTCACTTTCAAATTAAACAATCACAAATATCTTTGGAAATAGGGAAAGATATTTTGCTTCAGAATCAGAGAATTAGTGTGGATCTTTTTAATGTTTTGGGGTTTTTTTGTTCATGTACTACAGTCATCTTACATTTAGACCTTCATGCTAGGATGATATCAGTGCTAAAAAAATTTCTTTTTAATAGCAAGAAAAAAGATAGATAAGATAAAAGCAGCTGTTACAGATTTAAGACTTCTTAGGATGAGTACGAGGAAGAACTAGTTAGAAAGGACATTTTTGAGCAATTTATAATTTTAAAATGGAATTTGCCAAACAAGGGAAAGGAGAAAAAGTCAAAGGAGAAATTTTTTTTCTCAAGATTTTTAGATACAATTTATTAAAAAATATTATTTTCTAGCATTAAAAACATTGGTATTATCTCAGCATCATGGGCAATTTTTTCTTATTAAATGCCAATATTTGTACAACAAAGGCCCCCAAATGTGTGAAATGTAATCTTAAAAAAAAGTAATAATTGGAACACATGGATCTGATACAACTCTACACATGGGGAAAATCTGAGAAATAAGCTAAGCAGAAAAAAAAAAAATCTGAAATGAAAATCTCTGTATCAAAATGGTTTCCTGTATATTTTAACTGAGCGGTAAACTTTAGCTCATAGTAACAGTTTTATAGCCTGTTCTCTTCCCAGATTCCTAATGCTTTGACTCTATTTGTACCATGATTAAGTGTGCTGGATAATTTCCTGCTCATATTCTAGCTCCTAGTCATCTTAGAAGTCATAGTAGCTCTTGGCCTTGAAAGACTTGGGTTTGCTTTGTTTAAAAGTCCTAGGAGTTTTATTTTGTATCACCAAAATATTCTATAAGGTCCCCAGATACTCTTTTTCAACCCATGAACAGTAAGAATTTGTGAATTCAGATAATGAAAAGAGAAAAGTTTTCCTCCAGGTATGTTTGTTTCACATTCAGTCCTAAAGCCTTGAGTTACGTGTACTTCCCTCACACAAGCACACCAGCAGTCTATGCTCTGCCCATGCCCAAAACTCAATGGTTTTTCTCAGCACAGAAGTCAAAACTGAGATATGCCCCTGATAAAACCCCTTCGATTCCTGAGAAAGCATAATAAAGGCTTATATCGCTTCCTTGTTGAAGCTCCTTCATAATACTCCCAACACCCGTGACCCCTGCGAAAACAGGGCACAAGGTAGATCTGCCCAGGAGTCACAGGATAAACACCCATTCTGGAGCCTTCCTCTGTTGTTCTAGAAGATGTTATTTGATTAGTTGGGGCTGAGAGCAGGGGATATATGATTCTGCGGAAAAGGTATCAGATCATCAGATCAGGCCTGCCTCAGCTATAGCCAGTGTGCTGCTGCATCCAAAGGTAACAAAGGGAAAGTGCAACGTAAGGGCAGACACAACCTGAGATGCCCCTGAGATTTAGGAGAACAGGATGGTGCCCTTTCTGTTGTGACCTGACTCTTAAAAGAAATCTTCTAAAGGAATTCTTTAATTTGGTAATGAGTTGAAGTCCAGGGTAATGGAAGCTCTAGGGCAGAGAACAAAAGAATTGCAAAAATGTATTCAGCACCAAACAATGCTAAACCAAGAAACATCCAATCACAAAACTAGGAAGTTTGGCAAGAAGTAGTTAGAGAAATCTCTGAGTTTTTCCATGGGTAGGGTCGACAGACTCTCTTTTGAGTGATTTCTGGCTCTGAGAAACCTCTTTACTCACTAGAAAAGAACTGTATTTAAATGGCCAATTTTTTTCCTCAGAAAAAGAAATTAAAAACAAAAAAAAAGAAAAATAGGACACTGAAGACAGAACCATGTGACTTGGTGACAAACAAAAGGAAGGGTGCACTAGAATTTCAATAGGCTCCCTAATTCCACAGAAAAAGCAAAGCAACCCAATGCCTCCTGAGCCTGCAGTGCATGAAGAGAGCACTTGAGCTGACCCAGCCACCAGGCTTTCTGGGGCTAGACATAACTTCCCACTGGAACAGCAGCAGCTCCTTTCCCCTCTTTGTGTTTTCATGAAGAAAACGGTTGTTCTCTTAGGTACCCAGGAAATAGATTACATAGGGCAAACTTTCCAAAGCTATCTCTACCCTGGTGCTCAGGCTGCACATAGAGGCAGAAAAGGGGCATAGAAGAGCTCTTGCTCTTGAGAGAGAATATTTTCATATTCCCAAGGGCTTTCTGTGGAGCGTTGCTATTTCTGATGCCACTTAAACCTTTACAAGAGAAAAGGCTGTGGTGACTCAGTGTTCCTGTAAACTCAGAATGTGAACATTACTAATCCAAAGCATCATTTCTAGCACTGAGTATCAAGATGATCAGCCTGACCAAAATACTTCAAAGACTCTTCTAAGTCTCTGAAGATTTTTTTTCTCCTTCAACACTGAGTATAGCAGTCAGCAGTGTACATTAGCAGATCCCTGAGAATGATTATGGAATAGTAGGGCTTGTTTCCATGCTTTTTAGAGTGAAGAGGTAGAAAATGAGGGCTGCATAGTGTGGGTTCTTTTTCAGAACTATGTATTTTCTCCTCACTGAATGAGGCGTAAAAATGGCCTGGGTTGAAACAAGAAACATTATCTTTCCACAGCACTGACTAAAACACCTGCCATTCCAGTGGTTTCCTAAGGCCCCACCTGTTGCTCCATAAACTGTAGACTTTCAGACTGAAATCTAATCTTAAGTGACCTCAATTTAGGTGTTTTCACAAGAGGCTACTTATTGTATAGCATTATTGCCTTAAATCAGAAAGCCTTGGGAAGAGGACAAATGATACAGAAATGAGAAGGCTCTGAAGATACAGGCATTTCTTGCTGTTTAATAGTTACATTATCACAAAAGTAAGCCCCATGTGTGATTGAGGACTATGGAAATAGTGACTTCTTGGGGAGGCACCAAACTTGTCTAGAACTGGTACTCTCAGATAGTGGCTGCTATTTCCTATTCTATTTCAGTGACGTAGGTTGGGGCTGAATGTAAAATAGACATCATATTACTAAATAGAATCCTATAAAATGTAATCACAGGTGCCTGGGAATACTAGTTTTAAACGTTTCCTTAACAAGGAGAACAATCCCAGCAAAAAGCTTTCTTTCCCCATACAGTGTATATCTGTAAATTTTTTTCCCTCAGTTTTAGAGAGCATCTCTTTTATCTGGTGGTTCTTTGTTTAAATGCAAACTCATAAGTTTCAAGTCTTCAGTGAAAGATCATAATCTACAGATGATACTCTACAGAGAAAAATCTAGCCACAGTCTTGAGAGTCCAGGCTTCTGGAATGCTTAATGAGGGTATAAAAGTCCCTACTAACCCTTTTTCAAATTCAGAGATTTCTTTGATTCAAAATGCCTCAATGAGATTTTGATACATCCAAGAGAGAGAAAGCGAAAACAAAAAACAACAACCACCTTGGGGGCATCTGTTTCTACTAGTGTTGCAACAGTTGTTATGACCCAGCAAAATCATTGCAATTTATATGTAGATTCTAGTAATGAAAGAGTCCTAACCAATCCAGCATGTCACCGCTGCTGTCCAAAATGTCTATGACTGAGTGTACGTTATTTATACGTGTGCACACACAGTATGAGCTGCTCTCAGCACAAAACTGTTCCACATTCATGTTGCCCAGTGACAACAAGATAGATTTTTGAATTTCTGGTTAGGAGTCAAAGGTCTGACATATCGCACATGTCTGCTCTGCTTTGTTGCCTTAGTTGGATGCATCACTATCTGTGATGAGAAATTTAGGGCAATCTGAAGGAGTCCAACCATCAGTAATTTCTGTGTATCCCTTTCATGAGAAACTTGAATATGCTCATGTGGAGTAGAGTGCATTTAACAAACTCTGCAGTTCTGTTGGATTTATTGACATGTACGTGCATGTGTGTGTTTGCGTGTATACTTATTGTCATCTGGGAGTGTGTGTGCCTCCCAAATGAAGCACACACAGGCAGAGGTCCTCGTGCATAGATACAGTTGCCTCTTTCCACCATTGTGCTAAAGACTCATGGCTGCCTTCCCAGGAAGCAGTCACCTGCCCACTCTGTTGCTTTTTGTAATATTTCAGAACTGGGAGAAACAAACGCAGCTTGTTGAATCCACAGCAAACCCACAGGGACAGGCTGTTTTCCTCCATAAGAAGGTAGAACAGAAGTCTTTGACTGGTGAGCAGACAAGAGGGAGCAGCAGTCCAGGGCACTTCCCCAGGTCTCCTGGAGGTGGGGGCACCAATGCCAGGCAGGCAAAGCCCACACAAACTTTGGCCTGAGCCATCCCATAGCTCTAAGGCCTTCATTCCTTTCCTCTATGCAACCCAGTGTGCACACACATGTGCACATACACACACACACACACACACACACACAAATTTTATTCCCAAACTAAAGCTTCCTAATTCTGCTTGTACGCAAAGGATATCATCATAATTCACAAACTGTGTCTCCTGAAACCAATGTGGCCTTTGCCAAAGTCTTTCCAGGAGTGAGTTGTTTACCATGTCTAGCAAACCAACAGAATATTGGGGGGCATATTTTTTGGTAATCTCTAAGAATTGATAGCTCTTGCCCATCTCAAACATTAAAGTAGAATGCCACTCTAGTATAATGTACTGAGTGAATGGACTCTGAAGGCTTGGTGACCTGGAATTCAGGATTCAGTTTTCTCACTCCCATGCCCTTCTTTTACTAGATGGTTTGTTATTTTTTAAGACATGTAGATTATTTCTGCTTTACAGAAGTCAGAGGACATTTTCCTTCCTCTTCTATTTTGGTGACTTTTCCCCTTCCCGTATTAAGTAAGGCTACTTACAGTTGCAACTTCTCTGTTGTTATTACTTTTTAAAATTGTATATTGTCTTTCTATATCCAAAAGAAGTCTGTGACTGTAACCATAGGTATTTCTTTTTACTGGAAAAAAAAATAGTCGTTTTGGTTTTTTTTTTTTTTTTCTTTTAATTAACAGTACTAGTGACTTTGTGAAAGAATATGAGTTACTATTTAGGTATGCTTACTTAAGTACAATACACTACATTGCAGTATTTCTGAAACCTAGGACATACACATTATATATAACAATTTTATATTGAAATATATATCACATTATATTCATTTTAACTTTTGAATCTGCCTATGATCATGAGTTGATTGAAATATTATGTCTTTGCATATATCACCCATCACCAACCTGCTGCAGTTAATCTGGTGCATTTAGTAATAATCATTACTGCTCTAATTTGCTTTTTATATTATCAGCTTCAATTTTGTCTTTAGAGGATTTTAGAATTTTTTAAAGCTCAGACTTAGCAAATGTAGGAAAGTGAAATCTTTTTTTGAAACTTTGTTGGTGTGACTAATACAAAGAGGTTCATATTCAAAATGATCTTGTTTAGCTGACCCACTCAATATCTGAAGAACAAAAGAAGTGCATATGAATGTATCTGTGATTTTCCCCTGTAGGACTGTCACTGTCTATACTTGCTTTTAAAAATATGACCAAGGGGCTGCTTAAGTGCTATATGATCTGACCAACAATAACAGGCTGCATTCAAAAGGGCCAGTCTTCTGAAAAGCATAAGACAGTGAACTGCCTACTTTTCCCCTTAATACTGGTTCTTTACTACTTCTTTTTCCAATATGCTTATAATTATTTTAACTAGTCTTCGATCTTTCCCTGGAGGCAGTGTGGCAATACAGTGTTCATTTTCCTGGGAGCTTTTTTCCTTTTTTTTTTTTAAACTAAAACCAGAGTTTGAAGAACTCTTTATCCACAGAGGCTAATAGAAGTATAACTCAGAAATATCTATCTGAGACATTTTTTAGTCTGAAGAATCCATAAAATGGTGGCTCTTGGGTATCCAGCCCTCAGGATCTCCATTCACCTATTAAAGTGAGGATTTGGTGCCTTTCTTCTTCAGTTAGGCCATCAAGGAACCTTCAGAAATCAGGCATCCTGTCTTCCTATACAGTAAATACTTTCAGATAGTGTCTTCGGCTTCCCTCGGCTCTTCAACCCAATGCATGGAAAGCCTCAGTTGAATAAACTTTTCCACCACCCTGGGTGCCTGAAACTAGTGTCCTTCTTCACTTCTACCTTCAGGACAAAATGAAGAGAGTTTTTTAAAACCTCAGTATAAAAGACCTTCTCACACTGGACCAATATGAAGGCCTGTCAGTGTGAATACTGAGGAATTCCTTCCTTTCATCTTTCCTAATAGATTTTCATTCTCTAATCCCATCCCATTCTGCTGTGCCTCTTCAGCAAAAAAGTCCCTTTTCACCTTAGCCAAGCTCCCTGCAGTGCTCTCCAGCCTGGTATTCACTAAGGAATGACCTACTCTTAGTCTACTTTGAAAGGGTGAATGTCTAGTGTAATGGCAAAATTACCAATCTGTTCTCCAAAGTGTTCAACCAGATATATTTCTACTAGACAAACATAATTGTGAATTGACTGTTAAGTGAGGCTGTTTCTTCTCTAAGGATCAAACGATATCCAAATTATATCAACTTCATTCTTTCCCTCTTCCCTTTTCCTAACCCCTTCCCTTTATTTCTTGTTTCTCTTGAAGACTACTTCAAAATACGTAGTCATCACTGCCCCCTAACCTCTAATAATTATGACCCCTAACTGTTCATTTCTCTTCCTTTCTCAACCCCTTTCTGAACGTCTTTCTTTAAGCTTGATTTAATGAAAGAACACTAAAGTGAATGAGTTCATAAACTTGAGACTCGTAGGCAGAGTGAAGCATGTCTTCATTTTAGCTTCAGAGTTCAAAAGTTATCAATATTCTTTTGAGAGTGGGAGAACCTGAGTCACAGTTTTAAATGTCAACTGTACTAGCTGAGGTCATTAATTCCTCTTACCTTCACATTTGGCCAAAGATGAGAGAAAACGTATTTTCTGGTTTTAAAAAATACCCCAGTGTTCAAAATCTTGATATGAGTAAACCACTTCTTCTGGAGAAAAAAAAAAAATCATTCATGTTGACTGTTTCCACTAGTCAAATTACTTGTTTATCAGACTTTAGATTATAGAAATCTACAGAAAAGACTAACATTTCATTTCAAAATAATTTTGATAACTGTTCGAGCCTTATGAGCTCTTCTCAAACAAGAAAAGCCACTTCCACTTGAACACATTGTAGGAAAAATTATGAAGAATTTTTTTTATTTATTACCCTTTGGAAAAAATAAGTAATCATTGATTGGCTTAGAACTTTGAGCAGTAATTTACTAACGTATGAGAAGATCCATAAAGTTTCTAAAGCGTCTGTTTTTGCAACCAGAGGTTGCTTAAACATAAACTTAATATGTGCTTAAATAAAATAATGACAGGGTTAAATGGATACTTAAAGAGCCATGCAGTACACTCCCCAGTACCTAAATACACACCATGTAATTTGGTTTTCAAGCTAGATCTCACTGCAGTGGATTACAACTGTCTGGTCACCAGAGCATTGCCCAAAAGACTGACTGATGCCATTCTGGTTATATTTCTTTCAGGATGCTTATAATGTCACCTTCATAACAACTTTGTAACTCAGTCTTTCCTGATTTCTGGTCCAGTGTTCTTGCCATGATACCACATTGTCTCTCAGCTTTAATGAAGACAAGTCCTGTGACATTTAGAGTACTATGTGGTTTTGAGGGCATAGGCGGTACACTTTCAGTTCTTGCTTTACCCTTTGACAGAATCGACGTTTTAATATCAGAAATGTATTTTTATTTTACTTGACCCAGCTTTTATCTTAATCAAACCACTTTATAACATCAATTCACACCATAGAGAACAATGAAATAAATAGCAGTTTTGAAGGCCTTTATGAGGCATACATTTAGTAGGAAAACAACGTCTCTTAAAAGCAGGATTAACATTGTGTAGAACTGTGATCTTCACTTGGAATGTTCTCTCAATCAATCCTATCTTCTTCTTTTTCTTTGTCTATTTTAACTCCCGGTACTTTTTTTCTAAAAGTTCTCTTTATCTAAAGTATTCCTCTCTTTAGGCACTGGCTTCCAAATGAAGAAAGGCTCTTTTAAACCCTGAAATGCTATCATTTAAAGTATAATATGGAGGAGGAGAGGCTCTAGTTCTGACAGATCTTATTTGGTCCTCTTAATCTGAGATGCCTTCTTGATGCTGTTCTTTCTAGTTCCCCAAGAAGCATTCCAACTCCAAGACCCAGGATTTCTCACCACAACCTCTGTGTTAGTCTCAGATAAATCTTGTTTGATATTCTAGAGATTCCAGGATATGAATTTATTAATGCTTATGAGCCTCCTATCTTTCCAAGCTGACACCTGTCAGGAGCACCAATAGCCCTAACAGTAATTAATGCATCAAAATAATAGAAACACTATAGTATATTTGTGAGGATAGGAAGAGATTTTTTTTTCTTCTTTTCTCCATGAAAAGCTTGCTTTACTCCCCTCATCCCCAAAAACACACACACAATGCATTTCAGAAAGTCTGCATCACATTTTACAGATATGTAGCTCTAGAATATACAAATATAGCATAGGAAATGTTCCGAGATTGAGGCTGGTAGCAAACAAGCTTATTTTCTGCACTGGACTTCAGGACAAGTGTGCATAGATACAATTCCTTCAAAGAAAGTGAAACATGGTAAAGCAAAGGGATAATACTTTCACACATTCAAACAGTTGTTTGCTATCTGTAAACCTTGATTTAAGCATAATTATTAATTTTTAGAAATCTGAAACTGGAGGAATGTGTATTTTAGTAAAGTTTGTTTGTTGATTTATTTGTTTCCCTTTATCTCTTCTCAAGATAGTAAAGGATATTTATTTCTTAATTTGATACTGTCTATGGACAGTCAAATAACTGCTCACCCTTACTGTATTATTTTCCCTCTTAGAAAGAAAAGCCTTCCATCCTGCTATGAAGGAATTTTTCCTCCACAAAAATCTTATCTTCCTTTGCATATAGCACTCGTGAGCTTTTAACAGAGAAATTCTCTCTTTGCTTTGAGGATAGAATAGTTAAAACAAAAACCTATTCCTTGAGAAAGAAACCCTGTTTACCTAAACTAATAGGCCTGGGGCCAAAGAATGGAAATTGATTACAGATGAAGATCATGCATTTTGTACTACAAATCCTTATTGCCTCCTCAAATCCTTTTTGGAATAAGGCTGGAAATAAATTAATTTAATTAAATTCCTCTTTGGGTATTTCTAACTAATATCTACTGTAAGATAGCCAGGAAAGAAAAGGAAGGGTGCTGCTAAAATGTCAAAATCAATCGATCTGTTGATTTTTATCCTTGTAGTTGTTTCTTTTCTAGCCATTTCAAGACTATATGTGTCCATGAAGTCTTAAATCAAGAAACATCTGTCTCCCCATTGCTTCTCCCACCTTCCCCATACCCCTGCACCTGCCCCAACCCCAGGCACTGGAGGCAACAGTAACAGAGGGAGATGGGCACTGCATTGCCAATACTTCACCCATCTATACCCCTCCACCACAAAGGAGGGAAAAACCAAATTAAAAACTTTAAAAAAAAAAAAGAAAGAAAATTGTAGTACTTCATTTGAAAGCATACTGTTTTCACTTCAATTCAATTAACAGCCTGACAACGTTTTTGTAACCCGTCTTTTGTGTTTAATTGACATTCTTGGCTCAGTCTTTAAAATAATTGCAATTTCAATTAAGTGAACAGAGGAAAAGCAAAGAGAGGGAACAGGACAATGTGATGGGACCAAATTTGATACGGGTCTGGATTCCTAAAGCCAGTTGTCAAGGTTACCGGAGAAAGTTAGCACTACTCACCCCTTATCCTTCTTAGCTGTCTCTGATTATTACAGTTTGAAGAATTAGTGAGATAACTATACTTCTTCGTGATTAAAGATTTCTCTTAATGCTGCCAAACCCAACTAGAGAAACTGTAGAAACTCCTGACTTTTCCTATACTTAATGTGCTCTCCAGGCACAAGAGGAGTGTACAGAGAGATCACTGAAAATAAAATGATAGTTCAAATTTGAGATAAGATTTTCCTGCAGTTCCAAGTGCTTTATCCATGTTCACAACTATGGGGATCTTTGAAAACAAAGGCTACTCTGCTCTTGCTCTCCTTGAGACCAACTTTAATTTGGAACCAGCTATAGATTTGCAAGAGAAAATTCTCAAAGATATTTTCAGCTGCTAAACTTCTTCCTTAGGCCCATTTATTCGAACCTTAGTTTTCCTGAGGAGCCTATTGAGATATAAATTAAGAGTAATTTGCATATATCTAATTAAAATTGTTCCTGCACTATTATTGAAAGAATTATGGTTTTCAGAGGAGATGAAAGCAGTGTGTCTTAGCAATCTTCATCATGGCAAACAAAGATGAGAAGCTGATGTGATAGAGAAAATCTATGGTAACTTGATATTTTAAGGTAATTTGAGTGTGCTGACCCCACTACGCATAATTCCTTTGTTCCCACAGTCTATTTTAAACTATACTTGGGTTCTCTTGAGACTTAACAACATGCATGTGTGGGCATGAGCAGACAAGCAAACTTACCTTTGGAGGGTGAAGACCCAGACAAACTGAAGAGACAGATTCCTGAGGATGATCAAATACAAATCATTTTTCCAGAATCACTGAATATTGCCACATCCCAAACTAATTCTAGACTAATCTTAAGAAAGAAGTAAGCTCCTTAAGAGATCCTACTATGAATGTTTTTTTCTTCTTATGGAATAACACAAGAAGAGGTACAATATAGACTCTTAATTTTGCTGTAATAATTCACTTTTATATTTAATAATTGTACTTCTGTGTGAGTGTGTCACTGAGCTATTTGTACCAATTTTCAATTGATCATTCTGAGAGGGGCCTTGAGAATTTCTGTGTGTGTGTTTGTATATCTGTATCTATGTGTAGTCAGAAAAAAAAAGAGAATAGGAGACGAATGACATGGGGGAAAAGTGGTCAATGTAGAAAAATGAGTGCTCCTAGTGTACCTATTTATGTTATGTAAGGTGGCTGCTGCCTGTAGCCCTTGAGGAATAGCTGATTGCACTATTCAAAAATAAAAGCCCAGCACTGTTAAATTTAGGACTGTGTTTTGAGAAACAGGAAAGCTTTATCTTTTTTGTACCCATTCCCCTTAGCATCAGAGCCATCTGACATGATGAAAACTATTAAGTAAAAACCACTACTGACCTTTACATTAAATAGCTGTTTTCCTCTTCTAAATAATACCCTTGATTTTAACTAGACTACTTCCCTTTATTTTCTACCTATTGGCTTAATGTTTTACAGAAAAATACATAGGTGCATGCTAGTTTCTCTACTTTATGCTGAAACAAACAGGAGCAACAAAAGAGATGACTCACGGAAGTGTGGGGTAGACTGAATTTCCCACTTTTGTAGCACTGGTAACCTTTGGAAGAGCTGTTTAGAGTTGTTTTGGGTCTATAATAGGGCTTTTTTTGCACTAAATATGACTGCACTGCATTGCACTACTGAAATGTATTTACTTGTGCTGGGAGAGAGTGTGTTATGTATGGGAAAGAAAAAGGCAAGTTATGAAAGTAGGAGCATTACTAAAATGCAGACTATTTTCATCAAGCTTGATCTTAGCAGGGTTGGTGAGACTGTGGAATCTCTGTCAACTCTTGATCAGGCCTAGGAACTGCCATGCTGATAGAATCTGTTTTCTTATTGTAAAGAAGCTGAGTTAGCACAGCAAATTAAGAACATTTAAGAAAAAGTTTACCCAATGTTGTTTCCAACCGAGCTCTCAGTAAGAGTTTTAATAGTGAAGAAGCCGACTAATATGATGTAGAAGTCTTTGCCTTGGCCTACAACACAAAGCCCCTTGCTGGTGCACATTTTAGTGTGGCAGAGGGCAGTAGTGTGTGCTCCTTTCAAAAACTCATAGCCTTGTCCATATTGGAATTACCCTTTTGGCCTGAGTATGCTTCTCCATCCCTGGATGAAACCTAGATCAGGCTAACCAAAGAGGAAGGCCATGCATGTGGTAAAGTCCTTTAAGATGACAGATAGGGAACAGTGCAATAAACACTGAAAACCAGTGAAGTGAAAGGTTTATTTTGAAACAAGCTAGGCCAACTTTGACATTGGAGGAAGGATTGGAGGGTGGATTAGAACATACTAGCTGCTCCATCATAGACTATCCTTACTTAGCAGAAGACCTTAATAGTGCCTGAAAGTTTAGTTTTGAAATTGTTTTTTTTCCCTAACTTTTCTTTGTTAAATGTATTTTTATTGTCTTTTTTAATCTTAGAAGTAATCAGAGTTTGACAGCTCTTTGATAACTGTTAATAAAAGAATCTTGCATCACAGGATAAGCAATAGATTGCATGGGAAATAATAACACAAGAGTAAAGATGCTGAAGGACACTTCCAGAATCCAAAGTGACAGTTTTGAAGGTTCTGGCACAGTAGGAAAGGATCACAACCCGTATCAAAGGCTAATGTTAAATTTCTCTGAACACTATCACATGTGGGGGCATCAATTTGGAAAATTCTCAGTTGAAGCCTGTTTCCTAAGATTACAACATCGATAACCTGTCTCTCTCTCTTCTTTACTATCCGTCCAAGTCTACTGTTCCAAGTTTAAACATTGTTCAGAAAATTGTCAACCTTGTTAGCTAGAAAAACTTCATTTAGAGCCATCAAAACTAGCATAAGAAATTCCTTAGGCCCTCAAAGCATTATCTCTGTTTTAAATAAGAAACTAAATTCAGAGCTCTTAACAGGTATTTAGAAATATGTATTGGATAATCACTAAGAGGACACTGACTACACCAAACCAAAGTTTTAAAAATAAATGATTGACTTTTTTTTTTTTCCTGACATGGAGTCTCGCTCTGTAGCCCAGGCTAGGGTGCAGTGGCGCGATCTCGGTTCACTGCAACCTCCACCTCCCGGGTCCTGGTTCAAGCAGTTCTCCTGCCTCAGTCTCCCGGGTAGCTGGGATTACAGGCGCCCACCACCGTGCCCAGCTAACTTTTGTATTTTTAGTAGAGACGGGGTTTCACCATGTTGGCCAGGCTGCTCTTGAACTCCTGACCTTGTGATCTGCCCACCTTGGCTTCCCAAAATGCTAGGATTACAGTCGTGAACCGCCGCACCCGGCCAACTTTTAAAATATATTCACATTAACTGTCCTAGGATACTTCTCTTGAGGCTTTGGGACACTTCTTCCTTGAAACTTGCATATCCATTCCAGTTCTGTCACCAAAGATTTTAATCTTCAGAGCCCAACCTCTTCTCTCCCAGACAAAAGTACTACAACAGACTCAAGGGATATGCTTTGGTGGTCAAGGGATTACACTTTGGTTTTCCTTCTGGTCACAGTGGTATTTACAGGAGACCTTGTCATTAGAGGAGGTACTGAACTATCTTTATGACTTTCGATTTGATCAGAGGTTTACAAAATAGACAAAATAAAATAATAATACTAGACACTGTAAATTATCTTTAATAGACTCATGACCTGGAGACTGATGGAGAGAAAGAAACTTCCATGGAAGAGAGTGAGCTAAATCATTTAGAACCAAACAAGGGTCACTGGTGAAACATAGGGCAGCATGTACACAGTGCAGGTCAGGGTTCTGTATGGCCAGAGCCAACAGCAGTGACTGGTGGGAGAGTCAGACAACTGGCCAATGAATTCAAGATTAAAAAGCCACAGTCTGGATTTTGTTGCGATTGCTGGAGTGGTTGAAACGCCCATGTCCATGGCAAGGAAAATGCTTGGAGGCTGATCTGTTGTGATAGTGCCTTTCTTGTTGTAGTGAGTACTAGATTAATAATTTATTCAGTTACGCTTTTCTGGACCATTGCCCCCAGTCTTCTGAGGAGGTCTGAAGGGATAGTATCCACTTAGGATGAAGGGACAGGATATCGCTCCTGGAATGCTGTGATTTGATGATATTTGCACTAGATTCTAAACTCTCCTTTAAACTGGAGCAACTGACTGAGAGAAAAACCAAGGACAGCTCAAAGTTAAAAGAAACCGAAAGCAGTATTTTCTGACGGATACCATTTCTTTTTTTCCTGGAAGAAAACTTCACACTGTTGGCTACCAAGCTCAACTCTTACCAGTTCTATTTCTTTATTTTTTGTTTCCAAATGGAACCATCTGTGTGAATTAGTCATCAGTTAGGGATAGTTAATGTAAAGAGCCCCTGCCATTGAAACTTTGCACACCTTCTCTGCTTTATTGAAGGCAAGGGCCAGTGGGCAGTGGTAGCAGGGGAGGGACCCTCCAGAGCCACCCAGCCCTCCAGGAGGCCAGTAAGCGTGGATATCATGTCAGGAGCTGAGCTGACATATATTTACTCAGAGGACACTGGGGTCTGTAGCTAATCCTAAAGAATGCTCCGCAAGAGAAGGAAACCAATGTATTGTAGAAAACAAAGGGAGATGGTGCCCGAAGTCTGCCTGTTTCTCTTCTCTTTCCTTTGCAGCCTCACCACCATGTCCTCTCTTACAGAATTATATTTCATCTCATATATTATATGTTACCAGAAAAGTCATTTGGTTCCTTGGTTTTTCTCTTTATCAGTGGACTGGGAATTCCTCCAAATTAAAAATGAATACCATTAGCAGCTCCCCGGTGTCCAGCCAATTTCTCAAATGCTATCCACCTGGTCTTGCTGTCCACCTAACATAACTTGGAAGCTTTGGCTGGCTCAACCACCTGTCCACTTTATTTTGTTTCCATTTCCATTTGAACTTGAAGTGAGGCTATGGAAAGGTGGAAATCATGGGAAAGGCTTGGAGGCTGCAATTCTAGGGCATAGCTTGTCACAGGAGTTTATGTTATCTAAAATATATCTTTCTACACCTCTTGTCATTTTAATCTGTTGCCCTGATTATAATTTCTTTATATTTGTGGTTATTTTTATAAGAATAGAGTCCATTTGCTATGTCTATTTGAGTACTTTTTTCTATTGTCCCCACATGGATGCAGTACCAACCTGTTAATGAAATATCTTTTTATTATATTATTAATATGTAATTCTACTGTAGACCAAAAATATAAAAAAAAATTTGTTCATTTTAAAGATATAAAGAACTAGGGAGTAAAAGATTAAAAGTTGAAGGAAAAGACAGAAGAGCAGTGGTTAACTATGTTGAGTTAGAAATCTGAGAGTAGCCTTACCTGTTTTTTAACCAGTGCTTGCCAATCATACCATCGTTGGGATTATGTAATCTTGGCTCCTTCATGCTTATGTTCTCTAATTCTTGTTTGTCTGTTTGTTTTCTTTGATGTAATGGAGGTTGCACATCATGCTATTTTTGGCAATGCCTGATTCTATTATATTATACTTTTGTCAGTCATTCCCTTTAGAAAGATGGGGGGAAACGTTTATTTCTTTTTTTAATTTAAAATTTGTTTGATGCACTGGAAATAAAATTGGACACATTTCACTGTTTAAAAAATCAGAAACAAAACAAAGCAAAAACCACAAGGAAAAAAAACCAGCAAATAAACAACAGGAAAAAAAAGCTATGAAAAAAGTTTATTTGTACTGAATACACATACAAACTACATCACACATGAAAGATTAACATCATCAAATAACAAAAAGACATAGTTTAAACTACAATGCTGAAAATATAAAAGGTACCTGGTAGTTCAATGGGGGTAGAGAAAACAGAGCATTCTTCTGAGATCAGAGATCTTGTTATTATTGCAGCTATTGTCCAGATCAGTTAAATGTGGAAGAAAGTATGGAGGAAATAACCCCAGCCTTCCTCATACCACTGGATTTCCACATTACCTTTTAACCTATGCTTGAGCTCCATTTTGAGAAAAAATATTTAAAAACAAATTTGCTATGTAACAAATTTGTGTGTATATGTGTATATATATATATATATATATATATATATATACACATACACATAGACATGTGTATATCTGTGTGTGTGTGTGTGTGTGTGTGTGTGTATATATATATATATGGTTGAGAAAGTGGTTTGTTGAGATGTATGTGCACAGTACACACATGGACACACTTCAGTCCTCTGACTTCCCATGTGCTACCTCATGTGTTTCTCTTCTCTTGAGGATTTGCAATGGATAGTCGTACAAGCTGGGGACTGTCAGTGGCTCATTGGTATCAGCATATGCTAAAAAAGCTCTTGAATCCAATTTTAAAGCCTGATCTCTTTTCTTCAGCATCCCCCAATACCAGACAGGCCCATTAACCCATACAAATGCACAGTAAAGGAAGAACAAAGATATTTTTCTTAGCCAACTGGCTCTATCATTGTTTAATGTTTGCTGGTTTTTTTTCTGGTTTTGTTTTGTTTTAGAGCAGGGGTGGGAGTAGATGTAACTTCACAATCCTAATACAGTAAATGTTTTGCATCTTCCATGTTTTATGCAAAAACAGACATTTAAATCAATAAATAATTGTGCCCTAGACTGAAACTTAATGTTTAGGAGAGGAAAAAAATTGTTGGAATTTTTTCTACATTTTTTTGTGAAGAATCTTTTTTGGAAAGGAAGGATACATATTTTTGTTGTGTAATATTTTCTATTTTTGAATGCATTTTATTGGTACAAGACTGTTTTTTTGGTGAAGACATTATTTAAAAAAAAAAAAAAGAAAAAACTAATCGAAAAGTTTGCCCTTAAGGATATGCTGCAGTTTTGAGGTTTAAAAAAAAAATAACTGATTCAAGATGCGTGTTAAAAGTTGGGATTATATTGTTGTTTTTTGTAATTGTTACAAGAAGAAGTTTGTACCCACTGCTGTTTATTTTGTTTCAGATGAGTAAGTAAAGGGATTGTTCTTGTTTTATTCTTTTTTTAGAGAAAAAAGCTATTTATGAAATGTCAAAAACACTGGACTGTGAGTTTAAGTGTGGAAGCATTTTACCACCCTGTGTCTTCAACCAATTATGGGAAACCCCTTTTCTCTTCCCCCCACTCCTCGCCTTAGCCTTGCCAAATGAGAAAAATATAACAGCTGTCAGATGATCGAAGCCACCGAAGCCCTGCTTTAATTTTTATGGTTTGAAAAAGTTGGAAAACCAAAGTTAAATTTATTTCTGAAATCCTGCTGTGCGTAGCCCTTTTTTGTATGACACAGCCGGGCTCTGCCTCTCTATCTCAGATCTTTGCCTTCTTAGGGGCTGGGGGCCAACCTGATGCAAAGAGAGGTATAAAGGTGGTGAGCCTGAGAGTTGAGGTCTCATGAAGTAAAATGTGAGTGGGACTTCACCCTCTCAGTGGACAACCACGCATTTCCATTCTGAGATGAGGCTGCCAAGAGAGCACACTGCTAACACTGCCTGAGGAGAGCGCCTCCCGTCTCCTTCACCCTCTGCTTCTGAGACCCTCCTGTTACTGTTATCATCATTCTGTAGCATGGCTCTGCCTTTCTCAGCAGCCCACATTCCACGGATGGGAGCGGGAGACAGGGACCCAAAGGAGGGAAATGGCTGTGGGTGGTGTGAAGGCCCCCCCAGCCCTCAGGAAGGTAGGGCAAGGGACCACTGAGCACAAGGGATCTTGCCCGCCTCCTCTTTGACTCTGTGGATTATCCATCCATCTGCTCACTGTGAAGATGGAGAGGCAGTGCCCTAAGGCTGTTCAATAGCTTTTCCATATTTTTTCAACATTGAAAAAATAATTTTTAAAACTGTGATATTTTTTAAAAAATCATTTGGCTGGAGGGAAGGGAAAAGGGAAACACCAAAAGCTGTAACATGATTAACTGGAGATATTTAACTGGGGCACGTTCTAGACCAAGACAAACGAATTCCTTTCTGGACTCTAAAGCAGCCAAACCTTGAGACTGTCAATGACAGAAAGCTGAAGAGAGGCCTCTATTTCTTCTTTTTTCCTTTCTTCTATCTAAAAACTTTCTCTTTCCCCTTTTCCAACTTCCCTTGGACTACTGCCCCAATGGCCCCTTGAACTCCCATTTCATGTATGCGAGCACACAGACACAGACAGACACACGACACACACACACACACACACACACACACACACACACTTGCAAAATACCATTTTTCTTAAGGATTGTGGGACCGAATAATATCATGTGCCTTCATCTTTTCCTTTTATAGTTAGATTAACCTCTTCCTTTTTACATTTTTTTTTAAGATAGGGGAGGTTGATGTGTTAATGGAAGATTTAGGCATCGTTTGAGAAGTAACTTTTGTTTAGCACATTCCCCCTAAATATTAAACACAAACATTTCCACCCCTGCATGGCACTCTTTAGACATTTAAAGCATTGAGTAACCGGATACGATAGCCTAAATCCATTTGATTTCAGAGCATTTCCTGAACATTCTATTTCATAGACTTCTTTGATTTTTATCAAAAATGAGGTGAGCAATGGCAAGCAGCCTTGTTCTCCCGATTTGGTGCTTTTGCTTGTGGTGTGGGGTGGGCATGGGGGGTTGGGGGGTGTGGGTGTGTTTAGAAAAAAGGTGCATTCCTAAAGATCTCTGGTGCTGAAGGGCCTCGAGTTCCTTTCAGAGACTATTTGACACACTTTAGGTACACACAAACGAATGGTATCACATGCAATATTTTAATGGAGCAATGGGAGAGGCTCTTTGAAATGGGGTTTGCATCTTTTTGTAACATTTTGATTTCTCTGGTGCCTTATTCCTACTTGATGCTGGCACTCACATACCCACAGGAAGCTGACACAGAAGTCAGCCTTAGGCGTGGGGACATATGGGTGATATTCGAGCATGCAGGGGCCATGGAGAGGTTGGTGTCAGTTGGTGGAGAAGGGACTAGATGGCATCTCTTAGCCAAGGCCAAGCAGGGACTGCACAAATTCATTATAGTCAAAGTTAGCAATTTTGATACGTAAACACAATACTTCATTCTTCCTCATCTGTGCTTTCCTTCCTTCTTCCTTTTCTATCTCCACCTTCTCATAAAGGTGCTGCTGCTGCTGCTAAGGTGCCCAGAGTCCAGAATGCCCAGTAATCACTCAGGCATGAGCCTGGCACTGCCACATCAGCCTCTGGCTTGACCGAACCCAGGTTTCTCTTGCTTGGGGCTGAGAACTGTCAGATTTTTCTCATCAAAAATGTTTTCCAAGGAATCAGTGGATTACAGTTTTTCTGCATTGAAAATGCACTTTAAAAAATAAATTAAAGCTCCAGACTGTTTAAAATATACAGAGGGAGCAGGGGAAAGATAAACATGTGCTAGTGTCTGAACCCAGTTCAGTTTATCTCCAGTTGAAACAATATACACTATATTATGTATAAATGTATACACACTTCCTATATGTATCCGCATATATATAGTGTATATATTATACATGTATAGGTGTGTATATGTGCATGTACACCCACATGCACATAACAAAATCAGATGCTCATTACAAATCCAGATGCTCATTACAAAACCAGATGCTACACAAACAGCAGCAGAGGAAACAAGGTTGGACTCTTGCAACAGATCACAAAAAATAAAAACAGCTACTTGCAGTGACTTAGGTCATTTCTGTATGTTCATAAGAAATGGACTGTAACAAGGAAAAAAAGGAACGGAGTTAGTGAAGGAGGAAAAATGGGCAAAACCATCTTGATCCGATGCGAATGCAGTAATGTTCTATACCATTTCATCAGTTCTTTCTTTTAGTCATGTTGATTGATTTCAGTTTTTGACTATTAAAAACATTTTTAAACTCAAATGACCCACAACAAACTGAACAAAACTACTACAGTGAAAGCCCTTTTCAGTGAAAGATGTTAGAAACCTCAAAACCCTTGGCCTGACTCAGAACTACCATGTGAAAATCAGTACTCTCTTAATGTTTGAAATAAAAACTGAAAAAAAAAAAAAAAAAAAAACTTTTTTGAAGCACCTTAACGTGGCCATCCATTTGAGAAGTGGGTGCCACTTTTTTCTTTGAGCACCTTATTGATGTGTTTTGCTATCTGCTGTCTTTCTGTTACCTGTTGGCTGAATGGCTAGCTGTTAACATACACATGTGCACAGAACAGATATCTATCTGGGCATGTATGTTCTCAATGAAGTTTACTGTGGTGACTGCTGAAAGGTGAATCCATTTCCTGATGTTCCCGCCACAGTGTTGTGATAAGATTCGAAGAAACCCTTTTCCCTGCACACATATGTTTCTTATCACATTGTATCTTAGTATGGAAAGGAATATGGTCCCTTTTTTGCAATTGCTACTGTGTATACACACACACATACACACTGTATATTTAGACCTAAAATACACACACACACACACGCACCTGTGCACGCACACACAAACATATCCATTCATTCGTTCAAATGGTATTTCCAGTGTCTGTGTGTCACTGTTTATGCAGTTTCCATTTCCCAGTGAATTTTGAACGGAGGGCAACTTTTCTAACCAGATTGTCTTTTCAGACCAAAGACCTGGGAATTGAGGAAGAGTTTGGAAAGAGGGAGAGGCAAGGAAAGAGAGCTTTAAATTGAAAGATTAATTTCCCAGGAGGAATCTGGGCTGAATGACTACAGTGCTGTACCCTCCAATCTTTGCACGTGGGCATGGAACACTGCTTGTATCACTCTGTGCATGGTATAAATTCGTATATCCACAAATACACACATCCATCCATCAATATATACATGGTTTGGGATGAGCAGGTCAATCGTTTTGAGAGGGAGTTTGTTCCTTTTTTTTTTCTCATTATACTCTTAAATTGTCGTCAGTTATCAAACAAACAGAAAAAATGTTTGGAAAAACCTTGCATACGCCTTTTCTATCAAGTGCTTTAAAATATAGACTAAATACACACATCCTGCCAGTTTTTTCTTACAGTGACAGTATCCTTACCTGCCATTTAATATTAGCCTCGTATTTTTCTCACGTATATTTACCTGTGACTTGTATTTGTTATTTAAACAGGAAAAAAAAAAACATTCAAAAAAAGAAAAATTAACTGTAGCGCTTCATTATACTATTATATTATTATTATTATTATTGTGACATTTTGGAATACTGTGAAGTTTTATCTCTTGCATATACTTTATACGGAAGTATTACGCCTTAAAAATACGAAAATAAATTTTACAAGGTTTCTGTTTTGTGTGGAAGAGTAATTGATGTTGCTAAGAATGATGTTTGTTTTTTGGGGTTTTTGTTGTTTTTTTTTTTTAAATGTTACCAGCACTTTTTTTGTAAGTTTCACTTTCCGAGGTATTGTACAAGTTCACACTGTTTGTGAAGTTTGAATATGAAGGAATAATTAAAAAAAAAACTCTTCTCTTGGTTTCCTATTGTGTCTTCTTTATACTGTAGTTTCTGTTTTAGGCAGTTCTCCACATTATTTTGCACACTGTATTCTAGGTCTAATCTGAGATTATTTATCCAAACTGAGGACTCTACCTGGAAGGCCAGAAGTTCTGATTATATTAGTCCTCTCAATACAAGAAGTAGATACTACAGACAGGATTGGTGACGTCGAAGTCACTTTGAGGAAATATAAAACAAATTGGTGTATTATCCTATGCATGTTCAAGCCTCAAAAATGACAAGGCTCACTTACTGCTCTACAGATTGATTCACATGTTTTCCTTTTCCACATGCTAATCACTGTCTGCCTATTGTGGAAATAATCAATTCCATATGATGACACTATGCCGACCTATTATTGTGTCCATCCATCTCTGTTATCCGTGAATCTATCACTGACTCTCCTTTTTAACTCTTGGGTTTCTCAGCTCTATATGCAAGAAAAGGAAAGTTCACGGTACAAAACCTGCCACTATTCGATGACTTTGGAGACTCATGAAGGACTCATGTTGAGTCCAAAGATCTTTTCTTGCATGTGACCCTGCCCATAAGAGCTCTCTGATCTGGTCATTCTTACAGAAATTGCTAATATGGTGAAGAAAACATATCTTGTTTGTCCTTGGTAAAGTCAACACAAATTAAATTCACAATGTCGTCTGTATTTCAGTCAGTACTGTGCAATGTATGAATAAAAGAAAGGAAATTATTTCAGCCATGAGAAGGCTTAAAAACTAACAACTGGACATAAAGAGGGGTTTGTATAAAATCAAGAGCTAGATTGTACCATTCAGACTCTCAATGCCAAGGGAGTTTCTAAACTAACGAAGTTGATAATGGCTAGAGTGAGTCAAGAAAGGGTCCAAAGAATAAGCAGCCTAGTTGGGGACTCCTAAGAGCGTTGAGTTGGAGAAGCTGAGTGTGGACAGACATTTCCACCAGTGGGAGGAGCACAAAAATATCCAGGCATGAGCTTGGAATGGGAAAAGTCATCAAGAGACCTCTAGACTGAGAGGCTGTCAATAAATTCATGATTATCTCTATGAATTTAAATATTTACTTCTTGCAAATCAATCGCTGAACTTCTAAGTCAACCTTATTGATACTCTAGAAGTATAAAGGAAAGAAAATATTTTCATGATGCATAATTTGTCCCTATATGATTTCTGTGAACCAACATCTTAACAATGCCAGCCAGCTTCACCCAGAGTCTTGGATCTCTCTTTGCACCATCTACACACTTCTGAGTTTTCTTCTGTACCTGTTAAAAAAATTGTGGTACAATTTACATACAGGCTGTAATAATTATAAATGACACATACACTGCTCATGTGGCACTTCACAGTTTACAAAGTTTCTCCTTAATATCCTTTATCCATCTTCACAGTCACACTGTGAACACTGTAATGTAGTTGTAAGTGCACTAATTTATAAAAACAGAGATTCAGAAATACGTGTTCTTCCAATACAAAACAACTTAGTGGCTTAGGTCAAGTTTTCTGAAATCCAATAATATTTACATCATACCAGTATTCTCAAACTTGAGTAATATATACACCCATATGAAGGAAAAAAAAAATACTTCCACAGACCTCCCCAATGGAAGAGAGTCTGTGATTATTCTTATTGTAATACCTAGTAATAAATAATATGCATAATTACTTTATTATAAACATTCTTAAACATAACAAGTGAACTCAATATGCTTATACCTCTTGTAGAATTATAAAACTAAAAGTTACAAATTGAATACAAGTAAAACTATAAAATTAATAATGTCTACATTAACAATGCATGCATAGAATGATGCTTTGCTGAATCTAAGTCGTGGCTTACAAAGTTAAGTATACTGCACACATCCGTCTAAATACAGCATCCCTACATTACCATGTGCAAAGTAAAGACAATTCTCACTTCACTTTCCTATTATTTCAACTACTGCAAAGTTTTCCACTGCTCCACCCATCTGGGAGTAAATGGATCATTTAAAATTAAGCTTCTGTGCTTTAAATCAACTTGATTATAAACACAAACATAGAGGCTAAAACCAATGGCAATACTCTGTTATAAGAAGGTTATCGATATCCAGATACATTTGACTTATTTAAAGATTATCATTTCATTTAAACCACACAATGTTTAAATGCTTACAGAGAAGCTGTGGACCCCAGAGGTATATCTGCAACTCTTAGCTTTCCTTAGATCCCATTTTTTAAGAACATCGATAGATAACCTCGGATGTTCCCAACCAGTTTTGTTGCCTCCGTGAAAATTTTTGTGGCATCATAAACATTACCTGGTGCACATGCTCATTGGGCGGAACCCAATAATAATATTAACCCAGCATCTTGCAGCTGAAAAAGCAGTCAGCCACATTCCTCCCTCATCTTCTTAAGAACCTTAGAAAGATAGTAATATTACCATTTTACAAATGAGGAAATATTTATGAGTCTCTGATAGGTTAAGTGGCTTATCCAAAGTCATGAAACTAATTGCAGAGCTCAGCACTTGGATCAAGTTTATCAGTTCCCAATCCCTTACACTGCATAATTACTTCTTTTTGATGTCTGTGAAGTCCATCAGAGTTTTAGTCCCAGAGAAGGTGCTTTTCACAGCCTACATTAAGTCAGAATGAATATAGTCCAAGGTAAGTCCTGTGATAAACATCTATTCCTGCCTAACCCTGATGAGTTGCAAACTTCTTGACAGTTTTGGCCCTGTTTATGTGAACCAGACCACTTAGCTACCTCAGATACTTTTTGGGAAGAAAAAAAACTAAAATAAATAAATGTACAGTCTGCTTTGACCTCATGGTTTGTCTTGATCAGACGATGGATACAGAAGAATAGAGGAGAATCTCCAAGTTTCTTCCTGGTGGTAGCCATTTCAAATGTGTAACAACTGGAGAGCCATCCAGTGTCCTATAAACACAGCTCTCTGTGTTTATATGCAAGGCAGTTACTAAAATTGTAATGTCTAATATACTAGCCACCAGTCACATGTTGCTATTTACATTTAAATTTCCTAATTAAAATGAAATAAAATTTAAAATTTAGTTTCTTTGTCACATTAGCCAAATTTCAAGCGCTCGACAGCCACATGCAGCTAGCAGCTACCAAACTGGATGGGACAGACATAGAGCGTTTCCATAATTGCAGAAAGTTATATTGGATAGCATTGTCCTACACTATCTTATGCTAATAAATTCCCTCAAGCATTGAGTATATCATTCTGACTTCCAGAAAGCTCAGGTTCTTGCCACACAAAAAGCTCCCCTGGACCTCTTAACAGGCGTGACTTGGCGTGGGTTTGGGAAACTACCAGTTACAGCCAAGAAGCAGCACCTGAAAGAATCAGAAAACTAAACAAAACTCACACTTCACAGCTGACAGCCACAGCCACACTGCCCATTGCCCTCCTCTCTCTGGGGTGGGGTTCACCTGCTAGAATGCTGTCATTGGTGGACAGCACACCCAGCCTCTCTAACTGTCCAGCTCAGCACTGATGGCATCTGAATGAACCTGAGTGTACAATGAGTTACACTAAATGTACAACTGATCCCACTTCATTTCTGGGGCTCACAGGGTGAGAAGGGAAAGGGCATGAAATAAAATTGCATAGTGAGGTCCTGTTCAGTCATGAAGAACATCTGTCTCAAAGCTTCATGCCTCAAAGTTTCTCACATTTGTTTAGTGTAATTATTGAGATTATGTGTCAGACTTGTATGCCCAGGCTCAGAATGTGGTCAGGGAATCAGTAATGTATTCTTCTTTGAATGCTCATTCATAGATTTGTTTATTTGCTCCTCCTGTAAAGGAATCCACAAGGGGACCCAGAAAAGCCTGGCATTGCTTCCTGTTAGCACTACGTGTTCCCCTACCTCAATCTTTTCTGTGCTTCCCTACCTATTTCCAAAAAGACACCATAAGTGGGAAAATCTTCTTCAAACACTATTTTGAATGAAAGAAAAAGAAATGGAGACCAATAGATATGGATAGACACTCTCCCTGGGTGGGTATCAATCAGCTTGGCTTGGGTTAGCTGCTAGAGCAGCACAGTCCCATAGAAATATGAGAGCCACGCGGTGGCTCAAGCCTGTAATCCCAGCACTGTGGGAGGCCGAGGCGGGTGGATCACGAGGTCAAGAGATCGAGACCATCCTGGTCAACATGGTGAAACCCCGTCTCTACTAAAAATACAAAAAATGAGCTGGGCATGGTGGTGCGTGCCTGTAATCCCAGCGACTCAGGAGGCTGGGGCAGGAGAATTGCCTGAACCTGGGAGGCGGAGGTTGCGGTGAGCCAAGATCGCGCCATTGCACTCCAGCCTGGGTAACAAGAGCGAAACTCCGTCTCAAAAAAAAAAAAAAAAAAAAAGAAATATGAGAGCCACATATGCAGTTTTAGACTTTTCAGTAGCCATGTTAAACTGATAAAAAGAAATGTGAAATTAATGTTAATATATTTTATTTCACCTAGTATAGCCAAAATATTATCATTTTTGACAATCAATATACCAAAATTACTGAAGTAGTATTCTTATTATTCATATTCAATCTCCAAGTCTGGTGTGATTTTACACTTATACCAATTATAACAGCACATCTTGATTCAGACCAACTTCATCTTACCTGGTTGATGGCCACATGTGGCAAGTGGCTCCGTGGTGGACAGCGCATGTCTCCAGCAATCTGGCTGTGGGGATGGCCTTCTCTGGTTCTCAGAGAAGAATCTAGTTCAGTGAGTTCTATTTAAAATTTTTTTTCAAATTGAATCCCATTTTAGTAACCTGACCCATTTCTAAGATGTATAGGCCCTTTTGTATTTTATTACCATCCCAATGGTGTTTATAAATGTTTCCCAATTACCATAATTAAGTTAAATAACACCCAAATATCAGTCCAACCTTTGCTGAATATACATCTCCTCCAAATCAAAACACTACTCCCTTTTCACCATTACGTTTTAGTTCACTTCCAATTTGTGAATTGTGTTCTGTTTCCAACAGATTTGCGCTAATTTTGCAAGAAAGACTTTGTAAACTGTCACAGCAAACAACAACATTTTTACATGCATCTATCTTTCTTCCAAAGGACTTGGGGCTCCAGACAGATTTCAGTTCCTTCTTCCTATGTAACCCATTTGGTAGAAAGGTGAGAAAAATAAAAATCAAAATCCAAGGCAGAATAGGAGTTGAATTGTCTTGTTACTAAGATGATTGTCAACCCCAGTCTATGTCTTAGGAAGCAGGGCCTTTATTCTTAGGAAGCAATGCTTTATTTTAACCATGGGCAAAACCCAGCCTTGCTTCACATTCTCTCTTGGTTCCTGGGCCCATGAAAGAAAATCAGTCACAAGTAAATCTAGCCTCCCTGTTCATTCCTCTGAGAGAGACAGTGGAAGGATAAAAGTCTTCTAAGATTCAGCCTGAATGCAGTTAAACAGAAATAAGCAGTCAGTTACCCCAACCCCAGCATAAAGAGGTCAGGGAGTAAATAAAAGTGTTCAAAGAAGTTAGTTTAAGGGTGTTTATTTTTTAAACCCTCTATCACCTCCAGGCCCCCTTTTTCCCTTAGGAAGAGCCCCTATTTTAAAAATCTGCATTTTCCTTTTAGTGGGAAATGTTCTTTTTTCAAAGGCTCAACAGTGTCTTGATGCAGAAAAGGCAGATCAAGGCCCAAATGCTGAGACTTGTCGCCCTCCGTGGGCACGTGTGTTTCCTGGGGCTTCCCCAGTGCACATGGGCGGAAGAACCTAGAGAGCACTGCGTCAGGCCGTCTAAGGGGTGAGTACGTCACAGCAAAAGGAAACTTGAAATGCCTGCCCAGAGAATAAAATCTGGAGTTTGCTGGCTCCCTTGGTGCCAGGGCCTTCTTTGTGGGATTTTCAACTCCATGAAGTTCCCTAGATAAAACTCCTGCTCCTCCCAGACCAGCCTCACTATCCCCTTGGTGGTCCCAGGCCACTTCAGCACAGATAAGCCTATGCCAACTACCTCAC
Source organism: Sapajus apella (assembly GCF_009761245.1). Taxonomy (NCBI): domain Eukaryota; kingdom Metazoa; phylum Chordata; class Mammalia; order Primates; family Cebidae; genus Sapajus; species Sapajus apella. Next base: position 6,768,302 of record NW_022436980.1, read on the forward strand.
CCCAAACTATCATCTCTTCCTGAAGGCCTGCATGATGTCTCCTTCTCCCCTTACTAAAACACCTTTTCAGGACAACGTTGTCTCCCCACTTAACTGTAAGTTCTTGAGGTCAGATACCAAGATTTAGTCACTCTCAAATCTCCCCATAGAGACTGATACCAGGCCTTATTAATAACATGCCTTTGAATGAGTAAATGTTACCAAAAATGAGAGTGAAAAAATGAGATGACGATGGCTCTGCAGTCATGCCATTCTCGTCATCAACCACAAAACCTTGTAGCCCAAAATGCTGGCCGGTGCCATTATGAGGATCTGCTCAAACAGCCAGATTTAAAACCAGGTCAAGATATTTTTTAATTTTGCATTTTTGATCAAGGTCCAAGTTACTCACCCTAGGCCTGTCATAATGCAGAATGGAATAGAATGAAAAGGCCAAGGAAATGAAGATGAAGAAGAGAATGACATTTATTCACTCAACTGAACACACAGAGCACTGATGGAGAGTACAGCTACTTATATATTCATCTATAATAGCAAAGATAAAAGTTTGTCTTCCAGAAGATGCCTCTGGTTGCTAACCATTCTCTGTGAAGAAGCTCTCCAGGCTTCTGTAACTTAGGACATTGAAGTAGTCATGCAGCTCAGCACAGCCATCTCCCCCCTGTTCTCCGCAGAGCCCAGCAGGTGCACCTTCTGCCTGGACACAGCTTTCTGGGGATGAGGGAGCACTGACACTCCGTTCCTCCTGTCCAGCTGGTTTCCTCCGGAGGCCGCTTTCCACAGAATGGATTCTAAGAGATTTCTTCTAAAAACAAGCAAACTACAAAGTGAGTATGTGGGGATGTTATTCAAATGTTACTCCCCAATATGACACATATTGAGAGTTATCATGATCTCTCTCTTCCTTTTTACCCACATACATACGGGCAAACTTGTTCTTACCAACACCAATTCCTTAGCCCTTAATTTCTCAACCGCGATACAGCTAGATTTCAATTCTAACCACTCCATGGAAACTACACTTGCTACATACACCATGTGCCATACACCTTGCTACTTCCTGTTCACTAAGCTTAGTGGGGCAGCTTTCCATTCTCTATTTTCTTTTACTCTTTACTGTACTTGACTCTGTTGACCTCTTCCTTTCTGAAATGCTCTCTTTCCCTGGTTCCTATGGCATCACTCTCTCCTGATTCTCTTCTCCTCCTTTGAACCCCCACTATCATCTTCAGCCAAGCCTGCCCCCTTTCTCTTTGCACAAAATCTCCCCAAACCATGGGGTTCCCCATGGTTCTGCCCTCTGCTTTCTCTCACAGTAAACATGCCCTCTGGTTACTTCATGAGCATCTACCTTCTTATATCTACAACTACCATCTGTCCTCTGAAGATGCCCAAATCTCTATCCAAACTAGCCCAGGCTTCTGCCCTGAGCTGCAGACCAAGGTGTCCACCTGTTCACTGGGCATCATCACCTGACAACCCACAGCAAGCTCAGACTCAAATTATCTCAAAAGAAACCATCATATTCCCTCCCCAACAAACCACACCTGCCCTTATATTCACTGCCCTGTTTTATGGCACCAGCTGATCAGAAAACTGGAGGCTGATGTTCAACTCAAATTATCTATAAAACCTCATCCAGTTTTAATCCTAGGCGGTTCTGAAATCTACTCCCTCTTTTCCATCTCTATATCTATGTCTTATCTCTCACCTGGACTTCATGCTCACTGTCTCTGGATTCCCTCTTACTTCTAGCCCAACTTCATATGGTCACCAGCAGAGTGATTTTCAAAAATGAAAGTTGGGTCAGTCCATACTTCTGCCTAAAACTCTTCAATGGCTCCCACTGTGTATAGGAGGGTGCTTAACCTGAGATGCACAGGTGGATTTCAGGGAATTTGTAAATTGCATAGAGAATGTTGCCTAGAGGGACATTCTTCTAGGAAGAAAATCCATACTTTCACTACATTTCCCACAAGAAACTGTGATGATCCCCAAAACATCCCTTGTGATGTTCCCACTCACCTTTCCAGTTTACATGCCAGGAAAAATGCTAAGTGCCTTACAAGACTTATTATTTCACTGAAGTTTTCTCATGACCTTATGAAGGTAATGCCATCATAGTCAGCATTTTACAGAAGAGGAAACTGAGGGTCAGCAAAGTTAGGTGGCGTAGATACTCAAGTGGTGGAGCTGGGACCCAAACCTACAACTGTCTAATTCCAAAGACCATGCTCTGAAATAATGCAATCTATGCATTATTTCTTCCATTTCTATGCTCTCAAGGTCTGTAGCGAATGCTGTTGGTACCTGTCATAGATAATTTTAGGTATCAGCTTAACTGGATTGACGGACCTGAGACAGCTGGTAATGCCATTTTGGGTGTGTCTGTGAGGGTGTCTCCAAAGGAGATTGGCGTCTTAGTCTGAGTGAAGTGAGTGGGTAAACTCCACCCTAAATGTAGCCAGGCACCATCCAGTCACCTGGGAGCTTGCCTTTCCCAAAACAAAAGAGATGCAAAATTGGTCTTTCTCTCTTTGGAATTGGGATGCACTCTTCTCCTCCTGTCCTTGGACGTCAGGACCCCAGGCTCCATGGCTTTGGGACTCCAGGATTTACACCAGTGCCCCCCACCCTGAGTTTTCAGGCCTTTAGCTTTGGACTGAGAATTGTACCAACAGCCTCACTGGTTCTGAGGCTGTTGGACTTGAACTTAGACATGTTACCAGCATTCCGAGGTCTCCAGCTTGCTGACAGCCTGGGGTAAGACTCCTCAGCCTTTACAGTCACATGAACCAATTCCCCTAAGAAATTCCCGCTTATCTATCTATCTATCCATCCATCTATCTATCTCTCCTATGGATTCTGTCTCTCTGGAGACCCCTAACTAATATACAGTTTCTTCTCAGATCCCTCTACCTGACCTGCACTCCCATTATTTTCCAGATGCTGGAGTATAGGCTGTGAGCAAATAGCAGCCCCTTCTCTGGAGAATTGCTCTTTGGGCCTTCCCTGGTAAGCAGCCAGAAATAGTACTGACCTAGGTGGATTTCCAAAAGGCCATCTCCCTGCCTGAAGGTTCAACCAACTCTTTGTACAATTCTTGCTTCAGCCAAGTATCCAGCTGAGACCACATCCGTGCTGAGCTTTCCTCCATTGGTCCTCCCAATACTGCTTCTTTCACTACCTTTCATCTGAAAGCCATCCCAATATGTCAATCTCACCAGAATTTGCATGTCAGGCTCTATTTCCAGGAAGCTGATCTAAAACAGTTGCTACTGGGAAGAGTCCTAGAAGGCAGCCTGTAAGAACAGTATTGGGGAATGGGATCACTAACTTGCTAGGTGGCAACACAAACTCCATGGCTGGTGGTGAAATGAGATGGACACAGATGGAAGAGAACTATGAGCTGGTGCAATGACTCTAACATTTGAGATGTATAGGGTAAATAGTAACTGTTAGAACTCTGGAATTGGGTAAATAATATGGAGTAAATAGTAACTATTAGGACTCAAAAGTGACTTTTGCCAAATTGTACCGATGGACTGAAGAGAGAAAATGACAGCCTCGGCTCTATCAGCAACTCAAAGTGTGAGACTTACAGCTCCTCCTTGGCAGCATTTAAGAGACACACATCTCTCCAGCAGCTGAAGACCAGGTATATAAGCTAAGTGTAAAATGGACAAACTTTAAACAAGGCTGGATTCTAACCCTATGTAAATTTTCTATGCCAAAGTTAGCATCTTGATAGTAGAGGAGGAGTCTCTGAAAACTTGGAACGAGGATCTCTGGAAAGATGCATTTGAGAGCTGTGAACCACCTGCTTCTCTTATGCCATCTGGAGTGGCAGAAGTGGCCCACTTCCCTTTGATGGAAGAGAATCCCTGCTGGGACCTGCCTTGCCTCCCCTATTGGCCATCAGATCCATAATTAGGGTAAAATCTCTAACAGAGGAAGTGCTGGGTCTGCTAAGAAAAGAGAAAGCTTATATACTAAGGGGCGTGGCTAACATCTACTGGCAGGAACCGAGAGAAGATGCCTAGGCATGAATTCTGAAGGTGATGGATTGTGGTGGGGGTTAGAACATAAGACTGGATGAGGGATAATCTGTCAGTATTGGAACACACAAGATTTAACACCCTCACAAGGGCCCCAGAAGATAATTCTGATATACTGCTGTTAATAGAGATGACAACACTGCTTTGGCAAACTATGGAAAAGGAAAACACGATGCTTGGAGAAGCGAGAATGCTAGAATAAACCTACTAAATCAGGAGTTGACAAACTGAGTTTCTTGAGTCAAATATGTCCCATTGCTGGTTTTTGTACAGCCCATGAACTAAAGATGGGTTTTATATTTTAAGTGTTAAAAAAAAAAAAGACTTTTAAAAAGTGGTATCTTATGCACAGCAAAAGAAATAATCAGCAGAGTAAACAGACAACCCACAGAGTGGGAGAAAATATTTGCAAACTATGTATCCAACTAAGGACTAATATCCAGAATCTACAAGGAGCTCAAATAAATCATCTAAAAACACAAACGATCCCATCAAAAAGTGGGCTAAGGACAAAAGCAGACAATTCTCAGAAGAGGATATACAAATGGCCAACAAGCATATAAACAAAAAAAAAAAACACTCAACATTACTAACCATCAGGGAAATATAAATCAAAACCATAATGCAATACCACCTTACTCTGGCAAGAATGTCCTTAATCAAAAAAATTAAAAAATCATAGATGTTGGCGTGGATGTGCTAAAAGGGGAACACTTTCTTTTACACTGCTGGTGGAAATGTAAACTAGTACAACCACTGTGGAAAACAGTGTGGAGATTCCTTAAAGAACTAAAAGTAGAACTACCGTTTGATCCAAATCGCACTACTGAGTATCTACCCAGAGGAAAATAAGTCATTATACGAAAAAGATACTTGCCTATACATATGTGTGTGTGTGTGTGTGTGTGTGTGTGTGTGTATTCCACTAAAAATATATATATTTCACTATATATATATATATATATTCCACAATATAGATATGTATTCCACTAAAATATATATAAAAAATATATATATATTTATAGAGGAGAAGTATCTATCTATCTATATATAGTGGAATATATATATAGTGGAACATATATAGGTATTTATATGTATATGTATATATATTATATATATTGTATATGTATATATAATATATATATGTAATACATATATAATATATATATTATATATATAAATACCTAATATATGCATTTCTCCTCTATAAATATATATATATATATACACACACACACACATATATATATAAATTCCTGCTTCTCTATCTATCTATCCATCCATCTATCTATCTCTCCTATGGGTTCTGTCTTTCTGGAGACCCCTAACTAATATACAGTTTCTGCTCAGATCCCTCTACCTGACACACACAAACACACATATATATAGTGCAATACTACTCAGCCATGAAAAGAAACAAAATAATGGCATTCCCAGCAGCCTGGATGGAATTGGAAACCACTATTACAACTATTACAAGTGAAGTAACTCAGTTCTCACTCATAAGTGGGCGCTAAGCTATGAGGATGCAAAGCCATAGAATGATACAATGGACTTTTGGGGACTCAGGGGAAAGAGTGGGAGAGGGGTGAGTGATAAAGGACTACACATTGGATACAGTGTACACTGTTCGGGTGATGGGTGCACCAAAATCTCAGAAATCACCACTAGAGAACTTATTCATTCCCCAAAAATCTGTTGAAATAAAAAATAATAATATAAAAATTAAAAAAGCTTATAGAATGAAAAAGTAATATTTTATTACACATAAAAATTATGTGAAATTAACATTTTAATGTTTATAAATAAAGGTTTATTGGACAGAGCCATATATTCATTCATTTATATATAATCTACAACACCTTCACATTAGTATGGCAGAGATGAATTGTTGCAACAGAGACCACATGACCTACAAACCCAAAAGACATACTATCTGTCCCTTCACAGAGAAACTTTGCCAATCCCTGTACCGAATAACTTCAAATACCCAATAGCTAATTTTGTTGGGTTTTCTAGGGAAGATCCAGAGAATGAGGGGAAAAAAAGCAGCAGGAAAAGGATGTTCCTTTTACTAAGCTGAAAAGGAATGTGCTAGTGAGGGGAGTTCCAGCATCATTGAGAAGTTTGGTGGCATTTCTCCTCTAATAAGCTAGGGCGAAAGTAGGAGATGCTTTTACAGAACTGAATCCCTAGTAGCAATGAAGACGAGGAGATCTCAAAATAGTACAGGACAGATAGCAGTACTTAAGAAACAAAATGGATGTAATTACTGCAATGGGAACCAAGAAAGCTTGATCCATGGGGATGTCAAAATGGTTAACAGAGCATGGTGTACCCAGAAGAAAGGTAGCTGGAGAGCCAACAAGGGTATCGCTTACTTACATCATCAAAAGAGATTAAGACTACATGAGAGAAGGCTGAGGCCAGCCAACCCCATGGAAAGTCAAGATCCTCTGTCCAGCTTTCAGGAGTATGAACACTGCTGGTATGGATCCCGTCCATTTGCCCCTTGGCTCTACTCATGAACCTTCTTCACCCTATTCTGTGCCCTGTGAAGACTGTACCATATGTACTACATCAATGAGTTACCTTGTCTTCCCACCTTAGTTTGAGTTCAGCCAATGCAGAGCAACAGTAGGGGAATAGAGAAAGGAATGAGATGAGGGTATGTAGTTCCCTTTGTTCTCTCTGCAGGGTGGCCTTGGACTGGTTGTGACCCTCTAGCAAATACTACAGCACTTCTGAAGGAGGCCCGTCCACATAACTCTCTCCACATAACTCTCTCCTTCCAGGCCCCAGTAATTATCCCCTCCATGCCCCTTTGAAGAACTAGAAACGGTTACAACACCTTGCTACTCCTCCTTATGGTGTCCTTACATCCTACCAGACTTTTGGAAATCCTATTATTAAACTGTCTTCAAACAACCCAGTTTCAGAGTACTATATGTGTTCCCTGCTGGAACTCTGAATAATGCAAGTATAAAACGTTTTGAGCAAGGAGAGAGAGAGAGAGAAGACTGGTAGCTATACCCCAAGTACAGGGAAGAAGCAGAGAGGACTCCAGCTACACAGGAAGCAGTGGAAATGTCAGAGAGGGCAGGGATCAAACACTCTAGAAGGGGAGAAACAGGACTTCATAGCTACTGGCTCCCTCTCTTCACCTTCTTCTCTTTCTCAACCCTCCAGATGACCAAAGTTAGTCCAAGTGCCCAGAATGAAAATTAACTTGTTTTGAATCCTTAACAGGAAAAATTTTTCAGCTCCTTCTAAAGAACCTTTGATTCTTTTATTCCAGACCATCAGGACACGGCTGACAGCAGAGATTTTGTTCACCAACCACCATAGCAGCTCCCTTCCCAGCTCAGAGATCAATTTTCATCTTCTTCACCTCTCCCCTCTATTCAGTGATTTCTCTGGTCCTCACCTTCCCCTAGAGGGTTCATTTCCCCGTTATGTCTACTGTGACAGCCAACACCTAAATGAAAACATTATAGGTTATTGGCTTTCCCAACAGCACCAGCCACATCTCAGCTACTGCCGTTCAACCAGGCTGCAGAATTGAGTTGTTACTTGAGTGGAATTAGAGTTGGAGGGAAAGTGGGTTAGGATCTCGGGAGGAGGGTCTAGGATAAAGGTAGAAATTATAAACTTCCTGTGTTTCCCAAAATGTTTATGTGCTGACTTGAATTAAGGTGACCTGGGCTGAGCTGACTTAAAGGACCCAAGAGATCAGACAAAACTAGAGGTGGAAACTCTTTCACTCCTCCTGATGAATACCAGCAGCTGATTTCACTGATATAAATTCTGATTTATACACAAATTTCACTGATGTAATTCATTATTTATAAATATTTTACATGAAATATGCCACTTGTTCATCACAACTCTATGATATAGAGCAAGCAAAATGATAATACAGCTATGGTTCTAATGTGTCCCCCAAAAATCCTCGTGTTGGAAACTTAATTACCATTGTAATAGTATTAAGTGGTAATGCTTTTAAGAGGTGATTAGACCATGAGGGATCTGCCCTCAGGAAGGGATTAACGTCATTATCTCAGGAGTGGGTTAGGTATCATGGGAGTAAGTTCCTAATTAAAAGGATGAGTTTGGCCCCATTTCTCTCGCAGTCTCTCACATGCACTCACTCATTGCATGATGCCTTCTGCCACAGGATGAACCTTGCCAAATCCACCATGCTCTGGACTTCTCAGCCTCCAGAACCACGAGCCAAATAAACTTGTTTTCTTTATAAATTTCTCAATATATTGTATTCTGTTACAGTAGCAGAAAATAGACCAAGACAAATCCGGAAATGAAGACCTTGAAAGATTAAGTAACTTTCCTAAAAGCATACATTCAGTGCCAAAACTAGAAACTAAATCTTTCAATTCCCTGTTCATTACTCTTTCAACCATATAAGCTCTTAAGCTAAAGTAACAGAGGATTTACAACCTGCTGCTCTTGCAATGCACATTTTACCACCAATTTTTTTTTTTTTAGAGATGGAGTCTTGCTCTGTTGCCCAGGCTGGAGTGCAGTCATGGCTCACTGCAGCCTTGAACTCCTAGACTCAAGTGATCCTCCTGCCACAGTCTCTGGAATTGATGGAATTACAGATGTGAGCTGCAGCCCCTGGCCTAAACCTACATTTTTGGAGTGTTTCTTTCTCATTCTACAGACATGCTGGGTAGCCTAGCACTACCAAAGAGTTGTAAAAATCAAAAAAGCTAATGTGCAGAAAGCTCTAGCAGATACAGATGCCCACAATGCATCAAAATCATAGTAGATAAATTAAGCTCTCAGAGCAGTGGCTTAACGGATAGGCAGAAACCAGGAGTTACGGACGACAGCAACATGGGTAGGAAACAGGTCCAGCTGTCCAGGGGCTCCCACCCTTTGAGAGAAACAGGGGAGAGCATAAATCACTGCACTAACAGGCAGAACAAGTGCCAGGAAAATGGCAGAGGGCACTGGGGAAGATCACATCTGGGTATCTTGCTGGGCAGAAAGAGAACCTGAAAGGACCAGGGTGGCAGGGGTAGGGGCGCCCATGGCTGAGATGTGCAGCCAGAGCCATTACCTTTCCAGCCAACACGACCACCCCGATGACTGCTGTGCAGATGACCACCAACGTCGCGGCTGTGGCTCCAAGCAATAGAACCTGGAACCTGGCACTGTGCTCAGCCACTAGAGGGAGAACAAAACAGAGGTGAGTGGCAGAAGCCAGAAGTGAAGCTGATTTCCCCAGGGCAGCCTGAGCTTCATGGCAGAGAGGTGGGGATTGGCCAGGCCCCTTGTGTAATCACAGGACTGGAGCCTTTAAGCCCAACACTTGAGCAGAGTATCCATCTGGCCCATCATGAAATCAATGACTGATCTTTTGAGCAGTGGTGTACCTTGCATATTTGACACCAGAGCAGGTCGTTTTAACACTCCTTTCCTCTCTATGACAAAATCATTTTCGGTAATCATGAAATGAAACAAATAATATGTCCAGAAAAAAACTCAGAATGTGAATATTTTCTTTTATTAAACTTCAAATATAAAATCATATCAATAAAAATATTTAAATCAAAATTAAAGTTAATATTAAATTACAAAAGTGAAAAAACTTGTAACCTTTTACCTTAAGCCTGTAACACTTATTTCCAGCTAGGCTGTGAAACCCTCTGGGGTATGAGACTCTGGAGTCTTATCCTTCACTGTTTTCTCAGCATCTGGCACATAGTGAATGCTCAGTAAATACTTGTGGCATACGTGAAATCATGAACTACTGAATTTCATTAAGAGAGAACATGTAAGTGGAAGGAAGAAGATGCAGGAGGGGAGTTTTGAGGAGATGAGTAGGATCTGACCCAGGAAGAGTGTGAGAAGAAGAACACCATCACCTTATGCACACTGTGCTGCAGGTGAGTTTCCCGGCTCCCCCAGGAACTCAGGCAGGACTCAGGTATCCAGGAGAGTCTTGAAAGGAAAAGGGGGCAGCAGAATTCTGACACCTTGTCCCTCTAACTAAGGGTTTGGGTTGCTAAAAAGTGGCTTAGGAATCCAATCCATAATAAGACAAGGGTGGTGCCTGCAGAATTCAAATTCCCCACAACGTTTCCTCCTGCCTCGAGGGGCTCAGTCACAGCAGGCCAGGATGGCTCCCGGTCAGCCACAGCCATACAGTTAGCTCCGGAGGAAAGAGGGCAGATGGAAGGCAAAGGGGTCAATGGAGGACACACTGCAGGGATAGCTGCAGAGGGCTATCCATAAAACCAGGAAAGGATGTATGATCAGTTTGGGGGCAGAGCCAGATTGGAGCCAGGATTAGGCCTAAATTCTCTTATACCTTGGGGATAGATGAAGATAAGATGGGGCTAAAAGCATGTTGAGGTTTAGGGAAGATTAATATAATGAGTTTGGTTGGATTTAAGGGTACGTTAGAGATACAATTAGGACCAGCGTGGAATTTGGGATATTAGGAATATCAATTTCGTTCAAAATTTTTGGTTTGAAATAAAAGCACCAATGTCTCCATTCACAGTTATGGTCATAGAACAAAGATGTCAAGATCTTTGAAACAGAAGCAGTCCTGAGTAAGCGTGACGTCACTACGTGCAGGGTGGGGAAGGGGCGGACTCTGTATAAAGGTTACTTAAACCTTCTACCTATTAACCACGTTAACTTTAGAGAAAAAAAAAAAAAAAAAAAAAAGATTAGAAATAGCTTAAATATTACAGATAGATAGTATTAGGATAGGGACTTGGACTAAGGTTTGAGATCAGGTTCAAAAAGAAGGCAGGGTTGGTGCTAATACAAGTAATTAAGGAGAGTTAGCATTCCACAGAAACAACTGACTGCTGGGGAAACAAGAGGGAAGTGCCAAGGGACCAATGGTGTTCCCTGGAGTCTGCCATGGCAAAGGGGTGGAAACATACAGGCTTTGTGGGGAGGCTGCGCAGGGGTTTCCAGTAGAGCATCTTCTGATCTCTCTCCCCAGGGGTTCATGAGCCACAGAGAAGAAATCTCCACCTTCATTTCCCCAGGTTCATGCTGGGAAATAGCCGTGCCACTGTGGCCTTGGGGAGGAGTGTGCATGTCAAGTAGCAATGATCCATGAATGGCCTGGCGGGGACATTAGCAACAAGACATAGCTCCCATCTGGTCTTCAGTTGCTGGGACCACCTCCCCATAGGGGCCTTCTGCCCGACCTCCCTCCCTTTTCCTGGTCCTGCTGTCTGGCAATGGGTCCTCTGGCATATGACACTGGGGTAAAGAGCCCAGAATGGTCAAGGTCATCACTTGGTTACTTTGCATGAATCCAGGTCCCCTGCCCTGCTTACTGTCCCAGGCCTCTTCTAACCACGAACCAATAAATAGCATAAAAACTGGCCCTTCTTAAGTTAAGCGTATTACATGTCTAGCACTGCTGTAAGACCTTGCTTGTAACACTCATGAAAGTATTCACCACATTTTGTCAACAAGAAGATTGAGAAAAAGTACATAATTTACCCAGATTTCATGGGGTCAACAACGATAGTCAACCCCAGAGAGTGCAAACCAGCTAAGACGTAACATTTGAAAGGAAACTTTAAGGTAACCTTTTATCTTCTCAGTTTACACATATTTTGCAAATCATATGACTTAATTTCCAACATCAGCAGTAAATAGGAGTTCTGAGGGCGCAGTTTAGTAGAATAAAATCATGTGTTAAAATCAGCCCTACCACTCTGAGCAACTCCAAGCCCCAGCTTCTGCCTGCATCAAACAAATGGGAATCATATTAATAGTTAACACTTACATAGCACTGACCACGTTCCAGGCATTGTTCTAAGGACATTTTCTTGTAGTCAGGAATTCGATCCTACATTAGTATCATATAAGATCTTACATTCATCCTCATTTCATAGATGAGAAAACTGATACACAGAAGCTAAGAAATCCTGTCTGAGGGCAACGGCAGAGCCAGGATTTGCATCCAGCCTGTCTGGTGTCAGAGTCTGAGCTTTTATCCATGGTGCTATACTGTCTCACAGAGAGGATAAGAATCCTTTTCTAACCTCTGGGAATTGGTTTAAGTGTGCAGGTGGATAATGAATATGAAGGCATTTTGGAAACTTGGAAATACCACACAAATGTAAATTATTGGAAAATTAAACTTAGCACTGGCTGTGCTTTGTTTTTAACCAGCTCTAATCTTTATACATTTAGAGGTTCATTCTAATTTGCACAAATGATACTAAATCAATAAGTGGGAACTTTTGCATATGACCTCATCAACGGTCTTCCTAGGAAATATAGGTAAGATGTGCTTCTTACGTAAGAACAGTGGTTCTCAGTATTGGCTGCCCATTAGAATTACCTGGAAATGCTTTTAGAACCTACCTCTTCTTAGCTCTGCCATTAGGGATTCTGATTGAACTGGTCTGGGTGGGGTCTTAGCATCAGTATGATTTAAAATCTCTTTAGGTGATTCAAATGTGATCCTGAATTGAGAAGCCCTGCTTCTCAGTGTTTCGGGATTGCATTTTCTACACTAGAGGGAGAGGTTTATCCACCAACTTGCTCCAGCAGGAATACCTGAGCTTTCTTGGACCTCCAGGAAGAGTCTCCCAGTGTAAGTCCCATCAGGGTAGGTGTGATAGATGCAGAAATACTCCCCGGTATCGTTCATGGTCAGCGACTGGAGGGTGAGGCCCAGGCCGGGGCCTGGGGCCACTCGATCCTTAAAGGCTGGGAAGATGTGCCACCCCAAGTCAGCATCGCAAATGGCTAGAAGCTGGTCCTGCTGCTTCCAGTTGACCTGGGTCACTTGTGCCGTGGTGGAGGAGAAGTGACATTGTAAGATGACAGAGCCACTTTTCTCTGCAGAAATGTTCCCCATTGTTACTATGGCGCCTGTCATCATTCCTAGGGAAGAGGACAAAGCACATGTGAGTCCTGGGTCAGCAGCTAGCCTTCAGCCTTCCTAGAAAAACTCTAAGGGGCTTTGAGGCCACAGCTGGGTCTTGAAATGACAGTTTCTCTAGTCCATCCTGTTGCTCCACATATAGACTGTCATTATTTCCCATTTCTTCCATTTCAAGAGACACTCCTCTCCAAGCCTGTTATTCAAGGCTCCCGGTCTCCATCAGGTTCTCCTTCCAGTCTTCTTGGCCTTCTCCAAACTTCTCTACTCCAGCCCAGCCCAGCCCATCTCCTCCCCGCCCACTGCCCTGTGCTTCCAGAGATTACCTCTGCCCCTCTTTACGCCCCACCCACAGGAAGGCTTGTCAAGGCTGCACTCCCTCCCTGCCTCCTAGAAGACCCCAGCCCATCTCCATCTCCCTTTCCCCTTCATACTCACTGCCTGTATTGTATAATTAGCACCTTACTAAATGCCCGGCTTATGACTACACAACTTAGCATGTTGCCCTCTCAGCATATTCTGCCATGTAGCTTCATGGCTGGCTTGTTATTTTCATAGGCTTATTTAATCTACCTGCTTAGAACATAAACCCCTGTCAGCCGACACTGCCTCTTCTGTTTTTGTTTTATTTTGTTTTGTTTTTATGTGTCTTTCTGCAGCCTAGTTCTGTGCTGGATGCATTATCCTTTGAAATAAAACCTTGCTGTTTGGTTGATTGTCATTTGGGGTGCCTGGAAAAACCTTCAGGAAAGCTAAGAAATCCAACAGAAAAGGAAGCTTAGCAGGAAACCGTGTTCTCCCAGGCATAACCTCCCTCTGAGCACTCAGCCTCTCCCCAGCAACCCTGGGCACATCTCCAGCCTCACACAGCTCAGAAAGCAACATCATAACTAGTTGATACCACGGTTTTAAAATATTTGTGTTCCCCTCCCTCAGAAATAGTTGACTCAGATTTTTAATAGAGAAGAAATAAATTTAACAAAAAATCGGCCTCTAGTGGTAGAATCTCTGGAATCTGTGAAAAACATTTTCAATTTGCAGAGAACTTACAGTGTTTTCCTAGAAAGTTCCTCAAAGGCAACAGAAAAGAAACTGGAGCAGGAATGAGCTTCTAAAAGCAAACTGGCAATGCTTCCTGCCCAGCCCTTCTTCTTCCCCTGCCCCTTTCTTGTGCTAGCCAGTCAGGCTTCCCCAATCCCAAGAGTCTACAAAGTCCTTCATCTGCCACCAAAAACAGAGCCACATCTCACTCTCAGAGATTGTCCTTTCTTATGTGAGAGTACACAGGACTCTAAAAACTGCATTTCTTTCCCTTAAGCTGCCGTGGCATGCATTTGGAGTCTTCCCTGCATAAGCACCCAGTCTCCATACCAAGCTCAGCCTCGTATTCCCTCCCCACTGCTCTGCTGGGTTTCAGGCCTTACCTGAGGTGAGGGGAGCCTGCCTCAGCCCCTGGGCCCAGATCAGGAGGAGACACCACTGCATACTTCTGCCCAGAGGGCCTAGGAAGCAGATGTTGCCTCTTCTGCCACAGGAACTAGCCAACTGCAGATAAGACAGTAAAACTGAGCCTACAAGAAACAAGGGTCTCGGAAAAACCAAGTTGGGCAAAAACCATGTTAAAAACACATAAAGTTCTCAACACGTACACAAACGGCGTAGGGTGAGCCACAAGAAAGGCCATGAAGGAAACATTTAAAAATAAACAAAAAATTGTGGTTAGAGGTACACTCGTCTTTGGGTTGTAATTAGTCAAGCTATTGTTTTTAAGTTTTGTCTTAATGAACTTTTCTAAAAATCAGCCTTTATCCAAAGAGCTCAAGGGCATCTGTGTCCCAAGATTCTGAAGAACCTGCTCCTGTTGAGGATCTGTTGGCTGGGCTCCCCTGGCATCCTCCTGCTGAGGAATGTGCAATGACAAGAGGGACTTACAGGCCAGGGGCTGCACTTGAAATCTAACGAACAAGTGAACAAGAAGCATTTACCTGGGGGATGATACATGGATGGGACAAAGGTATTGGACAAACCCAGCAACTTTCCCTTGAAGGAGATCTCCTCAAATCTTACTTTTTTTGTATTATCTGGACTGAGGCTTCGTTGAATTCTGGTTTAGTTTCTCTGATTCAGTAGAATCAGAGATTAGAGGAGGGAGCTTTCCTGTGCACAACGACCCCATGAGAGTCGGAAATGCAGAGAAGGGTGAGCCCCTGGGGGTGACCCAGGAGAGGGATTGGTTGACATTTGCCTGGAGTTCCCAGCCCATCACCAGCTCCTAATATGGACCCATCCTTCTTTCCTCCCTCCCTCCCTCCCTTCATTCATTTGAAAGTCCCTGAGTACCTACAAAGCAACAATCTCAACACGAGGCTCTGAAGATATGAGAGTAAATAATCACTGCCCTTGCCCTCAAAGAGTTTACGAAGCTTGTTCCCTGGTGAACTCAGTCAGGAGACGGGGTAGAGGATCCACATTCACCTGCCTCCCAGGCTCTCAACGCAGTTACCTTGGGCATGCTCCATGTTGTACATCCTGAAAATCTGCTTCTGCACCCAGAGGCATCTGAAGCCTGGTGCCCTGCCCCCTCCATTCCAGGCATGCACCTCTAGCATTTCACACCATCCAGGCCCCTGCCCTCCTTCTCCCCTGCAAGGTCTTCTATATCAGGTCAGCTTTCTCCCCTCCCTGGGTTCTGCCTATTCCCAATTCTATGACTTGTACACTCCTTATCCCCCACCTACAGACCCTTAGACAATATATGCCGTACCAGTTTCTCTCTGCCTATCCAATTCAACCTGTCCTTCAAGGCTCACATCAAGAGATGCTCCACCACCTTTCAACAGCTACAATTCCTACAGCTGAAGGAGCAATGATACCAAATGTGTGTCCGAGGGAAGGTGCAGAGGTTGAACTGGGGGGATGTTTCCCAAACTCACTAAGGCGAGGGAGCCAGGAGTGGCAGGGCCAAAAGCAGCTAGTAGGACTAGAGCACAGAAAGTGGTGGACATGAGGATTTGGGCTATAAAAAATTGCACTGCCTGTGTCTCCATCGTGGGTGGGAGCCAAAGAGGTGAGACCTGTCTTATGCAATGAGAAATCCAAAGAAACTTAGAGTTGGTTTTAAACAATTGTTAAATAATTTTTCTGTTTGTTGCTAAGTAACCAGTCCAAAGAAGAACACGGTCAAGTCAGTTTTGATCAATGCTGCTCTTGAGGGGGATGATTAACAGACTGGGTCCAAAGTCATCCTGTCTGGTGACCTTGGAAAACTTTCTCAACCTCCTGAAGCCTCAGTTTCCCCATCTGTGTATAGGAATAAGAGTACCTCTTTCACAGGGTTGTGAGGATTTAATGAACTAGTGTTTGGTAAAGCACTTACACAGTGCCTGGAACATCACAGGGGTTCAATACACCCATAATAGTATTGATAACAGTATTAATTTAGGAAGTGAAAATTGGAGGACAATATCCTTATCTATATAATGTGTTTTGCCAAGAGTAAAATCCTAGTCTCCAGATGCCACCGCCAGGACTCCACCCAACCACTTCCTTCTGCCCTCCTTATCTGATAGAACAGGAGGACAGGATGTTTCTGCAGGAAAGTGGACACTTGCCAGCTAGACCCTAAGGCTGCCTTGGACGAAAGCAAATGACAGAAGTCTCTCTCCAGGGAATCTACCCCAGACCCTTCAGAGCCTCCTGCAGAGACTCCACGGGGAATCCCTCTGGTTCCCACCCACTCAACACCAGCCCCCAGCTCCTCTAGCAGGCCTCTCTGAGAGCCTCCTGGGCCACCCTGAGCTTTTAGGGCCAATCAACAGCCGCTGTGTCATTGCAGGGACCTGTGAGGTCCGTCAGGTGTTGACTCGCATTTCTATTTTAAAAGTGCTAAAATCAGCCACCGTGCTTTACTCTTCCCTGACTTTTGGGGCTGTGAGTTGGACAAGTCTGGTTCACCCTGAAGCAGCTGCGTGAGTACAGGTGCTGGGAAAGAACGTCACGTTTGCCTGTAAAGGAAGTGCTGGCCTAAACTGTGAAACCCTCTTAAAGTCAGCGCCCAGCTCGGCCATCCCCAAGCCCGCCCTGCGCCCTGTGAAAGCCGCAGGCCAGCCGCACTTGCGTCCACAGCCACCAACCGCAGGCACGATCCGGAAAACCTGTGGCCCGCAGCCCAGAGCGCAGCGGGGCTGGGAGTGGTGGAACATCCACAAGACCGGTGACTGGTACCCAGGAAACACGACCTAGGGTTCTCCCAGAGCGCAGACCAATCTCCCAGCAGTGTCTTTCGGATTCCGCTTCTCCAAAGTCTTCCCCCTGGCTCAGAAGCGGTGGGGGAGCTCCACGGCTCTCACAGCTGTCTGATGCCCCCTGTCTCTGCCTCGAATCAAGGGCAACATCCTGAAGCAGCAGGGGGCCGTGCTCGCTCCTCCAAGCTCCCCACTCCCCGTTCTGTAAAGCAGCGCCTCCTGGTGGCAGGTTGTATTATGGCGGGGGGCGAGAAGGCCCTGCCTCCTGCCTTAGCTCTAAGGAGCAGAAGGGCTCAGGGAGCACCGGAGCCCCTGACACAGGGGAGACAAGGGGACCTGGTCGCCCTGGGCACCAGGAAGAGCCCACCCTGAGCCCCATCACCCACAACTGCCTCGCAGCCTTAGCCAAGCTTCCTCACAGTGGGGCGCTCTGAGCCACGTGGTTCCAAAGCCGCTTGTCTAGAGCTGCCTCAGAAAATCAGACTCCACGCGAAAGGACTGCCCATGATCTGAGGCTTATTAACAAGCCTGGGAGCCACGGGGCTTGGCTGACCCTGGCTTTCGGCAAACAGTGAGGAGAATCTAGGGGTGGGACCGCTGACTTCTGTTTGTCAAAGCTCCCTCCCGTGAGGTGACTCTGAGGATCTGTCTCCTCCAGCCTCCAAAGCTGCCAAGAAGTTCAACCGACTATGGGAAATTTCCTTCTTCTTCCCAGCTGTGAAAATAAGACAGACACCCCTAGGATAGGTTGGAATGCAGAGTCAGAAGAAAGGTCTTTGGGAAGAGGCAGCTGATCCTCTCTGCTTAAGCCTCTCCTGCGGCCACTCTTCACAGCCCTCCTACCCACTCACATTGCTTCCCTCCTTCTCCTCCTCCATCCTGGACGGGATTAAACTATTGCATAATTAGAAAAATTAGGCAATTACCCTTGTTAAAGCATGGTAAGCCAGCCTTTATCCAGGACCATCATAATAGGTATAGGGACCAAGGCAATGGGATTTTGCCTTGAAAAAGAAAGAGAGTAGAATGATGGTTCCCGGAGGCTGGGAAAGGTAGCGGCAGGTCAGGGGACGAAATGGGGATGGTTCATGGGTACAAAATATAATTAGATAGAATGAATAAGGTCTAATATTTGATAGCACAACAGGGTGATACCGTCAACAATTTATTGTACATTTAAAAATAACAAAGAGAATAATTGTATGTAACACAAAGAAAGGATAGATGCTGGAGTGATGGATACCCCACTTACCCTGATGTGATTCTTTTTATTGTACATTTAAAAATAAGAGGAGGGGGTTTGCTTTTTTTTCCCAGGCTAGAGTGCAATGGCGCGATCTCGGCTCACCGCAACCTCCGTCTCCTGGGTTCAGGCAATTCTCCTGCCTCAGCCTCCTGAGTAGCTGGGATTACAGGCACGCGCCACCATGCCCAGCTAATTTTTTGTATTTTTTTAGTAGAGACGGGGTTTCACCATGTTGACCAGGATGGTCTCGATCTCCTGACCTCGTGATCCACCCGCCTCGGCCTCCCAAAGTGCTGGGATTACAGGCGTGAGCCACCGCGCCCGGCACCCTGATGTGATTCTTATACACTGTTTGCCTGTATCAAAATATCTCATTTTGCCCCATAAACATATATACTCACTATGTACTCACAAAAATTGAAAATTAAAAAGAGTGAGAGAACTCCAAGTGGGACGCACAGCCAAGGTGATAGAGCATAAGGACTCAGGGCTCTGGAGGAAGAGCTCCTGAAAACGAAATCCCTGTCTGTTTCAGGGTTAAATTCAAGGCCTCTGCCATTTAATGCATCTCACACGATATAGGGTGATTAGCATTAAACTGCACATTGCATTAAAGGAATTGCCAATGGTAAGGTTGTGAGAAGACAACAATTAAAAATTAATTTGGTTTGGCTGTAAAACATTACTAATTTCAGTCCCTTACATGACTACTAAACATTTAAGTAAAAATACTGTTTAGCATAATAATAATTATGCACACAACTGGAAAATACAGTTGGAAATATATAATTAATTTACAAAGTCATAATAATTAAAGTACCTTTTCAGTATTTAGCCAAATTCCTTATACTGGGTAGGCAGTTACTAGTCTGAGCTCAGTCTGCTTGATTCCCTGTCGTAACAAATTTCACAGCCCTAATACCATTTCTTCATGTCAATCAATCAACAAACACTGAGAACTTCCTTTGCAAAACTGCTATGCTAGGCATTGTGGTTGATATAAAGAAAAACGTTTACTTATGGAGCTTACAATCTAGCTAGATGTTATATACTTAAACAAAAATAATGTAAAATAGAAAGAAAGCTGTAAGAGTGAATGACAGGTACAGACAAGCAAAAGTGGATTTATAGGATAGTCATTTGTATCAGGTAAACAAAAAGGTTGTTTTGTGGATGAAGCAAGGATGTCTAATCTCAGAACAAGCAGATGTATCTAAATAATATAAAGGTAGGCCGGGCGTGGTGGCTCACGCCTGCAATCCCAGTACTTTGGGAGGCTGAGGTGGGCGGATCACGAGGTGAAGAGATCGAGACCATCCTGGCCATGATGAAACCCCGTCTCTACTAAAAATACAAAAATTAGCCAGTTGTGGTGGCACGCGCCTGTAGTCCCAGCTACTTGGGAGGCTGAGGTGGAAGAATCACTTGAACCCAGGAGGGGAGGTTGCAGTGAGCCGAGATTGCACCACTGCACTCCAGCCTGGTGACAGAGCAAGACTCTGTCTCAAAATAAATAAATAAATACATATAATAATATAAAGGCAAATGTCGAGGTAGTAACAGCTGTTGGCATGCAGCCAATCCCTGTGCAGAGTCGTGATGGCAGTGTTAATCCATATATTCAGATGTGCATGCTCTTAGACAATACCTCAGAAGCATGATGGGATGTTCGGGCATGCCTAGACTGAGTTTTTGAAAACACATTATCAAAAAAATTGATGGAAATGGTGTCTTGGCTCAAGGGAAGGCATGATAAAATCTCAGTAAAGGATTTGTGAGATTTTCCCTAGTCCAAAAAAAGTTCATGTCCATAGCTTGCTCTCTCAGTCAGACAGAGATAAGTGGTAAGCACAAATATCTGATCCTCCTGTCAAAGTGGTTAAGGAGAACATGACTCTCATGGGGCGGCTAGAGGGCTCTGGCTCCACAATCACCCTGTCTGAAAACAGAACTTTTGCCTTACAGAATTGAAGTTACCCTTCCAGAAAATCTGAGAAAAGTCTTCAGGAAGGAAAGTGAGGCATGATGTGAGGTATGAGTAACTAAGAGCATGTAGAAATCTACAAGGGGGAAAGAGGGGTCAAAATATATAGATGTGGCCTCCAGGGCTCTGTTTGGCTCTAAGACATGACCCGCTCCCTTCTACCAGTCCAGTCTGCCTCCTGCCTCACCACTACAATCTGCAGAGCTAAGCCCAGCATGTCCTCTATTCCTTTCTGTTTATGTGAACCAGCACCAGAGGTGCAGGCCTCCAAGGTCAATGCTCAACATCTAGACCCCTCTTCCTTTATGGCTCGAATCTGACCCAATTTCTCATACTCCCGACTCTCTCCTACTCCAAATTCTCTCTATTCCGCCCTCTGAGTCTCAAGGCTTTCCATCAGCAGTATCTTTTATCTTTAAACTTTTCTTTGAATCGCTAGTTTTCAAAGTGTGGGCCGGGATCAGCAGCATCACATCCCTTGAGAATTTGTTAGTTCTTCTGTCACTATCATCTGGAGGTATTGTATGTTGATTTGTTTTGAAATAAAAAACAATATAGAAAAGAAGTCATAGAGACATCCAGAGAAGTGAGTGATTACTTATCTAAGGAACACCACATCATTGTCATCTGTGAACTTTACACCGTTTCTACTCCAGGTGGAGTCATGGACCAGTGCCAGCACCCAAGCTGCCTGTGACTAGTCTTCAGGAAGACAAGTATGGAAACTGAAAATGAAGGGTTAGCAACATACAGCAAATTGACTGTGATATTAAGTCTTATTAATACAATAATAATTTATAATGGAGACTGAAAAAGAATGGGGGGCAAATTCTCAGGCCCCATCCCAGACCTACTGAATGTGAATCTCTGTGAAAAGGGACCCAGTGACCAACATTCTAACAAGCCCTCCAGGAGATTCATTAGTTGCCGAAAGGCATCTGCAAGGACTTTCCTTCCAAGATCTTCAAGAAGCAGCCTCTGCTGCTGCACTGATCACAACAGTGACCACCTTCCTTCTTGCATAGCAAGTAAAATACCCCTCCCATAAAAAATAATAAAATAAAATATCCCAGCCTAAAATATCAAAGCAACCACCTTTTCTACCTTTTACCTTTACCTCTTACTTCTTGTGCCCATCCCCTTCTCTCTCTCTCTCTCTCTCACACACACACACACCCCTCCTGAATCATCCAGTTTGAGTTTCTTAGAACTAATTCTCCTTCCTTTTACCCTAAAACAATGATCTCCATATCTTTTTTCTTTTTAGTTCATGCTTCAAAAGTAAGAAAATAAAACAGACTTGTCAAATACGTACATTTATATGAAGTATGTATATATATGGCTGTAATAATATATTTTATACATTATAAAACAAAAACTAAGAATATAAAAAAATAAGATATTGGGTAAAAATTGTTAAAAAAATGAGGAATCTTCTTATACATCCAAATGATTCATATTGTGCAAATTACTTCAGGGACATTAGCTTTGAAGGAATCAAGAAATTGCAGGGTCAGGCAAGGCACAGTGGCTCATGCCTGTAATCCCAATACTTTGGGAGGCTGAGGCAGGTGTATCACCAGGAGTTCAAGACCAGCCTGGCCACTGTGGTGAAACCCCTCTACTAAAAATACAAAAATTAGCTGGGCATGGTAGCGAGTGCCTGTAATCCCAGCTACTTGGGGGGCTGAGGCAGAAGAATAGCTTGAATCCAGGTGACAGAGTTTGCAGTGAGCTGAGACCATGCCAGTGCACTCCAGCCTGGGCAACAAGAGCAAAACTTCGTCTTAAAAAAAAAAAAAAAAAGAAAGAAAGAAATTGCAAGGTCATGTTTCCACTACAAGTTTCTAGACCTACTACGCAGGCAGCATCAGAGATACAGGTGTCCTCTGACTAGGCATCCAAGTAAATGTTTAACGACCAAATCACTGAGAAGAATCCCCAGCTTGAAACATTAGTGAATGTTAGTGGCTGCTTTCAAGCTGCCATCCTGATGCTGCTGAACTTGGGAAGAGATGTGCACCACCATCTCTCACAAGCCAGCCAAGCCAGTTCCAGCACTGGATTCTTGTGCCCACACTTTCTGATTATCAGTTCCCTAGAAGAAAGGGAATTAACTGAAAAATAGGCCTTAATTTAAGCATTTTCTAATTAACTTTTTCTTTTTGAATTTCTCAAAGTCCCTGCTATGGAGATGGTGGTGGATTCTTAGTCTCTCTGGCTTCAGCAGGGGTCTCCAGGTCTAACAGAACAGCTGGCCAGGCCTGGGAGCCAGATGTTCACCTGGGATTTGTCCACCTGTGGGGAGAGAGGGGACAGATGGGGAGAGAAGTGGTGACAGCAATGCCTTGAAAATTCTCACCACCTGGCCCTGTGTCAACCGCTGGGGTTAATGCAAATACACCCAACCTGTACAAAGGGGAGCTGGGATTTAGGTCCCTCCAAAGCCCAGGCTCTTTAACTCCAGCAGCATCTGCATACCTACCTACCTCTCCCCGTCCCGACATGGAAATCCCAAACCTGACAGTAGTGAGTATGTAGGAGCTCTCTAATTTTTAGAGCTAAGTCAAAGTAAAAAAACATTAGTTAACATGACCAGTTACTAATGTGAATTGAGCAATTGCTAGGTACCAGGCCCAGTTCCAAGTGCTTTGTAAAGTATATACTATGAACATTCCCCTTTTGCAGATGAGGAAATGGGTTTGGAAAGGCTAGACAACTTGCTCTAGGTGACAGAGCTAGTGAGAGGAAAAATTTGGATTTGAATCCACTTAGGCTGATTCTAGAACCTGCATTCTGAGTATTTCATGTTCTACTGCCTGTCTCTACTATCTGATGTCTTCAGGGTGTCAGGTGGGCTCTGTCTGGAGTAGGAAACCCCAGAGAAGTGTGTCCCTGTCCTCAAGATGCTTCCAGAAAGTGTACAGGCTTCTTAGGAAAACAAGACTAATGCAAATGAAGTAATTAGAAATTCTTAGCAGACAGCCTGTAATTAGCTGTAATGTAATATCCCCCACGGCTAAGAAAAGTGCTTCCTAGTGAAAGCCATGAGACCTAACCCCTGCCTCCAGAGCTATAATCACTCTTCTAGAAAATCAGAATCTAGGTCAGACAGGGCTCTCGGCCTGCAATCTGGTACTGCAATTCTCTCTCCCAAGGAATCCCCCTCCTTGACCAAATGGCATACCCGTAAAATAGCTATATAAAATGCATCATATGCACAGTTTTTTTCTGGTGTTTTTTTTCAAACTAATGAAAAAATATTTTTAAACCTCTGTTTAAAAAGTCCTGGTTCTCAAGTACCACAAAAGCCCTAAGTGTGGGCTTTTGTCTTTTACCCTACCTTCTCTGTTGAATGGTATCAATTCTTTGAGTTTGCCTGCTGCAGTCCATTCTAAGCCAACAAGATGATGGAAATTCACAGAACAAGACAATCTTCAGAATTCCAAACTTGCTCCCATTCCTATCTTGTGGAACAAACTACCCAAAAAACGTAGTGACTTAAAACAGTGACCATCTTATTTTTTATTATTTTTCGAAATTCCTTTGAGTGACAAGTTCTTAGCTGGGTGAATGTATTAGTTTGCTAGGTCTGTGTAACAAAGTACTACGGGTTACAAAGCAAAGTAACATAAACAACAGAAATACTTTTTTTTTATAGTTCTGGAGGCCAGAAGTCCAAGACCAAATTGGGGGCAGGGTTGATTTCTTCTGAGGCCTCTCTCCTTGGCTCGTAGGTGGCCACTTTTCCATGGGTCTCCATATGCCCTCTGTGTGTGTCTGTGTCCTAACTTCCTCTTCTTACAAGGACACCAGTCATATTGGATTTGGGCCTACCCATATGACCTAATTTTACCTTAATAACCTCTTTAAAGTTCTGTCTCCAAATAGTCACATCCTCAGATGTTAGGGACTAGGATTTCAACCTATGAATTTTGAGAAGACACAGTTTGGCCCATAATAGTGAGTTTTTTGCTCCTTGTGGCATGCACTGATGTCATTCAGCTCAGTTGGCAGATGGGCTCGTCTGGAGGGTCCAAAATGGCTTCAGTCACATCTGCAGCTTGGTGGGGATGGCTGGATTGCAAACATGCACCACCATGCCCAGCTAATTTTTTTGATATTTTTAGTAGAGACAGAGTTTCGCCACGGTGGCCAGGCTGGTCTTGAACTCCTGATCTCAAGTGATCCACTTCAGCCTCCCAAAGTGCTGAGATTACAGGAGTAAGTCACTAAACCTGGCCATGGGTAATTTATTTGTAAATACAAGTTTGAATGGCTCATGTTTCCACAAGCTGTACGGGAAGCATGGCAGCATCTGTTTCTGGGGAGGTATCAGGGAGCTTTTACTCATGGCAGAAGGCAAAGCAGGGGCAGGCATCTTTGTGTGACCTGAACAGGAGAAAGAAAGAGCAAGAGGGGAGGTGCGACACACTTTTAAACAACCAGATCTTGTGAAAACTCTATCATGAGAACAGCACCAAAGGGATGGTGCTAAACCATTCAGGAGGGATCCACTCCCATGATCCAATCACCTCCCCCTAGGCCCCTCCTCCAACCTTGGGGATTACACTTGAACATGAGACAGGAGTGAGGACACAGATCCAAACCATATCATTCTGCCCCTGGCTCCTCCCAATCTGATGTCCTCACATTGCAAAATACAATCTTCCCTTCTCAACAGTCCCCAAAGTCTTAACTCATTTCAGCATTAATTCAAATGTCCAAAGTCTTATCTGAGACAAAACTAGTCCCTTCTGCCTATGAACCTGTAAAATCAAAAACAAGTTAGTTACTTCCAAGATACAAGCATTAGGTAAGAACTCTCATTACAAAAGGGAGGAAATTGGTCAAAAGAAAGGGCATATAGGCTCCATGCAAGTCTGAAATCCAGAAGGACAGTCACTAAGTCTTAAAGCTCCAATATAATCTCCATTGACTCCCTGTCTCACTTCCAGGGCACACTGATGCAAGGGTGGGTTCCTGAGGACTTGGGCAGCTCTGCCATTAGGATTTTTCTTTTGTACCACATGGCCAGGCTGCAAATTTTCCAAACTTTTACACTCTGCATCCCTTTAAAATATAAGTTCCAGTTTCAGGTAATTTATTTGCTCACATATATGAGTTTAAGCTGTTAGAAGCAGCCAGATTATTTACTGAACACTTTGCTGCATAGAAATTTCTTCTGCTAAATACCCTAAATCATCACTCTCAAGTTCAAAGTTCCACAGATCCCTAGAACAGGAACACAATGCTGCCAGGTTCTTTGCTAATGCATAACAAATACGACCTTTGTTCAAGTTCCCCAAAAGTTCCTCATTTCTGTCTGAAATGCTCTCAGTCTGGATATCATTGTCCATATCACTATCAGCATTTTGGTCACAACAACTTAACCAGTCTCTAGAAAGTTCCAAATTTTTTCTCATCTTCCTGTCTTCTTCTGGGCCCTCCACACTCCTCCAACCTCTGCCTATTACCCAGTTCCAAAGTCACTTCCACAGTTTGAGGTATCTTTATAGCAAGGCCCCACTCCTCAATACTAATTTTCTGTATTAGTTAATTCTTATCCTGCTATAAAGAAATACCTGAGACTGGGTAATTCACAAACAAAGGAGGTTAAATTGGGTCATGGTTCCCCAGGCAGTACAGGAAGCCTGGCAGCATCTGCTTCTGGGGGAGGTATCAGGGAGATTTTACTCATGTGTGAAGGCAGAGCCAGAGCAGACATCTTCACGTGGCCAGAGCAGGGGAAAGAAAGAGCAAGAGGGGAGGTGCCACACACTTCTAAACAAGTAGATGTCATGAGAACTGTATCAGGAGAACAGCACTAAAAACGTAGTGCTAAGCCATTCATGAAGGATCTACCCCCATGATCCAATCACCTCCTACCACACCCCATCTCCAACACTGGGGATTACAGATGAACATGAGATTTGAGTGGGGACACAGATCTAAACCATATCAGCTGAGATAAATCAGGCTGTCTTATATAAGGCAAATTCCAGAAAAGCAGCACCACAGTAATCCGTCTTAACTCTACCTGAGATCAAAAGATACTAGGTTATCCCCCGCAGATGAGCTCTGTTTATGTCCCTTGTGGAAGAAAGGCCAAAAAGTCTTCAGAAGAACAGCTTAAGTTTCAAACGGTAATAGCCACATCTGTCTAGACACTAATAGAAGAATCTTCCAATTGACCACTTTGAACAGCACCATGGAGGAGACGTTAATTGAATAAGAAAACAAAAAGAAGCTATGGAAAGGGCTAGGACAACCAGAATGGGAAGGCGTGGTTTTGGGGTTCCCTACTAGACTTCTGTGTGGACTGTATTTATTGTTCCTTCTTCCACATCTTGGTCCATGCTCTATGGCTGGAGTGGCTTATTGGGAAGGATGGAAATGAGAGGAGTTAGTTAATGAGCTCTTAAAGAGAGCATGATCATCCATATCCAGATAATCAAAGACTGCTAAGACTGAACCTGACTTTTTAGCAAAGGACCTAAGAGTTTTGAGGCGGGGAATCCTAAGATATACTGAATTAAAATGGAACATGGTGGTTCATCTGAAATTTGCCCTTTAAATCTCAGATGGAAGTTATAAATGTAATGGTTCTTTGAATTCACAAATTCTGCTTCTCACAACATGTTCTCTTTACTACTACTCGTGTACCCTGAGATTAATTTATCCTACCTAGACCTGCACAGCCTCTCTCCTATAGTTTTACTGCATGCTAATTGAGACCTAAATTATTATGCCTTTAATAAATGTGGCAAGAAGAAAATTCCTAGATGTGGAAAATCTGGTCTTAGCCCTCATTTTCCCGGTGAAGAAACTCAATGGTGAAGTGATTTTCCAAAGGTTATTCAACAAGTAAGTCCCATCATAAGCCTAAGTTTCACTACTTTGAATTTACCAACCCTTCTAGACCAAGAAACAATAAATATTTCTCTCTGTTTCCTATTTCTGAATCTTTTTAGTGAAATATTACAGCATGAAATGGTGACATTTCACAGCAACATCTGAATGATTTGCTATTAGTCTGGTAACGGAAAACATGCTAATGAATATGTATGTTTATACACATATATAATTGAAAAGTCAGCAACTTGTCAGCAAATCGTAGACAAGTAGAACAGATCAGAAGTACTTGGGAAACCTCCAGTCATAAAGAGTATTTTCTGAGTAAAATAGAAACTCATTCTTCCCCCACAGCAACCACCATGGGGAGAGAACTTGAGAATCCACCTGGAGACCCAAGAGGCAGCTGTTGAGCTTATCTGCAATGGCTCCAGGACCCTAGGGCACCTGACACAAGCAGAAAAGGAAGAGAAGCTGGTCCTAAAACTGTGACTGCAGTAACAATTTGCTTTTGCATTTGAAGTGGACAGCTCCCTTAGCAGGCAGAAACAGAACTGTCTCACACAAAGAAAGAGTTGATTCACAAAAGAGATAATTAATAAATGAGCTTTGCTTGGTTTTGTGTTTTGGTTGTTGTTTCTGGGGCTTAATACTGTTTGAAGCAATAAGCAATGGTGAAAGAATTCTATGTGGACAGGTCATTCTCATCTTTGGTCACACTTCTCTTCGTTGGTTGAAGGGTATAAAACACTTTTTTCTGAGGGTTATAGAAGGAATCAAATCAGGCAGAACATGGATTTGCTTATTGGCCACATGCAAGGCACACTGTTTCTTACTCTGAGAGATATAAAGATGAATTCAATGGAAATTCTGCTCTTGAGAACTTATAGTTTGGTGAGAGAGTCAGGCTGCACAAATAATTAGCTGTATCACCAGGAAGAAAGTGAAAAATGATGGCATGAGATAAAAGATAAAGGACTAGGAAGATACAAGGGAGAATGTATTTCTAAAATAAAGAATCACAGCTAGGCACTGTGGTTCACGCCTGTAATCCCAGCACTTTGGGAGGCCAAGGCAGGTGGATCACCTGAGGTCAGTGGTTAACCTTCCTGACCAACATGGTGAAACCACGTCTCTACTAAAAATACAAAAATTAGCTGGGCATGGTGGTGTGCACATGTAGTCCCAGCTATTCTGGAGGCTGAGACAGGAAAATCACTTGAACCTAAGAGGTGGAGGTTGCAGTGAGCCAAGATCACACCACTGCACTCCAGCCTGGGCAACAGAGTGAGACTCCATATCAAAAAATAAAATAAAATAAAGAGAATCTGTGTTTTTAGAGGCAAAGACATTTTAGTTGGGCCTATCCTAATGACTTCATTTTAACTTGATCATCTGCAAAGATTCTATTTCCAAATAAGGTCACAAGCTCATGCACTGGAGGTTAGGACTTCATCTTTCTGGGGGGCTCAATTCAACCCAAAAAAGTAAGTACATATATCTTGTAGAAACGTGACATTATGTTCTAAAGGGATATACTATTGGAGTCATAGGGTAAGGCCACAACTGTGTGAACGGCCGTGGATTCTCCACTGAAGGAAGAAGATAATACACTGATTAGGCATCTTTGTAAAAGATGGAAACAGAAAATGGGGAATACAGGTCTGGATTGGAGTTAGTTCCTCTGTCTGGACTTCGACTTGGGCCTAGGCACTGTGGAATTGAGGCACGTGTGAGGTGTTCCTGAATGGTAGAGAAAACCTGGCATCTTCCTAAAATGGTGGTAGGGAGAATGGATTCTGAGCAGAAGGCAGCCGTATGGAGGCCAGGAGAATGGACTGGGAACTGAGGACTCTACGAACAGCCCTATCTAGTATCCAGTTGTTATTATATATGTGAAAGACCCTCTGTGACCCCCTAGTCTTAAGAAAAGTCTTGTTAAAGCCACACTTTGGTCTAATAGTAAAGAGTTTATGTTCATGCCGAGATTATAGTAATAAGAGGAGACCCATGGGTGTGTCCAAGGACAAAAAATTGCAGATGACAGTCTATAGTCACATTGGTTAAGTCATCCAGAGGAGCCCTTGTGAGAAGACCCCTGAAAATTTCCAGAGAGCAGACTCTGGGCATTGTTATTGATATGACCTAATTTGTACCAACTTTTTGCTCAGATATTCACATTACTTACAAGCTTTGCTACTGACAGCTCAAATAACAGGAACTTTTTATCATTTTAGGAGCTGTTTTATATCATTAAAACTATATGCTGACAGAAAAAGTCATTAAAGAAAAAAATAAACATTTCCAATAAACAAAACTCACTAATTTTGTAACTGCCCACGTAATCATGGTTAGATTGCATGTATTTAGTGATCAGCCTTTCTTTAGCTCTCTTTTTCCCAAGACAGAGTCTTATTCTGTTGCTTAGGCTGATGTGCAGTGGCACCATCTTGGCTCACTGCAACCTCTGCCTCGCCGGTTCAAGCAATTCTTATGCCTTAGCCTCCTGAATAGTTGGGATTACAGGTGTGCCCCATCACGCTCAGCTAATTTTTGTATTTTTAGTAGAGAGGGGTTTCACCATGTTGGTTAGGCTGGTCTCCTGACCTTGTGATCCACCTACCTCGGCCTCCCAAAGTGCTGGAATTACAGGCGCGAGCCACTGCGCCCAGCTCTTTAACTCTTAAAAATGAACACAACTGAGACCAGCGATGACACTTTGAGAACCACTGCTGGACAGAACTTCACTGTCAAATGTGCAGTGTCCTGAGATTGATGGGGGCACTGTCCTGGGCAAGATAGTTCAGAACCTATTCAAATGAGCTCATGCATAGCTGCCTAAGTCATTGCCATCCACTACTGCTTCCCATCTGTGGGAAGAGTCTTGCTGTCTGGACAACATGGCCGAGGCTTCTGCCTTATATTATGGCCTTACTGACATGTTTCAAATACTTCGGGTGAGAAAACTCTGTTGGATTTTCCAGTTAGCATGTCTGCCTGCTCTTTTGTTTCTCTGGCCTCAATATTTACACCATATGAAAGTAATCAAGCTGGTGATACCAGCAAAATTTCACACTACACACATTCTTAGTTAAGAAACATTAGAAGAATTTTTTTTAATCAGGAAAATGAAAATGGCATTTGAGAGCTCCTCTTCTTTTCAGCATAATAGACAGAGGTTCTGGCCAACACAGAAGAAAGAAAAAGAAAACAAAGTAAGTATTTGCTAAAAGTCAAACTGCCAGGGCCTCTCACTGGAAGAATTGCAAAATCGGTGTGTTTGGGTCTCTCCTCTTGAGCTGATTAGATTCTGGGAAAGGAACATTTCAAACAGCTGCTAGGGGTGGAGTGAGGGGTCCATGTGTCAGTGACTATCAGTTCTCCTCTTCAGTACTCGCCAGAACCTTCCAATTTGCCTCTCATTCCCTAGTTCTGCGATCCTTTCTTCAATTTAATAACCAGTTGCATTTTGAGAACAGTAGGGCAGTAGATCAGGGTCTTGCTCAAAGCTCAAACCACTGTCACCAATTCCCATATAACAGCTTCCACACCTCACCAGCTCCAGAGCGATTTGGTACGGTTGAACCCTTCATTTTTGAGGATTCTGCAGCATAAACTGTGATGCTTCCCTGGCTCCCCTGGGAGCAGTATTGGACGGCAGCGGTTCTGGGCAGCTGAACAGTGTTGTGTTCTGTGTAGAGGCCATCCTCTTTCCTGAACTCTCTCCAGGTGTTTGCTAATGCGACCATTCTGGAACACATTTCCTGGTACACGTGAGAAAGCTTTGCTTTGGAAAGACCTTTAGGAGATAGGACCAAACTTTTCCAAAGTGATACTAATTGCAGAACCATCCACAATATAAAAGAGATCCTGAATTTCCATGTCTTCTCTACATTGAGTATTTTGACTGGATTAACTTTAATGCCCAGCCCCAGGGTACAGTTTATCATCGGGTCAGCGGGTAAAATTAAGTGATAAGTAGGACACACTCTCCACACCCTGCATGAACAAGTTCCTTACATGCATGTTCTCATGTGCATGTTTGTGTGGAAGGTCACAGGTCCTCCCTGACACAACTGGCATCAACTTCCATTTAGAATTAATTGAGGGTCAAATTCCCAGGAATTAAAAATGAAACTGAGGTCTCTGGGATTTGTAGTTTAGCTGGTGGAGGCTGCGCGCGGCTCTCTGGTATCTGTAGTCGGAAGCACTCCGCTGCGCATGCTGATGCAGGTGCCACGTGGACCTTTTGTCTTGCTCCATTGTGGCGGCATCCGAGGCAGTGGTGCAGGGCGTGTGCATGATCTTCACCTGGAAGAAGTGGAAGCAGCTGGACCAGCCCCAGAGGACCCTGTGCTGGGAGGTGACACCAGAGACCTGCAGACCCCTCTCACTGGGGCATACAAACCAGAGCTGATCTACCAGCTGAAGCAGTGGTAAAAGAGCGGAAGAGACCTTTGTCAAAGCAGCCGTCCAGGTGACAGAGTAAAAGCCAGGGCCAGCCAGCCTTGTCCTAGGGAGGCTTGCTCCTGGAAAGACTAACCCAGAGAGCCAGAAGTTCCTCCAGGTTGAGGTGAGTGAGGGAAAACGTGGATGGAAATGCAGGAAGGGTGCTTGAGTCTGGTTACCGTCTCCCCTACGGAGACCTTCTGGAGGAAGATGAGCCCTAAAGGCAATGGGCTGGGGACAGGGGATGTTCCGCACTCATGCGTTTTACAGCATCAGGTCTCCACAGGAGACAGTCTCCATGAATGTGACTCCCGGGGACCAAGTAAAGACACTTTGGTTGGTGAAGGGAAGACTTACAAATGCAAGGAATGTGGGAAAGTGTTTAACAAGAACGGACTCCTTGTTCGACATCAGCAGATTCACCCTGGAGTGAAGCCCTATGAATGCCAGGAGTGTGGAAAAGCCTTTCGTGAAAAGGTCAACTTCATTCGACACATGAGGATTCACACAGGCGAGAAGCCCTATAAGTGCACGGAGTGTGGAAAAGTCTTTAACCGCAGGTCGCGCCTCCTGTGCCACCACCGGATTCACACTGGAGAGAAGCCCTATGAGTGCAGTGAATGTGGAAAGACCTTCAACTGTCACTCTGTCTTCATCCAGCATCGTATGACCCACACTGGAGAAAAACCCTTTGGGTGCAAAGAGTGTGGGAAAACCTTTTACTACAACTCTTCCTTAACCCGGCACATGAAGATTCATACCCTATAAGTGCAGTGAATGCGGGAAGACCTTCACCCACCACTCTGTTTTCTTCCGGCATAGCATGACACACACTGCAGGAAAGCCCTATGAGTGTAAAGAATGTGGGAAAGGTTTTTACTACAGCTATTCCCTCACTCTGC
Organism: Sapajus apella; assembly: GCF_009761245.1. Lineage (NCBI taxonomy): Eukaryota > Metazoa > Chordata > Mammalia > Primates > Cebidae > Sapajus > Sapajus apella. Next base: position 6,800,939 of record NW_022436980.1, read on the forward strand.
ACACAAGGAGTCACACTGGAGAGAAACCCTATGAGTGCCTTGAATGTAGAAAGGCCTTTGGCTACCACTCTGCTTTTGTCCGACATAGTAAGATCCACTCTGGAGGAAAAAACCTTTGAGTGCAAATGATGTAGGAATGCCTTTTTGTGGTTTTTTTTTTTTTTTTTCCTTTGACACCTAAGGAGCCACACCGAAGAGAAGCACTCTGAATTCAATGACAGTAGAAAAGCTGTGACCTGCCGCTCATCCTTAGTTGGCATTGAAGAATTCATTCCAGAGATAAACTCTATGAGGTATGTGCGAAGGCCCGCATCAGTCAAAGTCAGAGAACTTAAGCTGGGAAAAGACATTTTGACAAAAACTAGTGAAGAAAATCTTTTGGCCACAGGAAATATCTTATTTAGCATCTCAGAATTCTTTCAGGAGAGAGATCTATTGGTTATTGTGCACTTAAAAGAACCACCCACACCTGTCTCCATAGTTTATATCACTAAGCCATCTCAGGAATTTTTTTTTTTTTTTTTTTTTTTTTTACATAAGAAGGGAGCTATAAACGAGAAAAAAAGGAATTCATGCATGGCTTCTGTCAGACGTCTCTGAAAGCCACGTCTATCAAAATTCAAATTCAGTCTTCATTTTGTGGACTACTGAAAGGTAAAAGGGCCTTGCCTTGTTATTTGTCTCTTATATGTATTCACTGCTGTCTACAGAGGTGTAGACAGGAAACTACACCCTTTGCCCTCCCTCTGTAAAGATTGACTGTATTTTTTGTTCTAAAACATTGTACTCCTGAGGAATGTCTTTGTGAGAAATATGAAAGTTTAAGTAATGGAATATGTAAAATTTATAAGAATTTAGAATTTAAAAATATTGCCATATAAAATCATTTCATATCTAAGAAGATAAGTATCCACATGTGAATGGACATATTTTGCTGCATCATTTAAGACTACTTAAGGTTTTAATTAAATACATATATATATATATATACATATATATATATATATATTTGTGTGGTTTTGAACACCCAGCACTTGATAAACTTGTTTGTTTTGATAAATTTTCGCAAGAGAATGATGGTGAAGCTGTGTTGCTTTCCCAGGTGAGCCTTGATTATTTCCTCTGTGCTTTCTCAGCTTCTTTGGCCTTGTGTAGAGGGGCTTCTCCAAGAGCATGTCACTAGTTTTCTAGAGGTTAAACAAGAGCTAAGACAAACAAAACAAAACACAGCTTATCTAATCTAACGAGAAACTCAGAAAAAAAATGTTTTGATGAACACAGTGTATTAAAATATAAACTATGTAGATCCTTTGACACATTAATTCAATTTCTAGAAATCTTCAAAAATGTTCTTATATTATGCAGGGATGTGCACGCAAAGAATAACGGCTGCAGTTTTGTTTTTATGTGTCAGACATTGAGAATAATCTAAATGTTTACCAGTAGGAAGGAAGTTATGGTATATCTGTTCTATGAAATACTATGAAACAATAAGGTATCTCTGTATGTACTGATATCAAAACATCTCTAAGATATGGTATTTAGTAAAAGACAAAGTTTCAGGAAATAAAACTGCATCTAGAAGTATAAGCCTAAAACTGTTAATAGTGGTTTTCTGCAGGAAATGGGATGGACCAGGGTTATATGGAATGTTCAGTTTTTACTTTTATACTTAAGTATTGTTTGCATTTTAAAAATAAAAGCATTTATTATTTTTGCAATCAATGTTTAAAATATTTTAATAAAGATAGCATGTTGGAATAAAAGAGTGACTGCTGTTATTTCTTAAAAAGTATACATTTTACGGGTTTTTTTTTTTTTAATACTGGTCTTATTACACCTTAAAAAAATAACACACCAAGGATTCAGAGCTACCTAATCACATTTAATAAATTATAATATAGGTTTTTGTTTTTGCTTTTGAGTCGGAGGCTCACTCTGTCACCCAGGCTGGAGTGCAGTGGCACGATCTTGGCTCACTACAACCTCCACCTCCCGGGTATCTGAGATTACAGAAGCGTGCCACACACCCAGCTAATTTTTGTATTTTTAGTAGAGACGAGATTTCACCATGTTGGCCAGGATGGTCTCAAACTCCTGACATCAGGCGATCCACCTGCCGAGGCCTCCCAAAGTGCTAGGATTACAGGCGTAAGCCAATATAGTTTTAAAATGATGAGCCAACATATGTGTAGTTTAATACATGTAAAAATGAGAGTTCAGCATAGGCTACTCCTCAGTAAACATTTATTTCCTTTAAATTGCCGGTAACATAAATGCTCTTTTGCAAGTGGTTAGGTTCTAGATGTCAGGTTTCTATTTCCCTGGATTTGATCATAAGAAAGGACCTGATTGATGTTGATGTCAATGTATTTTGTACACACATTTGCTAACCACGGCTGATTTGTGTTTGCTGACGAATGAGTGTGATCTGGTTAGCTTTGTGATATACGTTTGTGTTCCAAATTAAGAGAACTATAGCTGCATTTTCCCCAACGTAATCATGCCAGTCAGTCAGACCTGTTTTCCAGTAAAGAAAAGGAATTTGATATCTGCAGATCATATCTTACAATTTGCTGTGTTCTCCCTCACAAAATATGTGAACATTTGTTAGCATCATTTCATTTAGGAATCATATACCATCAGAAATGTTTTCCCTATTAGAAATGAACAAGGAGTGCAGTTTTCATGTAGACAAACCTGTAACGCACAGGTAAAACTCTGTTCATACTTCTCCGTCGTAGTATGCAAAAAAGTTGCACCACCATATGGGGCAATTTCAAGAGTCTTATTCTCGTCTTTAGCAAGAGAAGTTAGCAGCTTTGTCATGATATCTGTAGATTCTGTCCATTTTGGGGTTACTTCCTGGAAGCGGACTGTGAGTGAGATGACCTTATTGGCTTAGGAGGAGAAAATGTCACCTTGGGAAGATCTTTCTGTGAGAGTCATTGAGCAGCCTCTCATGTAAGTCTAGACTGAGCAGGCTTCACTGCCCTGGGAGAGATGAATGCAAGACCTTTGGTGTTTGCTGTGGTTTTAAAACTCTGCCTCTACTACCACATCCTCAAGTGCAACAGGACCTACAGAACTACAGGGTCCTGCTGAGCCCAGCAGCTGCACAGAATGCGGGCAGTCACCTTGCCAGTGCAGTGGGCATGAATCAGACTGCAAGCTAGGGGAACAAGGCATCAGTCAGGAAGAGGGGATGCACAGCTAGGTTTGAGGCCTTTTCATCTGGACATCTCCAGACGCCCCAACACAGGCCCAGCGTAAAAGCTGTGTGGGCATGATGCCCCTGACCCAATGTGGGGCTTCATGTGCCATGTACAGAGAGAGCTGTCTCCATCCTCTGAGCCAGAGGCTGGCCCTTCACAGCCTCCAGTCAGATAGGGGACCCTCTGAGGTGGCCCGCTCAAGGGCTATAGCCCAGTAGTACTGGTGGGGTAGTGGCATCCCCCAGGGTCTACCAGTATCCATCTTTGCCCCTCTAGCTGGTGCCTCTGAGCCTCACAGGGCCCAGACGCGACCAGCCCCACCCACCGAGGGTCCCCAGGAGCTAGAGAGAGGCCCTGGGCTGGGGGCCAGAGAGGGACTACCCCCTGAAGAACCATCTCCTGTGAGGCTATTGGGCCCAAAGGGACTGGGGCTGGGACTGGGTGTGGCCAGCCAGCATTTCTCCCATTGTGGCCTGTCTTGTGGAACAGGGAGGTAGTGCCACCTCTTCCTGCACTCCAGAGGCCTGGAGTCCCTCCTGGCCCCCATCATATGCTTCCTGCAATACTTTGCACAACAGAGACCAGGCTTTCCCAGATCCAGGGGGACAGGGGTCCCTGGGGCAGTCCCCAGAGCCAGCCCCCTGGACCAGCTGCACACACTTGACACTGATTTGCACAGTCTTTCACAAATAAGGAGTAAGAGCCCAGTGGCTAGGGTGGGCGATAGGGTGCCTCCCCAAGCACTGCCAGTGGTCACTCCCAAGCACACACCCCCAGCCCTGTATCTCCAGGACACTGCCCCACCAGAAGAAGGCTGTTTCCTGCTGGAGAAGCCCCAAATGTCAGCTCTGAGGAAGAGGGGCCAACCCTTTGGAAGTGCCAGGGAACCCTGGGCCACCCTACTGCTACCAACTGTTCTGATGCCCAAACCACACCTTCTGGAGCCACCTGCTGCCTAGGCCCAAGAAGCCCAGTTTTGGACGCAACAGACTGCATTCCCATGGGGTGGAGGCTGAGAGGTGCCTGTCACCTAAAGCTGGGCCAACTTCAAAGCCTCTGGAAGGGGCCAGGCCTTCTGGGTCCCCACAATGCCTCCCCGTTCCTACCCCTGCTATCAGTTGTACCCTGCTGGGCAACTTTGAGGATTTGTTGCTGCAAGGATGCTTTGCACCATCTGGCCACATTGAGGGCTTCACAGCAGAGACTGGAGCTAGTGGGTCCCACTGCCCCCAGCATGTCACACTACCTGTCACTGTCACCTTCTTTGAGGTTTCTGAGCAAAATGCCCCCACCCCCACTGGGCATTGTGGATCTGAACCCTCTGGGAAGGAAGAGTCACAGTGTGTCCAAAGTGGGCACCATCCAAGTGACTTTATTTAACCCCAACCAGACTGTGGTGAAGATGTACCTGGTAATCTTTGACTTCTTGGGCATGGCTGCTGCCCACATGCCCTTCCTGTACAATCTCCTCTTTTTGGTGCCCTTGGGTGAGGAGGAAAATGCTAACCCTACCCACCACCTACCCTGCCATTCTCTGCACGTCAGGTTCCAGAGCTCCCACTCAGGCCTATTAAGCCTGAATGGAGATCTCCATCTGCTTTTTTCCCATTAGAGCTTGGAGCTGGACACAGGGCTCCCCTTTGAACTGCAGGCTGTGACTGAGGCCCCTCCTAATCCACGTTATTCGCCTTTGCCCTGATTGCCAGCACTCTGAACCAATGTGGGCCAATGACCTGCCATCTTGCACATCTCTTAGAGAACATCTATAGAGAGATGGCAAGGGACCCCTCAGGCTTGAGTCAAAGCCCTCACCATGCTCATGCCCAGATTGATTATTTGTGTGTTTAAAGCTCCTGATCCTTACTACACCCTGCCCTACTTCAGGTACTCCATGCATCTGTCCCCTTCCTTGGGTCTCCCAGACAAGCTCAGGAAGTAGGGAGGAACCGGAGCCACCCTGAGGTTGTCCCAAGTTCCCAGGCAAGTCATGCCATTGCTGCCTCCGTGTCCTGAACGAGGACCACTTATTTTATTTATTTTTAATTTATAATTTATTCAAATTGGATTGCCTTAGTAACCTCCCACACCTGATCACTGGCATCACCCTTCCTCCTTTCCCATTCTCAGATACTGTTCCGATCTCAGGAGTTGAAGAGGCTTATGCAGGGGACAGGAGGAGAACTGCTCTCCCTCAGCTGAGAGAAGAGGGGTTATTCCAGAGGGACTGAGTCAGTAGCCAAAGCCTCAGGTTCCTATGTCCTTCCCCTAGTCCCTTCACTGCCCTTACCCTCTGACCTATCTCTGAAAGCCAAGTTACACATATGTATGTGTGCACACATGCACACACGGGGTTAACCACCCCTCCCCTAGGGCTCCAGACTCCAGTTGTCCGTCTCCTCCTACCTGTGTCTCCTTGCTTTGGGGCATGACTGAGGAAGGTTTCTAGGGGGCAGAGTCAGATCCAAGGACTGAGGTGCCTCCTCTCACCTGGCCAGACTCTGACCCACCTATTTCATCTAGGGCGAGGGGCAACCCTCAAACTCAATCACATGGTTCCCAACAATCCCATTCCCTATTTCAGACTCTGTCCCAGCCTCAATCCTGACTCCTGGGGCTGGGCTGAGGGGAACAAGCATTATTTGCTGAAACTTGAAAAAACAAAAACAGGGAAAAATTGTTCCTGGTGCTTTAAGAAAAGGGGGTGGGGGAGAGATTTTAAAAGAAATAAATTCTTGCTTGGAAGCTTGAAAAAAGAAACAATCTGCCTCTATTCTGAAAGAAGGTGCCCACCCTAAGACATTGGGACAGTAATTCTGCATCTGGGGGTAGTGGAGGTAGCTGATGTGACCCACTGCTTCCTGGGGTGTTATAATTGTCACTCAAGAAAGTTATAATTTAAGAGACCCCCAAGTAGGGTTCCGCTGTGATTATGCAATGATCTGGATTTGTTAGAGTGCCCTTGCAGTAAACAAATATCCATGGAATTCTTCAAGGCAAAATTGCACTGCAAAAGTAACTGCACTGGGTGGTATAAACTGACCAACTTTCATCTCCCTCTGCATCTCACGTTGGAAGGAGACCAGCCTGCTTTGGTAAGTGCTCAGTGTTCTTGGACAATTCAATTAAGGGGCATGGGAATTCTCAAAAGAAGATGCTGAGCTTCAGATTAAGGAGGCATAGGGAAGACCTTACGTGATTAAATGGAAAAATAGGGAAAATGACCATATTTAAATTCCAAGTTTGTGGGGCAGTTCATTCCAGTTACAGGTGAAAAGGTGTTTTCTTAAAGCTACTAAGACATAGGCATTTGGGACATGTAACTCTTTAGCTATTACATTTGGCTTGTTACATATTTTCCAGTGAAGGATTTTGAATGTATATCTCTCCTTTAGTTTTCATTGATGATGTTGAGAAGTAAACTATCAATTATTGTCATTTCTTTATAGGTAATTTTTCTCTTCTCTAGCTTCTTTTACAATCTATCTTTCAAATTCTATGATTTCAATATGGTATGTCTAAGTATGATTTTCTAATTTATCCTGATTGGTGCTCATAAGGATTTCTGAATCTCAGGATTTCTTTATTTCTCCAATTCTGAAAATTTTTCATCCATGATAACTTTGAATATAAGTCTCTCTCATTATCTTTATTGTTACTCTCTACAGATGTGTACTACACCCTCTTACTTTACCTTCCCTTTCTCTTACCTTCCATATTTTCAATCTCTTTGTTCCTCTAGGCATTTAGAGCAACGACTTCGTATCTACCTTCTAGTTTGTTAACTCTCCTTTCACCTGGGGAACTGAAATTTTTAAATGCCAGTGGTTGTATTTTTTATTTCTACAGGTTCTAATTTTATTTCTACAGGTTCTTATTTTAAAAAATCTGCTTTATAGTTTCATATACTTTCAATATCTCTTTTATATTTCATGCTCAACAGTGCTAATGCTTAAAGTTTCTACAGGCCTGATTCTCGATGTTTCTTTTGATTTCTTCCTGTAACAACTTGTTTCCTCCTTTATTTTGTGATTTTTATTTTTGAGCAAACGTTAACTGAAATTGTATCTTAGGAATTTTTTGAGGCTTGGAATCGAGGTGTATTCCTTCAGGGAGAGTTTGTGTTTGCCCTTACCAGGTACCTGGAGGCACAATGTAACCCTGAATATTTTGAACTCTCAGCTTAGGATTTCTTAGCTCATATAAGCAATGGAAATTCTAGACTTAAATCCAAAGAGACTGACTCACTGTTATGAATCTTTCAGGAGAAATTTATCCTTCCCAGCATCCCAAGGATAATACAGACAATTGTACTTATTGGACTCCTTTTGAGGGGCACTTTGGTTCCTATTTTCTTTTTTCATGGAAGATGTCACCTGTTAGGAGTGCCAGCTCTCATTAAGTCTTTGATCCTATTTCCCCCTTGCTTAGAACCCAAGATTTGTCTCCTCTCTCCCAAATATGGCTTTCTCTGTATTTGTGCTTTCTTGTCATTTTTGGCCTCTAAAAATTTTCCTTTCTTGCCAATAAAACTATGCATTTTTTAAAATATATAATTTTTTCCAACTTTACTTTCTTTTTTAGGTGCTTTGCACCAGAAGGATTTTTTTAATATCTAGTATTCATATTGCCAGAAACAGAACTTCTATTTTTCATTTAGTTAACTATATCAAGTTTCCCTAGCCTTTTGAATTAAACCAAATGGTAAATTTTAACAGGAAAAGATTGACAGACAGGTTTGCCAACTTTTTATTTCATAGAATAACAATAACCAAGAAAAAAAGCAAAAAATAAAAATCCCTCCTACTTTTACCATCGTTCCATAATGGAATGTTGAGAAAACATAAGAGAAGTGGCCCTTAACTCAAATTTGCTTTATTCCACACGTTGCTAAGATTGGTGACAACTTTGTCGTAGACTGTCATTGGTCCAGCAACTGGCACTTGGGAACCACTGAGCTACTTCATTCTATCTGAGCGTGTACTCACTGTAGGATCTATTAACTAGAGATTCTAACCACCACCATCAAGCCAACTGCCAGATGAGCTAATGCCACTAAATTTACTTGTTTGCAGTTGAGCAAATAACTTCCAATTTACAGAGAAAGAAATAAAGCATGGAAGGTAAAGTCTAAATCTTGAATCTCACCTCTATTTGGGAAAATCATTCAACCTTTCAGCCTCAGTTTCTTCATCTGGGATAGTAATACATTACCCATATGGATATTTTGGGGACTACTAGGAAAGTTCATGGTGTTAATAACTTCTCTATTATTCCCCTCCCTGATAGAATGCAAACTAAATTCCCCCCAAAATGAGTAAAACAGTAGGGCTTTCTTTTCAATCTGACTCTAGAACAGGCAATGTGCCCAATTGGTTCCTTTCTTTCCTACCATGGAGGAAGAAGTTTTAACTAGCTAAGAGCTCTAGGAGAATAAGTTTTGCTGGCAAGAGAGATAACCTCACCAAAATTTAAACTCCACGGAAGCTGGAACTTTGTTCATAGCTGAATCCTCAGTACCTATTACAGTGCTTGGCACATTTAAATGTTCAACAGATGAATGAGGAGTAAGAAAATAAATCAGAGCCCTACAACAAAATGAGTCACAATGAAACTATCAAAATTACCTGATGAGAGTGGGAAACCTGTGTTCCATTTCATAGTCTTCCCCCTCTTCAACCATCTTCTCCCCACCTGCCAATTTCCCCCACCATGCAATACTTCTCCAATAAGTTCTGCATAGTCCCAGAGGCAGAACCTGGCTTTGGGAGAAAACAGGCAGAATAAAATTCAATATGCAGAACCATCTTTTCAGGGTCCTTGCAATCTGTGCACAAGTCTGTCATGCTATAACTGCTTCTACGGTGCTCACTGGTGGCTCTGAAGACCTTCGGGAGCATCAATCAACTGTATAGAGGATGGTTAGCTACACGCTATGAATAACAAGACTAATTAACATTCATTGAGCATTTTCATTATGCCAGGCTCTATGCCTGTTATATATGCATTATCTCACTTCATTCTCAGTGAAACCCAAGGTAGTTACTATTTTCATCCCCATTTTCTAGATGGTGCATCTGTGGCATAGAAAGGTGAAATAGTTTGCTAAGGTCACACAGCTGATTCTTTGCAACATCCATGCTCTTAACTATGGCACTATATAAAATACAGATTTTATATTACTTCCAAGTCTTTGGCATGGGTTATATGTAAGCATATTCATATTGTGATGTGAATTTACTTAAATAAGTCTCATTCCTTTTGATTTTCTTATACTGGGATATAAGTTGAAAAGATAAATATGAAAAAAGAAAACCAAGTCTAAAAGTGAAAGTAGAGTTTGAAGTAACTGGAGTGAAAAGAACAGCACTGCTCTTCTCCCTTCAATTGCCTTCCTCCTCTCCATAGCTCAGCCCTAGCTCTTTCTCTTCTTTACCACTATCACCTCTATCTGAGTTAATATCATCTCTTACTTTCACTACTACTGCAAAGGCTTCCCAACTGATCTTCCTGCACCCACTTTCACCCAACTCCACTGCCCCCCACACCTGCCACCCCATCCTATCAATACTTCAAGAAAGCAGGCAAGCATGGGATGGTTTAAAATTCACCAGAGCCGTTTTTAAACACTGACCTCATTATGTCCATCCTCCTGCCTAACACCTTTTCCGATTGCTTTCTTTTACATTCAGAAGAAAAGTGAAAGTCAGGGCCAACAAGGCTTTTCCTGTCCAGGCCCTGCCCCAAACCTCTGACCGCATGGCCTCTGCCTCTTATTACTTCTACTTCGGCCCCAGGGCTTCTGTACATCCTGTTGTCTTTGCCTGCCTGGCTCTGCATCGCTTCTCCACCTAAGGGAGTCTTTCCTATCTTCTGGGCTGCTTGCCATGACCTTACCTATGCAGAGCACATCTGTGCCTGCTGCATGAGATGTAGATGTGGTTAAGTGAATGAATAAAGGAATGAATTTGTGGTGGTCCACTTATCAGGTCTGTGGCCACCTAGTTTTAATATTGTATCTTCCTGAATGATGAAGCTGGAAATCTTTCACTTTTGGCCTCTGCCATGATTGGCTTAGGATACAGGCCCACTGCAGGTGGGTCTCATGACCCACCAATCCCATCAGGGAAAACAAAAGCCAGGCCTACTCAGAAGGAAAGCTGCTCAGTGACATAATCAAATGTAGTGATCCGTGTCTCAGTCAAAATCAACAAGTGACCAGGAAGCCAGGAAGACAGTGGGTGATGTGAATGTGTTCTGATTAATCCAGCAACAGGCCAACATCATGACTTCTAGCAGAATTAATTCGAACAACCAGGTGGCCATTCCTGAGTTCCTGCTCTTGAAACATCAGTTGTTTTCTCTGGACACCGAGACTTAGCTGCTTGTCTGAACTCTGCATGCCCCTTACTCTTCTCATATCTTCCACTGCACTCCTCGTAATCTCTGCCTGACCCTTCCCATCACACCATCCACACCATGGCTGTCCTTCCAGCTCCCACAACCTTTGAAGAAGTACTCAAGTTCCCCCAAGTCACCAACCCCCAGGGCCAGCAGGATCAAATATCCTATTCCCAAGCCTCTCAGCATATTAATTAAAGGAGTGGCATTTAAGTATGGTTTTCGGGCTTCAAATCTGGTTAGAATAAAGAAAGGATATTGTCCTGTGGCAGATACTATGATTGACTTGCTTCAAATGTATTATAACCTCCTCTTCATGTTTTCCTGTGCTGAAGAGGCCAGGAAACCCAAAACTATGTTCCCAGACTCCCTTGCAGCTAAGATTCCAGAAAGACTCCAATATGCTCAAAGGAGACTTGAATTCAAAACTGAATTAAGAGGAAGGGAGATACAGAGCCCATATCTGGCATGAACTGAGGCAGAGGCAGCATGTTCTGCCATCGGCAGCTTCCTAAGTCAGTGACCTCCTTCAGCAGAAATGTGACTTTTCTGATTATGGATGAGGCCGTATATCTCTGAAGCCTGGGAGGTCCTGGATGCTCATCCTAGAGCCAGCTCTTCCAGCCCCTCAAATAGTTTTGTAGCCCCTTAATGTTTGGTAATAAATCCTTTTCTGCTTAAATTAGCTAGAGTGTCTTCTGTTATGAAGTTGAACCCACCAGTATAAGCCCCAAAGAGTGACCTGTAGGCCTTTGGGACACTAGGCATAGATTTGCTCAGTTGTCTTGGAGGCTTTGTTCCAGGGCCAGGTCATTTCTTATCTGTGACCATTAGATCCTGGGCAGCACCCTTATGACACCACAACTCAGCAAACTGATGTCAAGCTTTTAGCGACACCAGGCTAAAGGATTATTCCCAGGATGAGTGAATCAATTCACCCAGGAGCCAGTCCCTATGTTGCTGCCTGTAATTGCCTCTCTTGCTTTCCTTATTTACTGGCTTTGCACTTCCTTTCTTATTTGTCCATGAGTCAGCAAAGAACTCTTCCAAAGAACTCCTCATCCCTACTTCTAGTGCTATGAACCAAAGTTGTAGGCTGCTTTTACCAGTCACATCAAATGTAAATAGTTACCGCTCTACATGCTCTCTACATGTACTCCGTATACACTCCAGTGTAGAGCTTGTCACATTATGTTATCATGATGTGCTTGCTTCCACTAGACTATGTCCACCTGAGGGTCAGGTCAGGGCCTATTTTATGAAGTATTGACTTCCTAGTGCTTAATACTATGATTTGCATGCAGTACGTACTCAACAAATAGTTCTGAGTTTTTTTAATGAATACATAAATGTGTGGTATAAATGTGGTGTTTCTTGCAAAATTCCAGAGACTTTCTCTAACTAATCAACAAAACACTACACAGAGAGAAAGAGAACTGCCAAAAGACTACCACTTGAACAAATACACTAATCTGGAATTGATAACTCACATAAAAAATTGCATAATCTCATGCTTCCTCTGGGGAATGTTAAAATTCTACAACGTTATTGTATAACTCTACGAAGCTCTTTCCCCATGTTATGATTTTCTTGGGCTTAGAATTGAATATATCTCAATATTGTATGTTAAGTTATAATTATAATGAGATATTTGAAATCCAAAATAAAATTATTTGACCATATCAAAGTCCTCCTTGGCAATTCCTTCTCTTGGAGACTGACATTCACAGATCTCCAGTTACACTCATGTTCCTGCTCACAGTTAGCAACACACAAATGAATAGCAAATGGTGTCAGAAAAACAATCCCGAACACCTGTGTGTGTTTGTTTGCTTTTGGCATTTCATTCAACTGCTAGCTATAAATTAATTATCTTAGTCAAAATTAATTTATTTCTCCCTCCTCCATTTCCCAGTAGTACTTTCTTTATTCTGCAATTATGGCACCTAGCACATTTTTCCATGTATTGCAAAACTAATGTCTGCTCAGAACTCTGCATTTTATAAAGCACTTACATATATTTAAGTCATCTTATTCTCACTACAGTTCTTTGACTTAGACAGAGTCAGAATTAATAAGAAATGAGAAACAGAAACCTGAAACTCAGAAAGGAAAATCCTGGCCTAAGTAGGTAGCTAGCAAATACCAAAGTCGGTTTTTGAGCTCAGGCCTTTTAGTTCAGAACCTATATGTTTCACACATACTTCACGGAACAGGAAGTGACTATAACAGGTTCCTCATGGAAACTCACAATCTGCATAGCTTATTGTAAGCTCTGACAAATGCTACATCAAAAAAACGTATTTAGCTTTATTTAACATTTTCTGTGGCTCACCTGTTATTCTGTAGCATTGAGTTGCCCCGCATACTGGTTTAGGAACTACTATACTGTTTATTCACAGATTGATAAAGAGCCACAACTATTCTTGAAATGAGGGTCCTAGATGATTAATTAGCTCAACTCTCTAGCTAGCTGACTGTTTCTCATATACTAGGCTCAAATCACTTGGATTCAAATTTATGTCACAGCATTTTTTAGATGATATTTATTGCGTTAATACAAACTATGAATCTACTACACCATTACCCAAAGAATGTGTCTGTGACCACCTGAATCAGAAGCACACAGGGTTATTATTATAACTCATGAAGATTCCCAGCCTCCATGGTAGAGCTACCAAATCAGAGGTCTCATCTTGGGGAAGAGACATAATAACCTAAGATGCTGAGACCCGGTCTATTTAGTAGTCCACTATTTTCCCAATCCTAGGTGGAACAGCAGTCCACTATGCTCCCAATCCTAGGTCTGCACATCTTAGGTGTTTAATAGATTCTTATTGATTCTGCTGCTTTTAAATTCTTAAGCCCAGTGAAGTTTGAGGACTACTGGTCACCTGTATAACAAACCACAACAAGAGAAATAAGTATAGATAATTGGTAAAAGAAAATAAGAGAGATAAGTATAAATAAATAAAAGAGGTAAGTGTCAGAAGGGACCAAGGTAAAGGTAGTCAATTCTGCAAAGAAGGCTCTAGAAAGACATTACAGAGCATATTATAGTTGAATTGGGTCATGCAGAATGTTTTGGAATTAGCCAATCAAAAAAGCAACATTAAAGCACCGTCCATGGGAGAGCAGGCACTGGCTTGGAGAGGTAAGCATATCTTAGGTATCAGATATGAGCAAGTCTCCCATGAGAGCTTAGGGGCAGGGAGCAGAGGGCAAAAGTGAGGGGAACAGAAATATGTGGCAGGTGAAGCCGTCTGTCATGATTGAGGCCACAGCATCTTGGATGTGACCAAGATGCGATGAAGCATCTTGGATAGTGACAATGCATGTATGTCTGCTCCTGAATTCTTAGAGCTGTGATTGATCTCAAGAGCAAACTGGCATAGCTGCCATCTAAGCTAACATGATGGAGGACTGCTCTCAGACATGGAGCTCCCACTATGCTCGGTTGTTTTTCAGTGTATACTTGTCCACATATGACCAACAGGTGACTCTTTTTAACCCTGCTTCGGGCCTTTTCTGGTACATTAACCAGTCAAGTCATGGGACCTAAACATGCTGAGAACCTGAATCAGCCACTTGGCTTCCAGATACACTGGATTGTCTGGCCTGTGATTTATGTGAAAAGGAATCACAAATGGAGCCATGAGTCATTTTCAGCAACCGAGGCTTTAGAGTCAGACAGTAAATCCTGAGAAACCAATTTCCGCTGTGGGCAGAAACCACCTCCTGGAGTCTAATCATTTGTCCAAGCCTCAGAGTAGAGAAAGCTGATGAAATACTGACAGGTCCAGTCTGGACAGGATTTGCTAAGAGGATTTCAAAACCTGGAAGGAAAAGTGGAATCTGTTGTCCCTGCCTCTCAGCGGAAAGAGGTGAGGACAGGCTCTCTGCCCACATATTCAGTCTCCATTCTCTGGACAGGAGGAAGGCTTGCAGAAGAGAGGAGAAGGTTGCTGGACCACAAGAAAGGTGGGCAGGAACCGAAACAAAAGGTCATTGCAGACCTTCTCCCCTTGGCTGTCTTCTGCTCTCTATTGAGAGAAGAAAAGTAACCTGAGCAAGTCCCACCTCTACTCTCCTCTTTGATCAGCATGCTTCTGCCTCCAGTTGGGTTCTTTCTCTCCAATCTCAGCGGAAGACAAGGAAAGCATAGCCCTTTGCTTACATCAGTCTGTCTACCTGTGCCCCTGAGCTTGATCTTTCCACATCCAATAACAATGGCCAACACTTTCTAAATCCTGACCACACCCTTTACACAAAGGGTCTCATGCAATACTCCCAACAGTCTCATAGACTGCATAGCATTAGTACCTCCATGCTACAGATGAGGAAACTATGGCACCCAGAGGCGAGGTCATTTACCCACAATCACCATCCACTGCATAACTGTAGAGCTGAAATGTGAACCCAGGTATTCTGACTTCACAACTCCTATGCTTAGCCTCTATACTGCACTGCTTCCCAGGCAGAAATGAAGCCTAATCATAAAAGCTTCATTTAGAGAACACAGATTCTCTATAGGTAATTTGGGAAAACCTAAAGAAGGCACAAAAAATAAACAAATAAAAATCATCCACAACCCCACCACATCTATCTTTTTGGAAAGGGTATAAATCAGAAAGTGAAAATCTTCTTATTTCTGATGTCAGCTCTCAAAGGTGTCCACTGTCCTTTCAGACTGGTTTCCTTCGTTTATACAATTACATATATGCATATGCACATACATACAGTGTTTCTTAATAAGACTGCATATTGAACAATAAGATTTTTTTGCACATTCCTTTTTTTTACTTACTATAACACATCTATTCAAACCTTGTGTAATGATTGGTAGTAAACCACTGCTGCTGAACCATAATTTATTCAACAAGTGCCATAATAAATATATTTGCCCCTATATTTTTATATATCCAGGCTAGTAGTTCTCTAAGACACATTCCAACAGGTGACTGGTAAGACGTGTATTTTCATTTTGCTGATTGTCAAGTTATCCAGGGAATCCTGAGTAATTTATGATGGCAAAAAAAGAGAGAGATTGGTATTATGAATCCATATTGTGAGAAAACTACAGATAGTTTAAGCATTATTGTACACAAGACTGAATCAGTGATATAAAAGGGGTTTCTCATGTACATTCCAAACCCTTCCTCACTGGGAAACTGGAGAAACACTTTTGCTTATTGTGGTTAAGAAAATGTGTCTCCTTATGGCCCTTCTGGAATTCTCCCTCTGTGACATCCTTTTCCTCTGTACCAGATGGGTGCCATTCTTGCCCACATTAGTTCACATTGTCTCTTTCTTGCATAGGTGACTTTATTTTATTTACTATTTTTTTGAAAATGTACATTCTCAGCACCTGCTCTTGTTCAAAAATACTTCAAATGCCAAATCCTTACCAATGGCTCTCCTCAGACGGCTGCTCCCTCCAGCACAATCCATGGGGGAAATGCTTGCTGCGGATTTTTCTGTCCACTTGCCTGACCCTGCACCTCCGCTCTCTAACTTGCAAATCTAAGGGCTCTGTGTTACACAGTCAGCAAAGAGGAGGGGAACATCACTTCTATTTTTCAGGAACAGAACATTCCAGATTGAGCTAAGATTCAAAACAGGCCATTTGACTCTTCCTGGTCAAATCTTCAACTTCCCTTCTGAGTCTGACATTCCTCCCAGAGGGATTTCTCCCTTAGCCTGATAGCACCCTCTGCCCTGTTAGCCAAACACACATCTCCTCAAGGACCCTGCACTTGTCCTTCACCCACTGTGGTCAGATAAGCCCAGGAGCCCCACTCCTCACACCTTTACTTGAACCAGCATCTCTGTGCATTAATTATTACCCCTGACTGAGAGGCAGTGTAACCAAATGCAGAGCATGTGGGGCTTTAGAATCAGAAAGTTTGAAGTTCAAATCCTGATTCTTAGCCCTGTTGGCTGCATGATCTTAGGCAAGGCATTTGACCTCCCTCTTCTTTAATTTCCTCAATTATTAAATAGGGATAATGAAAAATGATCTCACAGGAAGGTTGAAAGCACCTGGTGTATACTGTCTGACACACACAGACTTGTAACACTTTGTAGCTATTCTTAATATTATTCCACAGCCAGATTTTTCAGATGAAGCGTTATTGGTAAGGTCATATAAAATTTTAGGATTGTTCCCTTGTAAATTCTTAGAAGTTGCAAGAAGTAAGAATAGAGGAATCCTAAAAGCTTTTAATCTCTCTGATAAGTGCATAGAAAAATACTGATGTATGTGCCTCCTCTCCTTGCAGCAGCTACCTGAGAGGGAGGGGTCCTCTGTACTGTCCCCACATGATCTCCTGTACTATATGATGTGACCCTCTGAACTGTACCCACGTGGCCCTCCGTATTGTAAGAATGTGATTTGCTTGACCCCTACCAATCATGTCAGATGAGTGACTCTCCTGACCCTGCCCCCCTGCCTTGTATACAATAAATATCAGTGTGTCCAGGCATTCGGGGCCACTGCTGGACTCCGCCCCTTGGTAGCAGTGGTCCCCGAGCCCAGATGAATTCTTCTCTTATCTCTACGTCCTTGTCTCTTTCTTTTCTACGATCTATCATCTTTGCCTACAAAAGAATACCCACGAGACCCTACAGGGCTGGACCCTGCAAACCTATGCCACTGGACCTTGGGATTCCTCAGGGGAATACAGATCACCAGCACCATTGTCCAAATGCATTGATTCTCCTCCAACACTGATGCCATTCCCAGTGCTTGGAGTATGCCAAATATGGAAGGCCGCCTAGGTCTTATCAGAAGAACCCAAGAAAATAATAATTAATGAGCCAACACATTCTGAGTGCTCACTATGAGACAGGCTCTGTGCTATTTTATATACGCTATGTCACTTAGTCCCAAGCGACATAAAATAAAGCTCACATTAGAAAAATACAACACAATTTGCACTAGTCCAGTGGTGGTTGAGGATCTCTTGGACTGGGGTAAGGCTGTGCCCTGGGCCTTCAGCAATCTCAGAATCCTTCAGGTATCTAAGAGGCTTGGGAAGGCAAAGCTGTCACATTCATGATTTGGAGGCACCCACAGGGAGGATTTATCTTTCACATGTCTTCTGCCATTAACAGAGATAAATCCAGGTATTGTCATTACAGTAATGGCCTCTGTGACTAAGAGGAGCTAAATGGAAAGTCAGTGAATGTCAAATATCTTGAAAAATCTATTCACCATGAAGTCCCCTTGTAATGTGTTCTCAGGAAACAATAACAGTCATTTTCAACTCAGACACTGCTCTCTGTGGTACATAATATCACTAGGTGACTGCACCCTGCAAGTACCCAGAAATTGTTTCTAATTATTGTCAGAGGCACATCAATTACCAATAGAGCCTCCAGGCAACCCTCCTCATTGCTCTGATGAGAAACATGTTTTACTTCCACTTCTTCTGTCAAGCCTCTCAGCTCCCTACACATTTAATTGTTCTGTCTTGGCTGTGGGCCTGTTTTCCGTACCCTCCTCTCTGAACTGTGCCTCTCATGGCTAAGTCTGCATCTGTGCTCACCTTCCTTGAGAAGCTCCTCAGCACCTACCAAGAGCTCATTCTGTCCCTTCAGAAATGCTGGGACTCTGGTGACCTAGATACCTGATAAAACTGCTTCAATTAAAAAGCTATCCATACTCACTCTGCACCAGGTACTGTGGTAAGTGCATTTCAGACATTGCCTCATTGAATCCTCAGAACAACCCTGTGAAGGAGGTACAATTATTATCCCCATTTTACATTTGGGAAAACTGAGGCAGAGAGAGGTTAAATAATTTTCTGAGTCACATAATTAACAAGTGGAGTCTCTGCAACCATTCAGATGTCTTCTCTTCATTCCTCTGGAGCCCCTAAGTTGGTGGGTAAGTTGAATGTCTTCCTTTCTGTTCATCACCACTTCTAAGCCATTGTCCCCCTTGGTCCTTAGTGCAGTCATCTCCTGACCTCGCTTTCCCCTGACCCATTGCTTGAAGACGTCAGTTTGGTTGAACCCCTTCCAAAGCTACTTATATTGTAATTCTTGGTGCTTTCAACTCCCTTCTAGACTTCATGGAGTTGGGCTCCAGTGGGGCATTACTCACATAAAATCAAGAAAGCTGACCCCAGAGATGTACTGGACCTGCAGGGAGATGCACCTCCCAGAGTGCTGGCTCCCAACTATCTTGCCCCTCTCCCCCGGTGATTTTGGTTCTACTCTGCCTTCACTAGCATCCCAAGTTCATGCCCCTGCCTGGTCATCATCAACAACTACAACTGCAGCTGCACCACGTTTCGCCATCTCCCTGTCGGACCTCCGCCTTCTCTTACCAGCTCACCCTCCCTACGGTCTGCCAACTCCAAAAATTCTTGGACCACACAGAGACCTCCAAACCATTGTTCCTGGAACCTTTTCATTGTCTTTCACTCCCTTCATTCCCTACTTCTCTTCTTACCTTGTTTAGATTGCATGGGCCGTGATGTGTTACTCACTGCACACACCTTCAGCGGCCTCAACCCTCTCTTCCTTTGTCATACTCAGCTGACAAAACCCTTGGCCAGCTCTCCACTTCTCCATGCCTGTACATGAACAGCTAAACATGCCCAAGAAAACAACCGTGCTGATGGGTCTCACTTTAAAGTTATCATCACAAACTGCAAGTGAGTCCTTAGTGTAGCCTGGCAGCCTACTGTATTTCCCCAGTCAACTCATTCTTCCAGGACTATTTCACATCTTCCTTTCTCTCTTCAAATCTTCAACACATTCTTTTCCTCCACACTCTCAGCTGATAACTTTGCTTCCTACTTCATTGAGAAAATTGGAGCAATTAGAAAAATAACTGCACACGTTTCTACCCTCACATCTACCTCTCTTTCTACACTGTGTCCATTTGTTTACCTTCACTCCTGCTGCTCTGGATGAACTGTGTATTTTCTACCAAAAGCTAACCCCACCACTTTGCACCAGATCCCATTCCCTCATGCTACCCAAGGACGTTGCTTCATCATTATCTATTTTCCTTCTCTACTGAATCAGAATTAGAATAATGTGAGAATAATTAATAACACAAATTAGAATAACATCAGAATAACGTGATGCTATTTCTCCAGTCAAAACCATAAATAACAAGAGCAACAACAAATTTCCTTGGATTCCACCTCTAAGTCAAACTACTCCATTTCTTTCCCCCTTTCAGCAAACTCCGGAAATCGGTTGTCCTTTCTCTCTCATTCTTCTTGTCTTCTCTTGAAGACATCTCAAGTAGGCTTTTGTTTCCTCCATAGCATCTCTATAATATTCTATCTGGAATATCATACATTTACTTGTGTATTTATTTGCATTTCTACACCTTCACTAGGACCGAAATTATAGGAGAACTTGAAATGGCTCTTTCCTCGGCATCTAGAAGAATCTCGGGTTCACAGTGGACACTCCCTTTCTTTTTGAGTGGATGAATGAGTTTGGGATTTAAACTCATGCAGTCTGGCTCCAGTGTCATTAAGTCAGAATGGTGGAAGAGGGGCATCCTTCTCACCAGGGACTCCAAGAACTATTTGAGAATTGGTAAGGTTGGAAGTCTCCCCTAGTAAGGGCAGAGCCAAAAAAACAAAAGCTGTTTATTATAACCCTATCTTGCCCCATCTCTGGTAGGCTGAGAAACCCGCGTTGCATGTCTGTGTTACTGTGAGGGCTGTAAAACACCCCTGAGAAGATGTGATTTAACTTGACTTGTAACTACATCCGCGGGTACTATAGGCTTCTTATCAGTCTTGTGTTGGTTTGTTGGCTTTTTCCTTTAACTCACTAAATTCTATTTTAACAACCATGTGCTCACTCCACCTCCTGCTCCTGCCCTAAGGTATTTTCCTTATCGGACACACCTGTGCTTATCCGCAGGTAAATCTGGGCCCATGTAGAGTGCAGTCTTGCACTGCATAATTGGTAAATGTGTCTGCAGCACAACTATCATCACAACTGCTATCTGCGCAGGCAGAGCCGGATGGAATCAGATCACTCATTGGTCTACTGAAGTAAGGGTGGGCTTTTTAGCCTTGCTTTCTCTTAAAAACGAAACAAACAAATCAAAAGACTAACTATTCTTTTTTTTTTTTTTTTTTTGCATTCACCTAGACTATTGTAACAGAACTTGCATGAGAAAACCACTTCTTTCTGACCCCTGTAGTGATCAACTGATGCCTTCAAGAAGGAAACCTGATTGCCCTCATCTCAGGCTGAGTCTCTGTTTTATCAACCACAAAACGACTCAACCCTTTTTTAAAAGCCAGCTGTGACCATTGACTCTGTGACCTCCTGTGGTGGTGAATTCAGTTTAAAAAATAATAATGAAAAAATAACAAAGCTTATTGAAGCTATTATGCTTCAATGCTCAACCCTTTGGGGTCTGAAGGAAATAAAGCAAGTTGGCCAGACCTGAGGAGTTGATGATACACATTTTCCTCCCCCAGAAGCGTCTTGTAACTTGTCCCACACCAGCAGTGACTTCCCAGTATGGCGTTTCTGCCCGCTGCTCCCCATCAGCAAGAGCGTGCTGACACACGGGCTGATGAGCAGCACCGAGACTTATGGAGTGTGTCCTTCCTGCCTCAAACCTCACAGCCTGTCATCCTCTGTTGTCACACGCTCTTGCTCATTCGCTCGCTGCTCACACTAATCTTGAAGATGATCAAAGAAAAACTCCACTGACTCACCCCTGCCTGGACCAGCACAGGGATTGGTCAAGCGTGTGCATTAAATATCACCAGATTCTAATCTATTATTTTCACCCGCTCGCTTGCTCACTCACTTGCACTCTCTCACTTCCTCTCTTTCTCTCTTTTTTTTTTTTTTTTTTTTTTTTTTCAAAAAATAAATAAATGAATTCTGGGTTGGCTGAAGATTTCAGCAATGTGACTGCTGTGCAGATGGATCCTGCTGAAGCTGGTGCTGGCTCTCTAGGGAGTAGCATGAAATGCTGGTTTTCAAAACCTGAGCAGCGTGTAAATGGCAGCTAAAAAGGAAATGCAGATTGGTGCTGAGTGTTAATTGTCTCTTCCTCTCTTCTTCACACACTTCAGAGACTGTGTGGTGGCAGGAGACGGGAAAGCAGGCCTGCCCCCTCGTGGGGTAGGCTTTTTTTTTTTCCCAAGCTGGACTGAGAGAATAACAACACCTAGAGTCCAAGTCAAAACATGGAATGGTTTTTTTTTTCTTTTCTCTTTTTTTTCAAGTTTTCATCTGATGAAAGTCAAGGAGGTGGCACTGAGCTTGTAATGAAAGTAAGAGTCTGCTGAGAATGAGTCGATGAGATGTGACACAGAAAGGGGAAGCAGGATGTCTTTGTTTTGAAATGACAGGCGATAAGCTATGGGGGTGCCTGGTGAGATTTTAGTCCATAACTAGGTAGCAACCTGTCAAATGCAGGCCCCTTAAATGCATCACAAAAATTCTCACTTGAGATGATTTCAATTCTAGCTCTGCGTGTGTGAGTGTGTGAGTGCATGCATGCACACATAGCAAAACATAATTGAATGCCAAAAAACATTGCCATGTCCTGTTAAGGGTACAATTGTAATCACCCTGGAACGGGACCTCTAATTCCCTCCATTGCGTTCCTCACTTAGGCAGTGACAAGGTCAAGCTTATGACCATAGCCTGGGCTTGGAGCCATTTATTTTCATCCCTGAAGACTCATGTTAGCTTTCTCCCAAGGTGTTAATCAAGCAGAATCTTGATTGATTGTCTTTTCTTTTTATGTTTTTGTCTAGATGAAGTGGGGTCATTTGAATTTGTGCAGTTTTGAATAAGATGGGGGCAAAAGAGAAGCAACCGGGAAAATTGACTATCTGTTGGCAAGGAGAAGACTCTGGAAGCCTTTTTTAAAATATGAAATTTCTGTGGCCCACCTGAGTCATTGCAACCTGTACCTGCTGATGTTTCATTTCTCCAGGTGTTTATGAAAAGGCTGTGACTCACTGCTGTTGTCACATGGTGCCAACATCACTCCAGCTTGCCATTTGGAGACAAAAGATAAGCAAGCACAAATGAAAACACGTTATTGCCTGGATCCATTCTCACCTACATGGCCAGGAATGTGAAGGTGAGCTGGTCCCCACCCCTGCGCTTCACCAACAAGACCAAGGAGAGTGCAGTGGATGCTTTCCAAAAACATTGCTTCCTACTACTGCTGTTTGCCATGGAAGTAAGGAGTCTGCTGAGAATGTTCATCTCAGGCTGAGCCACGTGTTTCCCATGGCAGCCTCTCTTGGCACCTGTTCCTAACCAGCATCTCCTAACAGAGAGGGAGCTCAGCCTGAAATGGGCTGGATCTTGCTCCAAGCACCAAGTATACTCGCTTAAGCCATGGGAGAAGAAACAAAGGATGTCCTTTCAAGGAATTGCCCAGAATGCCAGCTGGGGGAGGAGACAAGTGGGGTGGACCATCCTGGGTGGCCCCACCCCATGAAAGACATTTCCTGACTAGAAATGGGGCTCACATGTATGACACACAGTACTGGGCAGCCAAGTCTCTCTCCTTAGAACCACTCTGACTCCAGTCACTTGCCCAGCCACCTTCTATTGATAGTCCAATTCCCCAAATCTAATTCCTTCTGCAGAGGGCAGTGGCCCCCACATGCAAGTCATCTTGACAGAGTTACCATGAAGTAACTACTAATAAAAGGGAATAGTGGTGATTGCTATTGAAGACAATGTTGGCTAATGGGCTCTAAAGCATGACTTGGTCTTCCCAGGCCTGTGTGCAGGGGAGGGTCTCTCCCCTGAGGGGAACCCCCAAAATAGATGTTTATGGGCTTATACCTGCTCTCCACAGAGGTAGAATGAAATGGAGCTGCCTTTTTTGTGTCAACATTAACTTGATTCCAGTGGTATGCTATGTGCAAGTGAAAAGAGCCTCAGGCAAGGTCTCAAAGCTGCTTCAATGTCACTCACTACCTGCTGGAATGCAGAAGGACACTGTTGTCACAGAGACTCTGCCTCTGTTCAGTGACAGCTGGCAGACTCATCCAACTGGCTCACATGTAGCCTGGCTCCAGCTTGACCATGGCAACCAAAAGGGAAGACAAAGTCGCTGCTGTTTGCTTGGCCCTTCCCACAGGTAACTGAAACAGAACCCTTTTAAACAAGTTCTCCATATCTATGGGACAGAAATCAGAAGAGAGGCTGCTGGCAGAACAGAGAGGGAGAGGGAGTTGGTTGAGAAGAGACATGAAGTGATGGAAATGTTTCCAGAGCAATGTGAGTGTCTGCATCAACCTGTGCAGTTAGGGCCTGTGCATTTCACTGCAGGTCAATTATACTTTCATTATAAAAAGCTATTCTATTTCTCATATAAAAGGCCAAGAGAGAGGCAATTCTAACATTCCTCACCTCCAAACTATCCTTCTGGTACCAAGTGAAAAGGGGCAGCCCAGAAGTTCCATTCCTGGCTCTGTGCGCAGTGGCTGATCACACCCAGAACTTGGAATGCAAATGCCTGCATCTGATGCCCCGCCCAAGGCCCACCAAGCCTGTGACGTTCAGAAACGTCCCTGATCTCTCTGAGGCTCTGTTTCTTCATCTGTGAAATAGAGGGTAGCGATCCTTGCCTGCCCTAAAAGACCACTGCAGGAAACAAAAAAATAAAATAAAATAAGGTTTTTATAAACTGGGAAGAGCTGCAGGAATACAGATTGTACACCATCTCAAAAAGATCATCATTTTTTAGACACATGCCTGAAATTGACAAGTTCCTCGGTGTGGTGTTAAAATTCCAATAGGAAAATCTGCTATGAAAACCTCCATAAACAAGATATTATTAAATAATCATAAATAGTGGTATGAATTTTACTTCACAGCACCCAGGTGTGAAATAATGTTATATCTCTTTATTTCTTTAATCATATTATCTATTTTAAACCTCCATTGGCCTGAAAGGGAAACAGTTCATATTCAATCAGTTAAAGGGTACCCCAATCAATTTCAAGCATAGACATTGCCATCTGATATTCTCAGATTAATTATGCTCTGCAGGACTAGAAAATACACATTCATTATTCTTCTCATCACCATCCCTGTAATGAGGATGGTAAAGACAATGAATGGTAAAGACATATGTGGGTGTGTGGGTGTAAACATAACATATATAAAACATATACACATACATATATAAACATAATGTGTAAGCATTACATTAGCAACATCTCCTTCAGCATCTAGAGCCCTCCAACCCATAGGTTACAGTACAACTGGTGGGGAGAGGACTTAATGGATGTGACTACTGTCAAGAAACTTGTGAGGGAGGAGAAAAACCCTCTCCATTATTGTAGACAAACAAAAATGCTCTCAAGTTGAGTGTGATGAGGGGGCTCAAAAGCATGACATAAAAAACTCTTTTTTTTTTTCTGAGACAGCGTCTAGCTCTTGCACCAACGCTGAAGTGCAGCGATGGCATCTTAGCTCACTGCAACCTCGGCCTCCTGGGCTCAAGTAACTCTCATGCCTCAGTCTCCTGAGAAGCTGGGATTACAGGCGTCTGCCACCACGCCCAGCTAATTTTTGTATTTGTAGTAAAGATGGAGTTTCAGCATTTTGGCCAGGCTGATCTTAAACTCCTGACCTCAGGTGATCTGCCTGCCTCAGCCTCCCAAAGTGCTGAGACTACAGGCGTGAGCCACCATGCCCGGCCAAACAACTCTTAAAGTAACTTGAATTGAGAGCTGTTTTCATTCATTGGAACAGCTGCCAATGTGAAAAAGAAGCAGAGCAATGTTAGGCTTTGTTGGAAGATATTTCCAACAAAACTGAGCAGCAATGAAATAGGTTCTTTGCAAGGGTGATAGAAGTTCTTCAACACTGTAGAGCTTCAAGAAGACTGTGATAAGATAATATAATTTGGACTAGAGTTCGTCTACCTTCAATGCTAATTGTTGATCATTTTGACACTAAAGAAGAGACTCATTTGACAAAATGTCTCTTCTTGGCATTACCAGGTATGTGTAAGAGTAAATTGCCCTGAGATAGAGAAACAAAAGCACAGAGGAGCCTTACAATGGGCCAGCAGGTAGGATTTAGACTGTTCTGGATGGACCAGTGCTCCCACTGGGAGTGTGCCTGGCCAACTCAGGCAAAGTATCTTAAGAGGCTGTGGTTACGTGGGCCCAAGCTGAGCTGTTGTCAGTATCCAAAGAGTCCAGTCTGGTGATCTGAAGAACAACAACAGGAGACTCTGGACAGCAGACAGGGTCTATCCCTGATCTGAGATTCAAAATAAAGTTACAGTTATAGCCAGGAGTAAGCATGCTAATAAGAAACCCAAGCAATGGTCTTTAACTGTTTCATATTCCATATCCCTTTGAGAGTCTATGAAAATTACAACCCCTTTCTGCAGGAAAAAACGCGCATTTGCACAAACATACATCATCGTGCCTGTAGTTGCAAAGTCTTCTTGGAACCCCATGTAGTCCATTCAAGAACTACAGGTTCAGAACACCATGCACCATCAATACTCGTTACTGATGTTGATGATGATAGATTGGCTTTCTTGTATGAATGAGTGCCCAAAGCCTGATAAATGAACATTGTGGTTTTAATCCAGAAAATTCTAAAGTAGGAAGAAGTCATAACCTATTTGTCCCTCTCCCTAGTACCCTTCTGCCCGATGGAAGAACTTAGGGAGGCCGGAGAAGAAGTAGGGATATCTCAAAATAGCTCTTCTGTGCTCCTAAAGGAAATCAGTCATGGCTGAACTCCATGACTCACAAGAACAATCCAAAGATCAGTACACAAAAATATTTTCAATAAACTACTCATAACCACAGTCAGGCTGACTGTTCCCATCTCCAATTTAATTCCTTCTTTAGGCTGGCCCATGACTGCTGTGCCCAAACAGGCCCACAGAGAGTACTTGCTCCATGATCTTCTGTTAAAATGTCTTTGCTTGGCATCTAAACCAATTTAATGTTCTTACATAAAAAGTGGTAGACATGAAGTGTTAGTTATCTGTTTTGCTGCGTAACAAATTACCTCAAAACTTAGCAGCTTAAAACAACAAATATTAATTATTTAATTAATGTTTTTTATAGGTTAAGAATTTGGGCACAGCTTAGCCAGATGCCTGTATCCCAAGGTGATTCACAAGGCTATGATCGAGGTGCTGACCAGAGCTGTAGTCTCCTGTGAGGGTTTAACTAAGGGACGATTGATTTCTAAGTTCCTCAGATAGTTGGTAAAATTCAGTTCCTCACAGTCTTCTGGACGGAACACCTCACTTCTTCACTGGTTGTTGGCTGGGCAGAGGACTCCTTCAGTTGCTTGCCACATGGGTCTCTCTATTATGTTGCTCACAATGTGGCAACTAGCTTCCCTCAGAGCAAACAAGCAAGAGAATGAAAAAGAGCAAGCAAGATGGACGTCACAATCTTTCATAGCCTAATCTCAGAAGGGGCATCCCGTTTCTTCTGATGTATTATATCCATTAGAAATGAGTCATTAACATTGACCTCACATCCCAGGGGAGGGGATTACATGAAAGCATGAGTTTCAGGAGGGGAGAATCATGGGGAGCCCTCTTAGAGATGGCCTACCACATGTGGATTCAAATCCCGGCTCTGCCACTTATTGTAGGACAAGAAACAGCCTCTCTCAGCCTTGATTTTCTCCTCTGTGAAGCTAGAGTAATAATGCCCAATTTGCAAAGTTGTGATGAAAATTAAAGATAATAAATATAACTCTTACAACTCAACAACAAAAAATGACAACTCAATTTAAAAACGGTCAAAGCACTTGAATAAGCATTTCTCTGAAGAAGATACACAAATGGCCAATAAGCACATGAAAAGATGCTCAACATCATTAGTCATTAGAGATATGCAGATCAAAGCCACAGAGATACCACTTCATAACTATTAGGATGACTGTTGCTTTAAAAAGGAAACAATAAGGAAAAACAAATGTTTGTGAGGATGTGGAAAAAAATGGAAGTTTGTGCATTGCTAGTGGTGATATAAATCGTATAGCCCTGTGGAAAACAGTTTGGCTATTTCTCAAAACATGACCCGGCAACTGTACTGCTAGGTATATAGCAAAAAGAATTGAAAACAAAGACTTGAACAGATACTTATAAGCCAATGTTGATAGCAACATTATTCACAACAGCCAAAGATGATGCTATGGTTTGAATATGTTTCCCAAAGTTCATGTGTTAGAAACGTAATCTCCAGTGCAACAATGTTGAGAGGTGGGATCTTTAGAGATGATTAGGTTACCAGGGCTCGGACTTTATGAATGAATTAATGCTATTTTGCAGAGTGAGTTATCTAGAGAGTAGGTTACTGAAAAAAGAATTAGGCCCTCTTTCTCTCTCTAAGTGAAATAAATCAGACACATAAGGACAAATATTGTATGATTTCACTTATATGAAACATCTAGAATAGACAAATTCACAGAGATTGAAAGTATATGAGAGATTACCATGGACTGGGAGAAGGGAATAATGGGGAGTTATTGTATATTGGATACAGAATTTCTCTTTGAGATGGTGAATTGATTTTGGAAATTGTGACGGTTGTATAACATGGTGAATTTAATGTCATTGAATGAACACTTTAAAATGATGAAAATGGCAGATTTTAAGTTATATATGTTTTACTATAATTTTAAAAAATAATGAATATTGCAGATGCTCAACAAACAATCATACCATCAGCAGAAACCCATGAAAGCAATAGTTTAAATGCCTTGGACTGTGTGGCCTTGCCAGATATGGGATGTTAAAGATAACGTGGAGAGGATGAGGGAGGTCAAATTTTCTTCCACCAATAGTTTCTTTCTTGCTTGGCATTTCTAGGATACCACATTTTCCATAAACACTTAGCTCTAATCTGAGAAGAAACATGGGTGAGATTACTATATTCCCTATCATAGTTTGGGGAATACATGCTTATAGTTTCAGATAAAACTTACACGAAAGCAAATTTTGCCTTTTCAGCTCATCTCTTTTTCACCTCAGTTCCCCTCAAAATTTGGTGTGATCTCACAAAATGTTTTAAAATTGCTCAGCTGTTCTTCTATGATGGCTACTCTACACTAGCAGCTCTGGCCTTGAAGCCAAGTACCCTGGAGCTTGGAGCCCAGCTCTGAAGCTTCCTGAGAGAGTGATCATGAGCTGGTTAAGTAATCTCTCTATACGTCCATTTCTTCTCTGCAAAAGAAGGATAACAATGCCTGGCTCTTAGGATATTGTAAGGTATAAATGAAATAATGCATATGAAAGATTTAGAAGTGGCCTGGTACATATCAAAGTGAGCAACAAATGGCAGCTAATATGATTTTAGAGCACTATCAATCACTTATCAAAGCTCATAAATATCTGTGGAACTTAAAACGAGAGAAGAATTATTTAACTTTAGTTTCCAAGTATCTGATGAATAAAATATATCATTTACCATATCTTCATTCAAACGTTTAATGTATGCTTCCTGTGTGAATGCCATCCTACTTACGCAGTCTTGCTTCGTTCCTGTGATAGTGAGGGCAGGGTCGGGAGGTGTGAATTGGATAATAGCCATGATTGAAGTCACTGTGAGGACTGGATGAAATTCCTAGAGCAATTAAAATCTTCTCGGTTCATTCTAGCGTCCAGTTCACCTTATAAACAGTTTTGAAAAGTCAATGTCTTTAAATAGAGCACAGTGATTCTGAGAATAAATAAAGAAGCATAGTCAAGACTAGACTTACAAAGACCAAGACTGTTCTATCACTCCTGGGTAAGAAATAAGACTCATCTGTGTTGTGTGTAGGACAATCCATTTGTGCTAGTTTAGTATAGTTAGACTAGAAGGAAAAGGAACACCTGTTCCAATGTTGTGACAAATCAACAGGTAGCCTTTTCCTTAAGATTATAAAGAAATAGCAAAAGAAATTTGCAAATATGAACATGTGAATTCACCTAGCTTCTGAGGGCCTGCCATGAGTCTTTCCACCTTGGTTTAAATGTTTTCTACAGGAATAATTTGAAATTGGTTTAAAACATGTATTGTGGTAGCCAGTTTCTTGTGCTGATTGCTTCATATTAGCTTATTGCAATCAAATAATTGCTTTTCTTTTAAAATCTTCTAATATACTATCCATTATTCCTCCCACCAAAGCATTCTGAATTAAAGACATTTGACAGTACTTACCCTAACTTTTTAATTCCTTCTCCTCAGAATGCAAAATATATCTTCTTATACCATAGAGAAAACCTTCTTTTAATTCATTCATACAATGAATTCAATAAATGTTTGTTTATGCAACCTATAGCTATTGAGTGCCAAGGAGAAAAGAGTGATATATTCTCCCTCCACCACCCCTCTTAATAAGTATAGAGGTAATAATATGAAGGAGGAATGATCATCAAGCTCCCACTTGAATTCCAGTGATAGGCAACTGACTATTTTTGAGAGTTCAAACTCAGTGTTGACAACCTTATTAGAAAGTTATTTCTCGTAACTTCACTGAGCTGAGTATAGAAGAGGAGGCTTGGTTCTAATATAACATCTGGTATATGTTGCCCTGTCAGGCAAAAATCAAAAACATTGCCAAGGTCATCCCAATTCAAATGTAGAAGAGACATACTTTGGCACAGAGGTAGAATTCTCTACAGTTTTCTCCTGGCTCCAGCTGCCTTTCCATTCCCTTGAGACTTCAGCGTCTCTACACTAGTAACATGGATTTCCAATATAACTAAACTTAACAATTTATACTTCTTCATTTTGGACTGAAGCATTGAGAAAGGAACAACCACAGTCTCTTAAAAAACCGATTCAAACTCATATTTTACAGTAAGCTAATAATTGTCAAGCATAAGTTAACAACCTAAAGATGAGTAACCAGAGAAAAATTACTGAACATTTATAAAGTCTCTGCAATTAAAAAGAAAGAAATTTGCCTCCAATTTTAGCATGCCAAAGCAAGGTCCGACCAGACTGATTTTCCTACAGATAACAGCTATAAACTTTGCACAAAATATAAGAAGTAAACTATCTGAAAGCCCTGGACAGTGAACAAAAGCAGGTAGATTCTGGAAGAGTATTAAAACTTGTAAAAAATGAATAGGCCCATGATGAATTTCCCATTTTTCAAATGGTATTGAGCAAGCTGCAGTCAACAACTGAAGGCAAGCTGTAATCAGCAGCTGCTGAAAGTGGCTAAAACTACTAGAGAATCATAATCCATCTGGTCTGAGGAATGAGAGGACGGTCCTGGGGAAATCACAGCCACTGAAAATTAAGGAATGAATCCCAGAAAAGCAGTCAGAAAGGGGAAGCTCTAAATGCTGTGTATAAATTTTGCCTAAATCTCCGGTTGACTCCTGAACCATACCTCTGTGGAGCAAATTCCAAGTAAAGACAAATGAACTGAGATTTGAGTTGCTACCTAAAAAGCAAAGTTGCATCTTGAGGATGCCACCAGTTCAATTGCCTAATAAAACAATGCAAGTGAAATAAATCTTTGAAAGAATACAGCAGAATCCACACCTACCATTCACAATGTCCAGAATAAAATGCAAAATTACTCAACATACAAAGAATGAGAAAAGTTGACTTGTTCTCAAGGGAAAAAGAAATCAATGGAGGCCAACCCCAAGAAGACCTAAGTGTTGGATTAGCAACTGTTATAACTATACTTGATGAGGTAAAGAAAAACAATTGCAATGAATGAAACAATAAGAAATCTCAGCAGAGAAGTAAGAACAATATTTTAAAAACCAAATGTAAACTCAAGAACTAAAAAAGTAAACATTTTAAAAATTTACTGCATGGACTTAATGGAATTGAGAGGACAAATGAAACAACTCTTTAACTTGAGATAGGTTAATAGAAATTTTCCAATCTGAAAAAATAAAAATAAGAAAAAAATTGAAAAAAATGAACAGATTTCCAGAAACCCATAGGACAATATCAAATGACCTAACATACATGCAGTTGAAATCTTTAAAGGAAAAAGTATAAAACGAGGCATTAAATTTTTGAAAAATGGCCAAAAATTTCCCAATTTTGGTGAAAAACATAAATTCACAATTGCACCTTAGGAAATCCAATTATAAGCAGAATAAATACAAACAAAGCCATACCTAGCAGCATCATGGTCAAACTGCTGAATACCAAAGATGAAGAGAGAATCATTTTAAAGTTCCAAAAGAAAAAATATAAACTCAAGATTCTATATTCAGCAAAAGTATCCTTCAAGAAAGAAAGAAAATTAAAATAATTTATTTCCAGCAGACGTGCACTATAAGAAAGTATAAAGGGAGTTCTTCCTGTTGAAGGAAAATGAAACCAAAATTTTTTTTTTAGTCGTACGAAACACAGTTTTTTCTTTTTTTCCAACTTTTATTTTAGGCTGGAACATGTGCAGATATGTTATATAGGTAAATCATATGTCACAGGAGTTTGATGTACAGATAATTGTCACTTCAGTAATCAGCATAATATCCAATAGGTAGTTTTTTCATCCTCACCCAACTCCCGCCCTCCACCCTTACGTAGGTCCTGGTGTCTATTTTTTCCTTCTTTGTGTCCATGTGTAGTCAATGTTTATTTCCCACTTATAAGAAAGAGCATGCAGCATTTGGTTTACTGTTCCTGCATTAATTTACTTAGGATAATGGCCTCCAGTTCCATCCACGTTTCTGCAAAGAACATAAGCTCATTCTTTTTTATGGCTGCATATTATTCCATGGTGTATATGTGCCACATTTCCTTTATCCAGTCCACAATTAATGGGCATCTAGATGGATTCCATGTCTTTGCTATTGTGAATAGTGCTGCAATGTAAATACTCATACGTATGTCTTTACAGTAGAGCAATTTATATTCCTTTGAATATATACCCAGTAATAAGATTACTGGGTCAAATGGTAGTTCTATTTTAAGCTCCTTGAGAAATCTCCAGACTACTTTCCATAATGACTGAACTAATTTACATTCCCACCAGCAGTATATAAGCATTCTCTTTTCTCTGCAACCTCTCCAGCATCTGTTACTTTTTGACTTTTTAGTAATAGCCATTCTGACTGGTATGAGATGGTATCTCACTATGATTTTGATTTGTATTTACCTAATGATTAGTGATACTAAGTATTTTTAAATATGCTTTTTGCCCACTTGTATATCTTCTTTCAATAAGTATCTGTTCATGTCCTTTGTCCATTTTTCAGTGGGTTTGTTTTTTGCTTGATGATTTGTGAAGCAAAATCTTAAGGAAGGAATGAAGCACATCGGAAATGGCAAATGTCTGATAAATATATAGGACTATTTATTCCTCTTAATTTCTTTAGACTACATGTAACTGCTTAAAGTAAAAATAATAACAATATTTTACTAGGGTTTATAAAATGTATAGATGTAATACATATAATAACTAAAACTTAAAGGAGAGGGGAATAAATGACCTGCATAGTTAAAAGAGTTCTACATTTCATGTGACAATATTAATTCTAAACAGGCAATGAAAAATTACAGGTTTATATTATAAACCCTGTAGCATCCATGAAAATATAATATGAAGAGATACGACTAAAAAACTATTTGATCAACTTAAATGTAATTCTAAAAATATACAAACAATCCAAAAAAAAAAAAGACCAGTCTAACAGAAAAAAAATGGTCCTCTTTGAAATGTTCCGGATTCTTTTGTACTTCTCAAGAAAGAAAATTGTATCTTTGAAACTAAAACCAATAATACAGAGAAATCAATGTAAAAGAAGAAAAGACTTCAGGGAGAATTAAAAGAGGCAAATAATTATTGTGATCATTAAAAACAGTCATAAAACAAATAACAACAGATTAAATACTGCAAAAAAAACTGAAAGACAAAATTGAAAACACTGAAATTAGAGAAAACAGAAAGGGTAATAACATTTGCAGGGGGCCTGGGGATGGTACAAGAGGACAAACCTGAGAAATCTTACCTAGGAATAATAAGGATCCTGGAAAGCAGGACTGGGCAGAGGGACAAGTTGAGCTGTGATGCATCTCACTGTCTGCTTCACATGGGGTGCTATCTACAATATCTTAAGATTAAAAATAATTGCTATCTATCTTTTGTAAAAGTAAAAGTAATGCCACAGGTAACTCTTTAGTCAGAAAGGTGATAAATAATCTGAAAGTAATAACAAAAGTAATCTATTTATAAAATCTCAGATTTTATTAATGAAATCCAGAACTTGGGAGAGGAAATAGGAAGGAAATAAATGAGTGATTAATTTCTTATCCAATGCCAAGATAGTGAATACATAATTATTTCTTTCTAAATCAAGCTATAAGATACAAGCTATAAAATAATATATTTGACTCTTGACAGCAAAAACAAACTAAAAGGAAACTTTAGGTGTCACTGAACTTCAGAAAGTTATTTATTCAAAAAAAACTATTTCATCTAAAAATATGTCTTTGAAGTTGAGAAAAACAATTTAAGAAAAAACATGAAGGGGTTTAAGTGATTGTGTGAAGAATCTTTCAACATGTGCTTCTTAATGGGCACAAGTTTATGTTTCCAAGAAGTAATACTTCATCAACTGTCTTTAAGTATCTGAAGATACTACTAAGCCTAAACAACAACAGAAATATGGTTTTATTTTTAAAAAGTACTAAGTTTGAAACCATGGAGGAGACAAATAGGGACAAGCTGCTATGAAAGAGAAAATAACCTATAAAAAAGACAAATTAGTTTCCAAGGTGAAAACTAAATACATCACAGGAATACGATTAAATTTAGTAATTATGACAAGCCTAAAGAAAGTATACATGAACACCAAACATTAGTTGCTCCTCTTCGTCTTTCTGAATTATCTGAAATTCTGCTTTATTATTTCAGAAAATACTGCTTTTTCATTTCCATCAATTGCTCATATCATGCAATGCAATTGACTTCATTTTCATAGCATAAATTTCTTACATGCACTTTCAGTTTTCTCTGAGTTTCTAATTGCATTTCTTTGCTGTTGTTGCTGGTGATACTTTTCCTTTATAGAGATTTGAAAACAAAAACGTTGTTTTCACCTTCCTCTCACCAATAGTATACCTTGTACTTGCAGGTTCTTAACAACTCATTATACATCTGCCTTCTCTTTGAAGACATTCTTCATGACATTTCTTGTTTTATGTTATAATCTGGACTGCTTAATTTTAGGCCTTCTAATCAATTGTTACACTAGAATTTCTTTTTATCTCATTCAGAGATTAGTTCCAATAGCTATTAACTCTCATAATGAGGGAAAGAATAAGTCAGTCAAAACTGACTTAGAACTGACACAGATATTAAATTGGCAGGGAAGGACACTGACATCATTATTATTACTGTATCCTTTATATTTAAAAAATTCCGTAGGGGCATGCAAAAGAAAAAAAAAAAAACATTGAATTTTTAGACATGAAAATCGTGATATACACTGTGATTTGAATGTGTTCCCCAAAGTTTGTGCATTGGAAATTTAATCCCCGATGCAACAGCGTTAAGAGGTAGGCCAGGCATAGTGGCTCACACCTGTAATCCCAGCACTTTGGGAGGCCGAGGCGGGCGGATCATGAGGTCAAGAGATCGAGACCATCCTGGCCAACATGGTGAAACCCTGTCTCTACTAAAAATACAAAAATTAGCTGGGCGTGGTGGTGCACACCTGTAGTCCCAGCTACTCAGGAGGCTGAGGCAGGAGAATTGCTTGAACCTGGGAGGTGGAGAGTGCAGTGAGCTCAGATCATGCCATTGCACTCCAGCCTGGTGCCTGGCAACGGAACAAGACTCTGTCTCAAAAAAAAAAGAAAAAAGAAAAAAAGAGGTGGGACTTTTAAGAGCTAATTAGGTCATGAGGGCTCTGTTCTCATGAATGGATTAATGTTTCTATCACCAGAGTGGGTTAGCTATCTTGAAAGTGGTTTAATTATAAAAGCAATTTGAGCCTCCTCTTGATCTTGCCCTCCCTTCCGCCTTCGCCATGAGATGACATGGCTCGAAGGTCTTTGCCAGATGCTTGTGCCACACTCTTGGACTTCCCAGACTCCAGAACTGTGAGCCTATGAAATTTGAGCCTATGAAACTGTGAGAATATGAAATTTTCTTTGAGATCCATCTGACAAAAGATATAAAAGACCTGTATTCTAAAAACTAAAAAGCGTTGCTGAAAAAGCACTGTGAGCCAAACAAACTTCTATTCATTATAAATTGTCCAGTCTCAGGTATTCTGTCATAGCAGCACAGAATGGACCAAGACAATATGGGAGATGAAAATGTTGTTGGATGGGATTAATGGCGTATTAGACATCACAGAAGAAAAGATTAGTGAATTCACATGAAAACAAAAACTATCAAAAATGAAACTGTAAGAATTTTTAAATTCTGTATAGCAGGTATAATGTTTTGCTGGGCATGGTGGTTCACATTCATAAACCCAGTGCTTTGGGAGGTTGAAATGAGAGTATCACTTGAGGCCAGGAGCACAAGCCAGCTTAGGCCACATAATGAGACACTGTCTTTACAAAAAATATATTTTTTAAATTAGCTTGGCATGGTGGCGTACACCTGTATAGTCCCAGCTACTTGAGAGGCTGAGGTGGGAGGATCACTTGAGCCCAGGAGTTTAAGGCTGCAATAAGGTATGATCATGCCACTATATTTTGACCTGGGCAACAGAGCAAGACTTTGCCTCTAAAAACACAAAAAACATATTTATATGTTTTATAAATAAAGTGTAGATGTATGTATATATTTATTTCTCTATAGATATTTATCTATAGCTATAGAGAGACTGAGAAATAAAAGCTAGCCAATTAGAAAGAAATAAAACTGTCATAATTTTCAGATGACATGGTAATCTATGTATAAAATCTACACCAAAAAATCTACCCAAAAAATCCTACCAGAACTAAATAAGTAAGTTGCAGAACATGAGGTGAATCTATTAAAAGCAATTGTGTTTCTATATACTAGCAACAAGCAATTGGAAAGTGAAATTATAAAACAGGCTGAGTGTAATGGCTCACACCTGTTATCCCAGCACTTTGGGAGGCTGAGATAGACAGATAGCTGGACATCAGGACTTCGAGACTAGCCTGAGCAACATGGTGAAACACTGTCTTTACAAAAAGTAGAAAAGTTAGCTGGGAGTGGTGATGCATGCCTGTAGTCCCAGCTACTTGGAAGGCTAACATGGGAGGATGACTTGAACCCAGGAGGGTGAGTGAGCTGCAGTGAGCCATGATTGTGCCATCGCACTCTAGCCTGGGAGGCAGAGTGAGACTCTGTCTCCAGAAAAAAAAAGAGGAAAAAAAAAAAAAACAACAGAAATTATGAAACAACATCATTTATAATAGCATTAAAAATGTGAACTTATCTTAGAGATACATCTGACAAAAGATATAAAAGACCTGTACCCTAAAAATTAAAAAATATTGCTGAGAAAAACTAAGACCTAAATAAATAGATACATTTTTGTTTATGTGTTAAAAGATTCAATATTTATTCATATAGAAGATCTATATGACTTGATCTACAGAATTAATGCAACCCAAATCAAACTCTGCAGACTTTTTCATAGAAAGTAACAAGCTGATTTTAAAGTTCATATGGAAATATTAAGGACTTAGAATAGCCTAACAACTTTGAAAAACAAGAACAAAGTTAGAGGTCTGACATCACCTCATTTGAAGACATATGTAGCCACAGTAAACAGGACTGTTTAATATCGGTGTCAAGATAAACAAATATATTCATGGCACAAAAGAGGAGTCCAGAAATGCACCTACATACATATGGACATTCATTTTCAACAAAGTTGCAAAGGCAATTCAATGGTGAAAGAATAACTTTGTCAATGAAAGGTGGTAGAAAACATGAAAATTCTTACGTAAACATACGAACTTCAATCCACATCTTGTACTATAAATAAAAACTCAAAAGAAATAATAGAATTAAGTGTAAAACCTGATAATACTAAACTTTTAGAAGAAAAACATAGAAGAAAATATTTGTGACCTTGGGTTAGGCAAAGATTTCTTATGAGACACCAAAAAATAATCCATTAAAAAGAAAGTATTAATAAATTGTACTTTATTAAAATTTAATACTTATTGCCCTTTAAAAGACAATATTAGCCAGATGCAGTGGCTCATGCTTGTAATCCCAGCGTTTTGGGAGTCTGAGATAGGGAGATCACTGGAGGCCAGGAGTTCAAGACCAGCCTGGGCAACATGACAAGACCTCTTATCTACAAAAAAAAAACCCTTTTTTTAATTGGCCAAGTGCACCTATAGTCTTAGCCACTCAGGATGCTTAGGCCAGGGGATTGCTGAAATCAAGGAGTTTGAAGTTACAGTGAGTTGTGATCATGCCACTGCACTCCACCTGGACAACAGAGCAAGAATTTGTCTTTAAAAAAATAAAAAGTAAAAGACTATTAAGTGCATAAAAAGACAGACATAGGCTGGATAAAATATATTTACAAAGCTTATATTAGATAAAAGACTTGTATATAAAAAAAAAAGACTTGTATTTAGAATGTACACTGGACTCTCAAAACTCAATAACAAGAAAACAAACATCCAATATAAAACGGGGAAAGGATTTGAATAGATACTACACTAACACGAAGACATGGAGATGGCAAACAAGCACAAGAAAAGATGCCCAACATCATTATTCATTACAGAAACGCAAGTTAAAACCACAAGACATATGTCATGTCTATTAATATGACTAAAATTTAAAAGACTGGCCATACACGTGTAAACCATACAAGGTTCAGTAAGGATGTAGAGCTGGAACTTCTAAATTAGTATAGCCGCTTTAGAAAACTGTGTGGTCCTGGTTTATGCCTGTCACAGGACCCAGTCGTTCCACGCCTCAGTATTTACTCACAAGAAAAGAAGCATATATCCAACCAGGCATGATGATGTGAGTCTGTGTTCCCAGCTGCTCGGGAGGCTGAGGCAGGAGGATTGTTTGAAACCAGGAGCTGAAGGATTCAATTAGCTATGATCATGCCATTTCACTTAAGCCTGGGTGACAGAGTCAGACTCCGTCTCTTAAAAATAAAAATGAAAAAGTAGAAATAAAATAAAACAAAAAGAAGCATACATCCACACAAAGATGTGTGTGTGTGTGTTCATAGCTGCTTTATTTGTAATAACCCAAAACTGGAAATTGATAAATAATGGGATGCTACTTAACATTAAATAAAATGACTATTGATACAAACAACATGAATGTATACGAAATAACGAGGCCAAGTGAACAACAAAAACAGAGCACATAACACATGATTCTATTTAAATAAAATAACAATGCAAACTAATTTATAGTTACAGGAAGCTAATCAGTCTTCTACCTGCAGAGGAGGAGATAAAGGGGTGGTTAGGAGGGATTACCAATGGGCACAAGGAGACTTTTGGGAATGATTAATATGTTCATTATCTTGATTGCAGTGATGATTCCAAGTGGGCACAAACATACCAAACAGTATCAAATTGCTTACTTTAAATATTTACAGCTTATGGTTTGTGCAATTTACCTCAACTAAAAAGAATTTCTAGGGGTAATTATGATATGCATTTAGCATGACAGTCACTGCATTAGTCCTACGTTATGGATATCAATCCCTCTGCCAACGTGGCCATCCTGCTCAAAATGTGCTCTTGTTGCACAAAGACTTTCCAAAGGTTACCTAGACAGTCTTGAGTACAACAGGGATATTCCTTCCTTGGTTTTGCATACGTTTGTTTATAGAGCCTAAAGTTGCACAGCTTGGAAGTTTTGTGGATGTCTCCTTTGTTTTAACTAGACTGTGAGTTTTAAGCTTACGATCCAATCAACCGTTCTCTGCCTCAGTCTTAGTCCCACAGTATTGTCAAGCCAGATCTCCCCAACTTCTTCTTATGTAAATGGATGTTTTATATGTGAATAAGGTACTTTATAATTTTAAAGTGTCTTATAATATTATAAATATAAATGCTTTAATATTTAACCTTTTGGAATCCTAATTGCACTATTCAAGGCGGCAATATACCGGCGACGCTTTCCCACTTCAAATGAACTTTAAACCTAAAAATAAAATTATATAGATGCTTGATCACAAGGCCAATAACTTTTAAAAGTCAATTTATGTCTTATTGTCTCTATTTGCCATTTTCCGTAGCTACATAAATAATAAAGAGTACTGTGGAATTTAGTTGCTTTGCTTAGCTAAATTGTGAATAATAGAAATATTTTCATAATTTTATACATTTTACTATGTGATTTCAGACATTTAACATTTTCTCATTTTGATATTCACACTTCTGCCAGGGCATGTCAGTCATCCTTGGACATGCATAGTGAGTCAGTACAATGTCACCTAGACATCCCTTACCTGGACTAGGGCTGAATGTACCTAGCCTCAATTTTATGGAGATTTTTTTAAGTATCTCCCAGTTGTTGAAAATAAGGCAAAGCAAAACAAAAATAACTTACAGGAAATTACACTCTCCTCTTTAGAATTCAGGTACTCTATCTCAAGAAAATGTTTTACTGATATTTAGTAGCAGATTAATACCCCCTCAATGGCTTCCCTCTTCATCCACCTTTATTCTGCTCCTCCCGTTCCCCGCAAGGCCTAAAGTACTTGACAAGCCTCTGGCTCAGCCTCAAGTGGTTCCTTTTGAAAGAAAATCACTGATGAGTAGATTAGAACTGATTGGAGATACCTGCCTGGGGGAATTTCCTATGAATTGAGAGCAGACAAGCTTCGCTAAATCTGGAGAAAGTTATTTTTCCTTCACTCTTGATGACTAAGAAAAGCAGAATTTTCTCTGAACGTCAGTGACAAATGGCTTGACAGCAAGAGGCTTTGTTTTACTTAAGTGGTTTCAAAAAAAAAAAAAATCTTTGCAAGATGCCCAAGACCATGTCAGTGTTTCCCATGGAAGGAAGCACTGGTAGGAAGGGATGCAAGCCAAGACAGCATACTTGCATTCAAAGTAACAGAAAAAGGCAGGTATCAAGTCCAAGTTCATCGTGTGAAAAGCTAATGACAGAATGTACCACAGTTTTGTAAGATCAGAAAAGTTGGCATGCCCAACACATCTAGAGATGTTGAGGACAGAAACTTTAATGGAATCAGAATTTGGGGCACCCACAGTGGTTCACACTTGTAATCCCAGCCTTTGGGAGGCGGAGGTGGGCAGATCACTTGAGGTCAAGAGTTCAAGACAAGCTTGGCCAACATGATGAAACCCCATCTCTATTAAAAATACAAAAATTAGCCAGGCATGGTGGTGCACGCTTGTAACCCCAGCTACTTGGAGGGCTGAGGCAGGAGGATCACCTGAACCTAGGAGGCCAAGGTTGCAGTGAGTGGAGATCATGCCACTGCACTCCAGCCTGGGAGACAGACGGAGACTCCGTCTCAAAAAAACAGAAAGAAACAAACAAAAAATGGATTCAGGATTCAGAGGGTCCTGCTATGGTGTGCCTTCTGAAACACAGCTAGACAAAACCACCAGTTGGATGGAAACAGAATGAGGAAACTGAATCTAAAACATTGACTTACAAGACTACAAAAATCACATTTGCTGTGTTATTTGAGGATATCATTTAGGGTATGCTATCACAGTCCCAGAGGGAAGCAGGGATAGAAACCGATTGACACCTTGACAATATTTTATGAATTAAAAATCAGAACACATGATCAGACA
Source organism: Sapajus apella (assembly GCF_009761245.1). Lineage (NCBI taxonomy): Eukaryota > Metazoa > Chordata > Mammalia > Primates > Cebidae > Sapajus > Sapajus apella. Next base: position 6,842,259 of record NW_022436980.1, read on the forward strand.
GATGTGAATTTATTTATAGGATAGAACATTTTAAATTAGAACTGACCAAGAGTGCAGAATGTATAACGACAAAGGAATAGTGAAACAAGAAAATCTAAGTTATATCTACTCAGTGAATGAACATCACCAAAGAAAGCCAAATAAAACTATGTTTCATATTTTCAAACTACATGTGTATGCTCATGCATACTCAAAAATGTTAATAAATGAAAATTAAGATGTTTATTTTAATATTTCCTTTTCTAGAATTCGATATTCCATTCCTCTATGTTGTTAATGTAAGAAGGAATCTAAGTCCCATTATTAAATGCACAAAAACCCCAAGAAGGAGAGATGAGAAAAAAATATGGTTGGAATGCAAGGAAGATATGTCATCTCCTCCTCTTCCTCCCTCGCCCTCCATCCATAGGAGGTGGTCATATGCAGTAGAGATGCTCTAGGTCTGCAGAGTGGGTGAAATAGAAGTCCAGTGTAGCCCCAGTTGACTCAGGAACTCCTCTGAGAAGCAGGGAGCGGGAGCTGTCCAGACTTTAAGAGCAGCCCTTATTTAGTCAGGTCAGCCACTGTTTCTGACCACATGAATATGCCTTAACTGTTTGCTTGCCTCTATTTCTCATCTCCTTCCAGTTGTTGTACAGCTGACAACCGTAAGGAATTTAGTACAGTATTTTTCAAACTATAGGTTATGGAAGTTTCTTTGTTGTTTTTCTAAATTTCCAATCCACTTATAGGGAAGATGAAGTGGGATAAAAGGGGTGCATACACCTAAAATTTAAATATTAAGTTCAACAGAAATAAAAGTATTTTGTCAAATCGCTATCAGTGTTTCTGATGCTTACTCTCAATTTTTGTATCTACCTTATCTCAGACCCAGTAACAAAGTTTGCTTATCAGCATCAATGGATAAACCACACTTTGAAACCTGGAGATTGTTCCATTGACAATTGGAATATGCAGACATAAAATGTCATTAGTCAACCTCAAGCTTTAGGTTTGGAAGCTCAATGAATATCTGTCATAAAATAGTCATCTGGGAGAGGTGAGTGCTGCATGAACCACTGAAGGCAAATGTAATCACCAACGGAACTGAGGCTGAAGCAAAGAAAAGGACAGAGAACAATGAGGAGATGAAGAGAAATGGATTTGGAGGAGCATAGAGAAAAAATGTATCAAAATATATGACCTATTTCAGAAATAAAGACAAGCATTATCAAGGCATTGAGAAATTGACTATACAGACCCCAGCCAGACCATATATAAAAACAGAACTTTGGCCCACAGACCACAGCAGCCTACCCAGGAAACCAACCCCTTATCTACAATAAGCAACCCAGGAAGCCAACTTGCATCATTTCTCTGCTTAAACCTTAAAAGGGCTTCCATCCCACTTAGAATAAAATATAAACTCCTACACCATCTGGAATCTTCTCTACCCAGCTTCACCTTGTTCCACCTCTCTTGTCATCCACTATGCCCAGCAACACTGGCCTTTTCAAATGTGCCAATCTTGTTCCCATCTCAGGTCCTCTGCCCCAGCTGTTCCTTCTGCTAGGAATACTTTTCCCACTGACCTTTGCATGGTTGGCTGCCCCTTGTCTTTCAGATATGAGCTTATCCATGACCTCTTCAGAGAAGCAAAGAAAGCACCAAGCCTACCATAGTCACCTACTCACTGCCACCCAATTATACCTCTCTACATAATGTGCACCATTATCTGAGACTTCCTCTTTTTATTTGGTTTTATTCTCCACCTCCCTGTACCGGAGCAGAGATCTATTGGTCATGTTTATTAACTGTATTCTCTAGGCCCAAAATAGGCCTGTCATAAAATCAACTCTCAGTAAGTATTTATTGAACAAAGGAATGCATAAACAAATGACTCATTGAATTGCCAGAGACTTTGGACTCTGGTAGGTAAAACCATTCTCCTTTATCATGCCCTAACTTTAACCTAGCTCCTATACACTGTGAGGCCCAAATCAATCCCTAGCTTCTCTGGAGAGTCTTCCTTTTCTGCTCAGATGATGTGCCTTTTCATTTTCCACATACACAACCCTGAGTCTTCAAGAGATTCGTTTGGATTTGATCAGACCTACCTTGGGGTCTCTTTTCTAGTCCTGTTAAACTCTTGCCTGCTTCTTAACTTAGGCATATGTTCATGTTCTATCCTCCCAAACACATTGCTTTGTACTTCCCACAAACAGTACCATGAACATAGTGGAAACTCAATAACTAGTTGCTGAATAAATTTTTAAATGCATATCAGTTATAATTAGTATAAATATTGCTAAGTTGTGCAGGGCAGAGCCAACAACAGAACGAAGTCAAAAGACACCTCAGAGCACTTCCTCAGGTTTTCATGGATTCCCTGTTGGGGCAAGCCCATGTTTTCCATTACCCATTTACTGGTTTGCTCTGTTAAAAAAAAAAAAATTATTTTATCTCCTTTTTCCTCTCTGAGATGCATTCTGTGCTCCAAAGGCAATAGTTATGCATGGACTGGGATAACATTCACTGAGGACATGCTTATAGGCCCAGTAGGCAGCCAGCCAGCAATTGCAGCTTGAATGACATATTTTTGCTTGGCAAAGAAAGAGCTGCTTCACCACCCCAGTGCTCAAATACCAGTTCACCTGGTTGGTAAAGGCTTCTTGCTATTTTATTGAAATTATACTCCTGCAAACTCATATATATATTTGTTGCTCCCCTAGAGTTTGGTTTGTAATACTGACTCTATCTAAAGTATGTAAAAGAGCTAAAATTATGTTTTTATGAGTGAATTTTCAAAAAGAATCAGCAATTCCACAGGTTACTCCGGCTTTTTTCCCCATCTGCTGTGACAGCAGGTGTGATTTCACAAGCCCACTCCCATCAATCATCCTTTCCAACCTGTCTCTGATGCCTGACAAGGTGTTTATGTGCATAACATGGAAACCATCACTAGATCTTGCGAACAAATAAGGCTGCCTTTCAACAATACTTTGAAGGAAGACTTCCATGGAAACCTAGGTACTAGGTTTAGGGGTTCAGGTGAGGGAGCCATTCAATTGCCACAGTGCCACCTTCTTCCAGGAGTTGCAAACTCAAAGCCCTGCGGGGCAAGACAGGTATTATAAAGGTATGAAGCATCCTGGCGTCAAACAACAGGGGGTGGAGAAAACTGTGACCAAACTGAATGGTGCATGCTCTATCTAAAAACTATTTGCATTCACTTTACATAAAAATGGGCTGGCTAAACGTAAGTTTTCTACAGGCATAATGTGGCCACCAATTTTCCATCTCTATGCCTTTATTAAGTCAGTTTCCTAGTCTGCAGCCCAAATACTTAAGCTTTTGAAAGGATCTTAGAATTCATAAAACCATGGACAATTGGAGCTGGAAATGATCATAGAATTTATTTATTACAACTTCATCTTTTTCAAATACGGGAACTGAGGCTCGAAAGATTGATAAACCAGCCAAAGCATATGCAACAAGGATATAGCAGAGTTAACACAAAACTAGTCTTCTGCTCCAGGTCTGATGGTCTTTCAGCTACTTGCCATTGCTTCTCCTAATGTGTTGGCTATAATCTTACTCTTGACATGTGCTTAATATAAATATCCCCTTTAAAGATCTACTGCACTGATATTAATAACAGTAAAATGATCAAATGATATGGACTGGATTAAAATGTTACATCAACTGAATAAAAGAAAATTTAGTTATTAAAGATGATAACCATAATATAAAATGTGTATAAATATTATTTGTAACTACTTTACATAGGGAGCATGATTATGTTGAATTATCTAGTGTTATCTAATGTCTCATTTCATGCGTTTGGTCAGAATGAATAAGAGGCACAATCCATTTGCTTGAGCTACTTGCTATGGTTCTATTAAGTACCCTAATATGACTAGAACCTTATGAACATCAGCACTTTCATATAGCATCTTGAAAACATAAGAAACAGTTGGAGCCCGTTTAAGAGAAACATAGGGAAAATAAGACAGGAAAAAGGAGAAAATGGGCATTTCCAGGGATAGTGAAGCCATTCCAATGAAGCTGAGTTTTTGAACTCCCAAGAGTGCTAGTGATCCTAAACGCCCTTCTTAGATGGTCATATTTGTCCTTTTTCAAACCAACCACTTTGTAATAGTCTGTCATTTTGCTCCACTCCAGGAATGATATTTCAATCATAGCAATGCAGTAGGATATCTGAACATCAATGACAAGATTGCAAAGGAGCTGTGGAAGCAGCAAAAGCTTCATGGAATTCAAGATTATTGTCATTAACATACAAAGTTCTACAAGTCCTGTCTGCTGGGGAGAATTGAACTTTTGAGGATTAGACAATGTAACCTGCAGAAAATGGATTGCAGGCCAGGTGCTGTGGCTCACGCCTGTAATCCCAGCATAGGAGGCCGAGGCAGATGGACGGACCACGAGGTCAGGAAATCGAGACCATCCTGGATAACACAGTGAAACCCCATCTCTACTAAAAATACAACAAATTAGCTGGACATGGTGGCATGTGCCCGTAGTTCCCGCTACTTGGGAGGCTGAGGCAGGAGAATTGCTTGAACCCGGGAGGCAGAGGTTGCAGTGAGCCGAGATTGTGCCACTGCACTCCAGCCTGGGTGACAAAGCGGGACTCCATCTCAAAAAAAAAGAAAAAGAAAAAGAAAATGGGTTGCAGATATACTTTATACGTGCTGAACATCTTGGAAAACAAGATATGAAGATAAATCAGCTCCTTTGTGCTCTAGGGCAGAGATCAAATCATTATGAAGGCACTCACCCAAGAGGAGCACAGTGTGTGAACACACAAACCCCAATTTATGACAAAAATAATGATATACATTTGCAAAAAAAAAAAAAGAAGACGAAGAAAGAAAGAAAACACACGGCCTGTTCTATGATGGAATGTTGTCAACTATGAAAAAGTTAAAGTGCCTCCACTACCCCTCCATCTTATTCCCCATGATATGTGTCCCTAAATGCCTAGGGTAAAACAGTTGAAACATTTCCCACCCAGTCTAGAGTCTCCAGGCAACCTTTGAGCCTCTAGATCTTCACTTTCCCAGACATTCATGCTTCTGTCATGAAAACACTCCCACATCTCTGATCCTCCATCTTCTATACACGCAGCTCTCTGATTTCCAGAGGGAGCAATAAAAGCTAGTGGAAAAAAGGGGAGGATTTCAGAAATATGGTGGAGTAGGAAGCACCAAGAATCTGTTTCCCCACTTAGACAACAACTGCACTGGCAGAGTCTGCCTGATGTAATTATTTTGGAACTCTGGAATCTATTGAAAGTGTGCAACTTCCAGGAGAAGGCGTGGATGGTAAATTATTAAGTTTATTTTGTCGTGTCAGCTCTTAGCATAATAGCAACTACCCATTCCCTATTCTCAGTAATGTGGCATACAGCTGTGTTTGAATTCTTAGAGCAGCCTGCAGGAGCCAGAGTGGGCAAAAAGAACCTTGTCCTCCAAATAGCAGGGAACTATGATCTGATTATTGATTGCTGTTTCTGATCACAGGCATGCAGACAAATGATCATGCTACCATGGTTGTTGCAACTTCCACACTGTTACAAACCCCTCCCTGTCTGGCTGTAGTAACTTCAAGAAGATTTAAGGTGGCTCATGCCTATAATACCAGAACTTTGGGAGGCCAAGGCGGGTGAATCACCTGAGGTTGGGAGTTCGAGACCAGACTAACCAACATGGGGAAACCCTATCTCTACTAAAAATACAAAATTAGCAGGGCGTGGCGGCACATGCCTGTAATCCCAGCTACTCGGGAGACTGAGGCAGGAGAATCGCTTGAACCTGGGAGGCAGAGGTTGTGGTGAGCTGAGATTGCACCATTACACTCCAGACTGGGCAACAAAAGCAAAGCTCTGTCTCAAAAAAAAAAAAAAAAAAAAAAAAAAGAAGATTTAAAGGGGCAGTTCCTTTTTTAAAAAAAACCTATCTTTATTTTTTTAATTTCCCCCTTTTGGAAGTAAGATATTACAGACTAGGACATTAAAAAACAACTGCATATACAGGGAAAATTAGAAAGTGACTGCGCATACCTAGGGAAAGGTGCAGGTTTAGAAAAAAAACCTTAAATTTGCATGTCAGGCTGATCCTTGACACAGAAACAGTACATAACTTTTTTTTTTAAAGTAAACAAAACACTAACCAAAAAAATATATATATATGCAAACCCTGGGGAAGAGGGAGAAACTGAGTTACAGAGTTACCAAATTATTAACTTCAAATGTCTGTTTTTCAACAAAAAATTATAAGACACCAGCCTGGGCAACATTGTGAGACTTCACCTCTATAAATAAATAAATAAAATAACATTTTTCAAGCATGGTAGGCCTGTAGTCCTAGCTATTGTTTGAGCCCAGGAGTTTGAGGTTACAGTGATCTATGATCATGCCACTGCATGCTAGCCTGGGTGACAGAGCAAGCCCTTGTCCTTAAAAAAATAAAAAAATTGCAAGGCACATAAAGAAACAAAAAAGGATGGCACATTCAAATTTTTAAAGATCAATCAACCAAAACTATTTCTGAAGGAGACTCAGTGGAGACTCAGTGGCAGACAACGACTTTAAAATATCTAACTTAAAGTCTCAAAGAACTGAAAGAAGATGTGGAAAAAGTCAAGAAAACAACATATGAATAAAATGGAAGTATTAATGAAGAGATAGAAACACTAGAAAGAAACCAAAAAAAAATTCTGAAGCTTAAAAGTATAATAACTAAGATTTTAAACTTCACTAGAGAGATATAAAGACAGATTTGAGCAGGCAAGAAAGAATCAGTAAACTTAAAGACAAGATAATGAAAATTATCAGTTTGAGGTACAAAAAGAAAAATAACTGAAGAAAAGTGAACAGAGCCTAAAAGACATATGAGACACCAACATGTGAACCAACTAACACACTGTGACAGTACCAGAAACAGATGGACTAGATAAAGGGGAAGGAGAATATTAGAAGAAAAATGGCTGAAAAGTTTCTAACTCTGATGAAAGACCTAAATATAACCATCCAAGAAGCACAATGAACTTCAAGATGAACCCACACCAAGACACATTATAAACAAACTTCTGAAAGATAAGGATAAAGAGAGAATTTTTGAAAGCAGCAAGAAAGAAGTAATTCATCATATATAAGAGATCCTCAGTAAGGTTATTAACAAATTTCTCATGAGAAACTTTGGCCTATCAGGTAGTGGGCCAATGTATTCAAGATGCTAAAAGAAAAAAAACACCTGTCAACCAATAATTTTATATCGGTACAATTGTCCTTCAAAGTGAAGGAGGTCAGGTACAGTGGCTCACACCTGTAATCCCAACATTTTGGGAGATGAATGTGGGCAGATCACTTGAATTCAGGAGTTCCAGACCAGTCTGGCCAACACGGCAAAACCCCGTCTCTACTAAAAATGCAAAAGCTTAGCCAGGGGTGGTGGCATGCACCTGTAATCCCAGCTACTTGGGGAGCTGAAGCAGGAGAATCGCTTAAGCCTGGGAGGCAGAGGTGGCAGTAAGCCAAGATTGTGCCGCTGCACTCCCGCCTGGATGACAGAATGAGACCTTGCCTCAAAAACAAAAACAAAACATAAGTGTTGCCAGATAAACAAAAGCTGAGGGAGCTCATTACCACATTACCATCAGACCTCCCCTCCGAGAATATTCAAGGAAGTCCTACAAGGTAAAATGAAAGGACATTAGACAGTAACTTGAAGCTGTATGAAGAAACAAAGAGCTCAATAAATGCAAGGACCATTATAAAAGCTAGTAGTATTATTACAATAGTTTGAAACTCTACTTTTTGCTATTTACATAATTTAAGAAACTAATTCATTTAAAAGATAAAAATCATTAGTCTAAAAGCTAATACTGTCATAACTTTGGTTTGTGGCTCCATGTTTTGTTTTTTACATAATTTAAGAGACTAATGCATTTAAAATAATTATTAGTTTATGTTTGGGGTCACACAATATATAAAGATGTAATTTTATGACATCAACAACCAAAAAGAGTGAAGAAAAAATAGTAGAGGACCAGAGATTTTAACATGTTATTGAAGTTAGACTGGTATAAACTCCAATTAGAGTATTATAACTTTGGAATGTTAATTGCAAACAATATGTAGGGCATATTTGGGGGGTAAAAAAGAAGAAGAAGAAAGAAAAAGAAAAAACTTTCAGATGTTAAGTATAATCTCTATGGTAGCCAAAAAAGAAATAGCTTAGGAATATACACAAAAGGAAAGAAGAAAGGAGCTTAAACATTTCACCAGTAAACATCAACTAAACACACACAAAAAAAGACAGTCATGCAGAATCAGATGAGGGAAAGCTAGAAGGCATATAGAAAACAAATAGCAAACAACAGAAGAAAGTCCTTCTTTATCAGTAATTTCTTTAAATGCAAATGGATTAAACTACCCAATCATAAAACAGAGATCAGCAGAATGGATAAAAAACACATGATTGCTGGATATAGTGTCTACAAAAAACTAACTTTAGATTGAAAGACATGCAAAAATAATAATAAAAACAATAAAAAAGAAAACAAAGACACAAGTAGGTTGAAAAGGAAAGGATGGAAAAAGATATTCCATGCAAATTGTAACCAAAAGATAGCAGAATGGCTAGACAAATATCAGACGAAATGAATTTAAGTCAAAAAAATTATGAGACAAAAAAGGATATTATATTTAATAAAAGATTTAATACAACAAGAAAATATAGCAATTTTAAACATTAACATGCCCAATAACATATGATCAAAATATATGAAGCAAAACCTGGTAGAATTATACAATTCTGGAGAAATATACAATTCTGGAAAAATATACAATTCTCCAGTCTTGGAGAAATATGCAATTCTACATTAATAGTTGGAGACTTCAACATCCCACCTTCAATCATGGATAGAACCACCAGGCAGAAAAGAAGTAAGAAAATAGAGGATATAAACAACACAATAAACCAGCTAGACCTAAAAGACACATACAGAACACTCTACCTGACAACAATAATACACACATTCTTTTCAAGTGCACATGGAACATTTTCCAGGATGGGCCATATGTTAGGTCACAAATTGTCTATCTATCGATTTTAGAAGGCAGATATTGTACAGAAATCAATAACAGAGTAAAACTGGAAAAATCACCAATTTGTAGAAATTAAACAACACAGTGGATCAAAGAATAAAGTATAATGGAGATATAATGCTCGTGAGGATGTGGAGAAATTGGAACACTCATGCACTATTGATGGGAATGTAAGATGATACAGTTGCTGTGGAAAACGGTGTGGTAGTACCTCAAAAAATTAGAAATAGAATTACCATATGATCCAGCAATTCCATTTCTGGATGTATATCCAAAAGAATTAAAAACAGGATCTCAACGAGATATCTGAACACCTATGTTCATAGCAGTGTTATGCACAATAGCTAAAATGTGGAAGTAATTCAAGCATCATCCATAAGCAAAATGTGGCACAACTGAGTATTATTCAACTTTGAAAAGAAAATTCTGACATATTCTTCAATATCAATGAACTTTTAGAATATTATGCTAAGTGAAATAAGCTAGTCTGAAAAAGACAAATAGGATTCCATTTATATGAGGTACTTAGAGTTGTCAAAATCATAAAAGGAGACAGTAGAATGATGGTTGCCAGGGTTTGGAGAAAATGAGGAGTTATTGTTAAACAGGTAAAGAATTTTAGTTTTACAAGATGAAGAATCATGAATATGAACAGTGGTAATGGTTGTACAATGTCATAAATGTATCTAGTACCACTGAAATGTATAACTAAAATCTGTAAGATTACAGATTTCATGTTACGTGTATTTTAAAAAATTAAAAGTTGAAAAATATAAGAAAGTGGAAAATAATAAACTCTTTGTCCAGCATCTAGAGATTTAGAGATGCATCTGTTTTATAGTCTTGTTTTTCACACCATTTGTTGCTACAACTTTAATAAATATTGGTGTACCTTGTTAAGATTAAAATCCTGGATTCAGTAAGTCCAGGGTGGTGGCCAAGATTCTCCATTTCTAAAAATTTCCAAAGTGAAGTTGATGCTCCTGGTCCTGGCCCTTGGCCCATATTTTGAGGAAAAGGGTTTTATAAATTTCGCAAAGGTGATATAGATAGCATCTAGTTTCAAACAAACACACCAAATAATTAAATAGTGATTTCCTCAGAAGGAGATGGGTCTCAATAGGATTTGAGATGTGCTCCTTCTGAACACTAAATGTGCCATGTTCTAGAGAAAATGAGTCTCAGATTATCTATTACCTATTGCTAAACATTTATTTTGCCCGTGAATCTGAAATTTGGGCAAAGCTTTGCAGAGATAGCTTGTCTCTATTCCACATGGCATCAGCTGAGATGGTTCAATGGGGGACTGGAGGAGCTGCTTCCAAAATGACTCACTCACAGCTGGCTAGTTGATACTAGCTTTTAGCTGTGAGCTTAGTCAGGACAATGATCTCAGTTCTTATCCACATGGCATCTCCGTGGGTTGCCTGAGCTTTCTCATAGCATGATGACTGAACTCCAGGAGCAAGTATCTCAAGAGAACAAAGTGGAAATATATGGCATTTTTATGAGCTGGCCTCAAAAATCACATAACATCACTTCTACCACACTCTCTTAGTAGACACAGTTATGGAGGTCTACCAGATTCAAGAAGAGAGACATAAGTAAGGTTCCATCTCTTGAGGGTGGAATGGTGAGGTTCTAGAAGAATGTGAGGAATGGGGTATATCAGCATCATCATCTTTGGGAAATATAATCTGCTATATCTACCAACCCCACATCCTTTTTGAACAAATGATAAATTAACTAGAATTCAAAATTCTCTAATTCTAACTGATCCTCATTTCTAGTTACGTATTTTGGGAAATAAGGAAAGAAATATAGAAGAGATGGAAGAAATTGAGGAAAAGTTGGAAGAAATTGAGGAATAGTTAAAAGAAATTGAGGAAAAGAATAAAAGATCAGATAAGGCCAGGTGTGGTAGCACATGTCTACAGTTCCAGCTACTCATGAGGCTGAGGTGGGGAGGGTTGCCTGAGCCCAGGAGGTCGAGACTTCAGTGAGGCATGATTACACCACTATACTCCAGCGTGGGTGACAGAGTGAGACCCCCCCAAAAAAATAGATAATGATGAAGGGTAGGAAAAAACAGGAGAAAAATAGTTTGAAAAGTTAAAATAAAAGTAGAAATGGGAGATAAAATTCAAGCACAAAGAAGAATAGATGCAGCAATAAAACCAAATATCATTTATTTCCTTCCTTACTATTAACTTACTATTACTCTGCGACCAATAATGAGTGACTAGGTACAAATCTGATTGAATGAGAAGCCTCCTTCTGTTATTTGCTGCCATTCTCTGGTAGAAAGAAAGAAAGTGGTGCTCAGTATTAGACAATAATAAATTAATTGAACTATTTTTCTTTCAAAAATTTATTATAGCAGCAAAATGAATTCAAATGTAAACCCTAAGACTTTCTCAGATGGTCCTCATCATACCAGATCTCATTGGAGAGGAACAGGGGCTAAGGTTGAGAAGAAATAACCATACTGCTGGAGCACTCACTGCATTTGCCAAATTACATTTACACTTTTACCACTTGAGGCCTGATTTGAGTGAAAAACATACTAAGAGGATATTCTTCAGACCTGATCAGTATCCATGCAATTTAAGATCATCATGTTAATCAAATCTTCCAGGTCACTGTAAGGAATGCTAGTTATAATAAGACATGGAAACAAAATGTTCATCTATTCATACAGGTCCTGCAAATTGGCTCCCCACACTGCTTCATTTGGTCTCCATACTGTTCTGGTGAGAGGGAGCTCAGTGAGGGTTTGAAGTGGTGTGAGAAACTCATGTCATACTCAAAGGTTGGTGCTCAAGGCAAGGTCATTCTATGGAGCAGCATTTCAAAGGCAAGAAGAGAAAATTCCCACCACAAACGTCACATCAATTTCCTTTTAAACAAAATCAGAGTAACCGTACATATCAGAAGCTCAGTATCTCTCCACTCTTTCTCTAAACTTCCCACTTCAAGTTCAAAACATAAAGACTTTCCCGATGAAGGGCCGGCCATTGGCTAGTACATGAGAATGTTCCAGCCATGCTATTGAGATAGAGTTTCTGGAAGGAAGACGAAGAAAATGACCTACATTTTTCTTGATTTCTACCCAGGCGTATCTGTTCTGTAGGCATCCTGGAGTTCTTCCCAGAAGGCATATCTCAATGCCAGTCATGAATAACGGTTCCATTTACTTAAAAGAATAAAATTATTTGGTGTTGTATGAATGGAAAGTGTCATGTAAAAGAAGCAATTGCTAAGTCACCTATAGTGAAGTCCAGAGAGAAAGGATCACCTCATTTACCCTGCTTCTCTTCTATTTCCACACCAATCTTTCCCCATTCACCATGAGGGTCAAGGAGTCTACCAGAGAGAGCTGAGTTGGGACACAGCCGACTGCCTAGATGTGTGATTTTAGGCATGTCAGTTCATTTTCCTGTCTCTTGTTCCTACATAGAATTAGAGTAAGAGTCTATATCCATCTGTATCTTCCTTTTAATTTTGCCAAAGAAAGGCACTAAAAACATGCTGAGGAGTATCTTGCCAGCATTTATAACTGCCCTGGGAAGATAGGATATGTGTTCTCAACACAGAAAGTCTACAAATAGGTTTCTTCCTACTACATCCATGCATTATCAGGATAGCATAATCATTAGGCACAAAATCTTCAAGTGTTAAAGAAAATAAACACAGGATACTGAAAGGTAAAAACCATATTGCTGAAAGTGAGCGATATGAGGTTAACTCCTTAGAAGGCCTCTGCTTCCTTCTGCTCCCACACCAGCCTGACATTAATCCCTGCTTTTATATGTCAGACAAGCCAAGATTTAGAGGTGCATATTCTTTTGGTCCCCTTATCTAAGGGAAGAAAAGCCTGGGGTTTCACATTCAACCCAGGAGTTCTAGTCTTAGGGCATGCTCAATATACTTATGCCATATAACTACTACATTTATGCCCAGTAAATTATGGGCAACCTTGGATATGAGATCTAATCTCTCTAAGCCTCTGTATTAGTTTGCTAGGAATGCCATAACAAAATGCCACATGCTAGGTGGATTAAACAAGAGAAATTTATTTTTGCACAGTTTTGAAGGGTAGAAATCCAAAATCGATAGGTTGGCAGGTTTCGTTTATCCTGCAAGACCCGTCTCCTCGGCTTGCAGACAGATGCCATCTTCCTGTGTCCCTTCCTCTGTGTGCACATTCCTGGTGCCTCTTCTTTTTCTTACAAGGAAGCCAGTCATATTGGATTTGGGCATGCCTTACAGGCCCCATTTTTACTTAATTCACGCTTTAAAGACCTTATATCCAAATACAGTCATGTTCTAAGGTTAGGGCTTCAACATATCAATTTTGGAAGGGCACAAATTATCCCATAACAGCCTCTGTAAAAATAGGCATCATGAAGATTGATGTAAGATGCAAATAAGAACATAATTTACAAAATGATTTCTAAATCATCTAAATGATTTCTAAATATAACTATATACAAATGTATTAATATTATTGTCATTATAATTATTATTCTCTCTGACATATTATCAGTCTTCTGGGAAGTTCAAATTTTCTACCTTTGGAAGACTATACCGTAGTGTTTAAGAGAATTAGGATGTTTAGATCCAAATCCTGGGTCTGCTACTTGTCAGCTGTGCAACTTTCAGACATTATGCTAACCTCTTTAAGCTTTAATTTTCCTATCCCTAAAATAAGTGTGGTAAAAATAGTACCTACCTTGTACGGTTGTTGAAAGGATTAAAAGGGGCAACGCATTAAAATGACTGGCTATAAGTACATGCTCAATAAATGACGGTTGTGATCAATAGCAGTATTTAGACCTTGTTGATGCTGCTGCTTTCTTTCTCAGCCAGCAGAGGTCTCCATCACAGTCAAATGAGAAATAGCTTCCCCATGACTGCACTGCAGTTGCCAAGCACATCCACTGTTGGCAGAGAAAATAGCAGAAAAATTACCACATTGCCTAAAAGGAGGAGAAAAAAGAGAGAGAGAGAGAACAGGAAATGGTTAGGATTCCACGGTAAAATGTAAGATGAACAGGTGACCATAAATTAGGATTGTTTATGTTTTACTACTGACTTTCACTGATATTGTCCTTGGTTGCATCTCACTTTAGCTTGTTCTAAACCAGTTTTTAAAACAGTATATATATCGCAGAGAATCAGTAAGAATGAATTGGCAAATATTTGTAAAGTTCTCTGAAAACAAGAAGTGCTACTACGTAAACATTTAACATGTCTTACAGTATTAAGCTTATTTCATCTTTATTACCAGTTATACGCCATGCCTCAATTTTGCTACCTTTGTAATATGTTTCCTTTAACCTTCTTTTCCCAGACAGGCTTACACCTCCAAATTCAATTATCCTGTCAATTGTATTTTAAATTGTACTGATTTCCATTAACCAATTGTGGTATCAATTTGATGATCTGTTCCTTCTTCTGAACTAATCATCTTTACACCCACCAAAATCTGGAAAGGCAATTAAACTGAGGACGGTGAGAGTTATTCAAGAGAAATTAAAGCATAAAGGTAAAAAGAGTGGAAAAACTAAGATTAAAAAGAGCACTGAGGGGAAAATACACATGTGCCAAAAAGCACAGTACCAGAGCAGATAGAGACAAAGAGGAAAAGAGGAGAGCGAGGTAGAAAACGGATCCTGCTTATGCCTACTCCATCTCTCTTTCAGCACCAAGGACAGAACCTCAGAACGGCTGACCCAACCAATGCTCAGTTTAGGGTCCCTCCCAAATCCTCTACAGAAAATCGATGCATTCAAAAGCAGCTATGAAACAGGCACTAAGGTCTAATAGGAAAGCTGGAAAAGCAGCACTCAAGTAATTTCACCTTGCAGGCAAAAATGGGTGATTTCTTTCTATTCATTTGCATAGTTTCTGAGTCCTGAGAAAAGCAAAGTTTGCTTTGCTTGGGTATGCCTGCTGTCAGTAAATGGCTGCAGGAGCTGAACTGGTAAACTCCTCGGTCTCCGGAAATCAGAAGAAAATTTTAGGGTAAGTAATTTTTCTTTTCGTTTCTAATTTAGTACATAGTATTTTCCTCAATGTTATTTAATCAGCTTGGGGTTCTGTGGATCTCTAAAAATATGCATTAAAACTCAATACCCACTCTTATTTAAAAACCAAAGCCCTGAGGAAATGGTTTTGTTTTTCTTCTAAGTGGTTGGACAGTAGAAACCTTTCCTATTCCTTTTCTTTTCTTTTATTCCCCAAAATTGAATCCTTGTGGGCTCTAGAAGCTATATCAACGAAGAATTAAAAGATGGGAAACAAAAAGCTGTTATTATTTCCAGGATTTGTATGGAAGTTGATTGTATTCCTCTTAAGGATTTTACTTAATTGTAAGGGTCTGTTATTTTAAACTCCTCAATTCAGCACCCTGGCAATTCAGAGCTGAAGGTTTGGAGAGGCACTATTTTCAATGGTCTATTTAAAGTCAGGCTGTTTCTAAGTCAGAATCCAATTATTCCCAGCAGAGATATGTAGTACTTGAGATGATGATTGTGTATGTTTCCTTTGATGATAGTATATGATTTTTAGGGTATTGTTGTTATTTAATTGTGAGACTTCCATTACTTGCTGTAGCTTACTGGGGCAACAGAAGTCATTGCAATTAGGTATTTGTTCCAGTTCATACATTTAGTTTAATTGAATACCATCAAAATGCATGCATGAATAATAATGCAGCAATAGCAAAGTGAAACTTGGAATCTAAACTCATTGTGCATGCCTGTTTCACTTTATAGGTGAAGCCCTTTGCTTGCTGATACTAAAAGGTCTGTAAAATGTCTGTCCTTAGGTAAGAGTGAAGACCCACTACTTGACATGGCACTGGAATCTCTAATAGTCAAAGAGAAGTAAAGACAATGTGAGAAAGATTCTTACTCAGGCACTCATTTATTCATAGTTGAATATTTTCAAGGGTCTGTATGGCTAGCAGTGAGCAAAGGTATTGAGCAAGGAAAATATTGACAGTATCCAAATGGGTGTCCAATATTAAAGCATCCATACAGAAGCCTGTTTATTATGGAATATGCATTAAAGCAAATACCAAACAGTTTCTACTCAATAGCAGATTCAATTTCTAATGCATTGAAGTTTGTCATCAATTAATATTTGCTTATTGATTGATTTCCTGAGTTCCCCATTTTATCTCCGATTAGAATGGTAGGATGCTCAGTCTTTAGAGGTTGTGATAGAAAGTGAGTATGCTATGCTTTACTAGACAGGTTTATTGAGGGGGGAAAAACTATTATCTTAGCTACTGGACCTAAGTAACCAGCAATAGTTTTTCTCTGTACATTTACCAACAGTGTAAATGTGCCCAAATACATAAACATGCTATGTATTGCAATGCATTTGTGAATCTTTTCTAGGAAAATAGGCAGCAATTTGCAAGAAGAAAGTAGCATAGAAATGCTAAAGACTGTCTCTAATAATAATAACAATGTAACTCCCACTGGCTCTATGAGCAGCGTGCACCTGCATTACTTCACCAGACCTAGTCAGGTGATATGCATAAGATACCCTGAACAAGTGAGATTTTAAAATTAGGACCCATTTCACATTTGTCTGTCTCACCCCAAAAGTGGCATAGTTAAGAACATGAACTCTGGAATCAGATAAATCTTGGGTTGAATCAACTCCATCATTTACTGGTTTGTGGCCTCACCGAGATACTTAACCTCTCTGTGACTCACCTGTTTTTTCTAGAAAAATTGGTATGATTATAGTGCTTACCTTCTTCATCAGGTTGTTGTGGGGTTGAATGATGATAATGCTTATAAATTTTAGCTATAATTATTAATTGTATCAGGCAATATAGCAAGTCCAAATTATAGCCCGGATCAGAAAAGCTCTGGTGACTGGTAGTCAGGAGTGTCTGAGTAAAAGATTAGAAGTGGCAATAGCCAGAGACCTGTGAAATGAGTGAAGATGTGGTCATGGAACCCTGCTACTGAAATGTTTTGTTCTTGGTTGAGTGAAACCCATCTCAACTTGGGAATGAAAATTTTGTGGGGTTTTTAAACTTTGAGACAGGATCCTGTTCTGTCACCCAGTCTGGGGTAGCACAATTATACTGCAGCCTCTAACTCCTGGACTCAAGCAATCTTCCCGCCTCAGCTTCTTGAGTAGCTGGGAATACTAATTTTTCTTTTAATTTATTTTTTTTAAAGATGGAGTCTCACTATGTTGCCAGGATGGTCTCAAACTCCTGGCCTCAAGTCATCCTTCCACCTCAGCCTCCCAAGGTGCTGGGACTACAGCAATGAGCCCCTAAGTCCAGCTGGGAATAACTGACATCAACTTCCATGCCTAGCATAGACACATTAGATAATTGTCAGTTTGGTATTTAAGAATGCCTGAGATAAATCTTGGTTCATATCAGTCCCTGACACATGGTGTAATCTTGAGAAAGTAATTGAATCTCTCTGCCTCACTCTGTCTCAGTTTTTTTTAATCCAAAAAAGGAATATGTTAATATCCACCTTTAGGGCTCCTGTAAGTATTAAAATGCACGTAAAGTACTTGTACCTGATACACACTAGTAGCCCAGATGTAGTTGTCTTTATCTTCATTTGTTCTCTTACAGAAAGAGAACAAATAATTAAAACTCTGTAAGTCTTAATGAGGTGCTAAGGAGGCACCCCACAAATGTTTCCAGCAGACTGTTACTCAGCACTGAGAAACTGAACATCAGCAAAGCAGGACAAATGTCATAACTGATGAGGACCTGACCCACTCTCTGTTCCTCTGACTTTTTAAATAGGTTATGCACTCACTCTGAAAGATGCTAGAACAAACTATAAAGAACAAGATAAATCAATACTTTATAAGGAATTTAAAAGCTCATTAAAATGTGTAAGTAGTGTTATATGTAATGAATCTTAAAAGAATGAAGTAAGGAGTAATATTCTAGTTCTCTGCCTTCTCTACTCTTTTACCTCCTATCCACTGTTTGCCGAGGTTACCATGAATGTCATCATTTCCAAGTTCTCTAGATACTCTATAATCACAGCTTATTTAACTCTTCACCTATTCCTACTTTTCTCTTAACAATAAAAGTGATGATATTTCTGGTGCTCTGTGCCAGACATTATGCTAGAGTGATGATTCTCAATGGGGAGAGCAATTTTGCACCCCCCACCCTGGGACATTTGGCAACATCTAAAAGCATTTTTGATTGTCTCAATTTTTGGGGAGGGGTGTGCTACTGGCATCTAGTGCGCAGATGTCAGGATGCTGTTAAACATCCCACAATGCACAGGACGACCTCCCCAACAAAGAATTTTTCAGCCCAAATTGTCAGTAGTGCCAAACTTCATGTATATCATTTCATTTAATCTTCATAATAACCCTATGGAATTGATATGATTATCCCCAGTTTGCTGATGAGAAAATCAGCCTATCATTGTAAATTACTTAGAGAGTGACTGAGTTAATGACTTCTCTAGGCTCTTTGCTTCTTCCTACCTGAGACCAGTTTCCCATCTGTTAGCATATCTAACAGAGGGGAAAAGAAAGAAGAAAGCCCAGCTCAGTTCTGTGTTATATAAGCAACTCTTGTTTGAAAAAAAAAAAATCTAAGCAGGGAGAAAGGTGAAATAATTAGCTGAGAGGCAGAGAGTGATCTAGCATCTCACTCATCTTTGCTTTCATCTCCCACATCCACAACTCTTCAGAAACTACCTGGACAATCACGGTTTAACCCACCTGCTGCTATAAAGGCTCTAAGATCAGATGTGGAAAAAAATAAATTAGAAATCAGAAATCCATGCAACTGCGATTCCAACATCAGGCTCAGAATTGATTTTCAGAGTTGAGGGTTTCCCTTCATGTAATTAGCCGCTGGCATTCAGCTATAGTATTTTTAGGTAGCTGTCAAACCTCTTGGCAGGTAAAAAGTCCGGCAAAAGGGTAACAGATATTCAAAGGTTTTATGCCTCTCTCTTACGTGCCAGGTAAGATAAGCTAAGGCATTAGCTTTAGACCCCAGAAAAGAGGGATTCTGGCCACTGTACTCCAAAGTGGCCCAGCTGTGAAAGGGAAGACATTTGGGCCCGAGCCTGCCTTAAAAGTGGAAATATCCTTGAACAATCAGAAAGCATTGTATTTTTTCAAAAGCTCTTGGCAGCTGCAGTGCTATCTCCAGGGTAGCGGCTGCCCTCCTCTGAATAATGAGAAAATTATAATTATTATCAAGAATTATTATTATGTTTTAAAATACATTGAGTGCAAACAGTGTGCCAAGATAAAGGACAATTTTTTAAACAATTCTCTAAATTTATTCCAAGTTGGTCACCCTTTTCCAATCATTTGTTCATTTTAACTCTTTCACATTTCAGGCTGAAACATTTCAAAGTGAGGTAAAAAATGACAGCCATGATTAGGCCAATCTCCTAATCTCCTAACCTGGCTTGAGGGCCAATTCTAGCCACCAGCCTCTACTTCTGCCAGGGCCTGAAGAGAGAGTTCCCATAAAGGTCCGTATGTACCATGTTTAAATAGTTTAAAGCTGCAACCAACAAACCACTGAGTAAAATGTTTAATCTTCCCACCTTGACGAATACACTTCATAACAATGTGGAAGGCCAGGTTTGAATTTAAGATTACTGGACCCTTCAGAATTCCGTACAAAATGTGACCATGCAGGAGAAGCTGGGCCCCCACCCCTAACCTACCTCAGGGACTGTGTCCTCTTCTCTCCCCACCTCAGGCTACATAGGATCTATTTGTTTGAACTGTAACTGAAAGCTACCCACTTGGCCCCAGGGACCCTCCACATTTATGGCATAGTCTACCCTAAGGGTGACAGATTTAGAATGAGGCCCATGATGCCCTGGAAACAAGCTCTGAGCAGTTTGGCAGAGAATTCTGAGTGTGATCTAGACAAGGGTGTAAACTTAGTGGATCTTCTCCTTGGCACTGTGGGAGGTTACAGCATCATCCTGTAGAGGTGTAGAGGCATAACAGTAGAGGGTGCCTTACTCCTTTTGGGCTGATATCACAAAATGCCATAAACTGGGTAGCTTATAAACAACAGATATTTATTTTTCACAGTTCTGAAGTCTGGGAAGTCCAAGATCAAGGCACCAGAAGTTTCAGCGTTTGGTGAGGACCTGCTTTCTGGTTCATAGACGGCTGTCTTTTCTCTATGTCCTCGCCTGGTGAAAGACTAGCTAGCTCTCTGGGTCTCTTTTATAAAAGCACTCATCCCATTCATGAGGGCTCTGTCCTCATAACCTAATCACTGCTCAAAGGCCCCCACCTCCTAATACCACCATATTCGGAGTTAGGATTTCTGCGTATGAGTTTAGGGAGACACAAACTTCAGACGATAGCAGAAGACCAGAGTGGGCTCCTTTATAGCACAGAGCCTGGAGCAAGAGTCACCTTTGCTTAGGTTTCAGGGTTACACTGTAAGTCACAGGCCTTAGCTCTTCCTCTAGACTTCAGAACTGTGAGAGGATACATTTCTGATCTTTGTAAATTACCCAGACTCAGGTGTTTTTTTTTTTGTTTGTTTTTTTTTTTTTTTTTGAGATGGAGTTTCGCTCTTGTTACCCAGGCTGGAGTGCAATGGCGCGATCTTGGCTCACGGCAACCTCCGCCTCCTGGGTTCAGGCAATTCTCCTGCCTCAGCCTCCTGAGTAGCTGGGATTACAGGCACGCGCCACCATGCCCAGCTGATTTTTTGTATTTTTAGTAGAGACGGGGTTTCACCATGTTGACCAGGATGGTCTCGATCTCTTGACCTCGTGATCCACCCGCCTCGGCCTCCCAAAGTGCTGGGATTACAGGCTTGAGCCACCGTGCCCGGCCTAGGTGTTCTGTTACAGCAACCCAAAATGGACTAAGTTAGGTGGGTTTCATTATTCCCACATTTTACACAGGAAGAATCTGGAGCTCAGAGAGGTAAAGTAATAAGCACAAGGTCCCAGAGTTAGGAAGCATCAGAGCTGGGATTGTAATCCTGCAACAGCTTCCCGTCCTATTCAGAGTTCAAGCATGGTACTTTCCATGGCACTGCACAACCTCTCTACCACACCACCTCCACTGTCCTACTCCTGCCTCACTTGGCTCCAGCCTCACCGGCCTCCCTCCTATGCCTTCTACGTGCTAGCTCTTCCTGCTGGCACCTGCTGTTCTCACTGCTTGTACTGCTGTCTTATCAGTTATCTGCATGGTCTATTCCTGATCTCCTCCAGGTCCTGACTCAATTGCTGATTTCTCCTTGAGGAGTTCCTGATTATATTCAGACTTATTCACCCACATACACACAATCTTCACCCACTACTTACCCACCTCCCTGATTTGTGTCCAATATACATATCACTATTGAACATACCGCATCTTTTATTTATCTTGTTTATTGTCTGTCTTCTTCTCTATAATGGGAGCTTCAAAGGGGAGCAATTTTTATCTACTTTGTTCATTGCTGTATCTCCAACTCTCACAACGGTCCCTACTTTGTAGAAAATGCTCCATAAATATTTGTTGATGCAATAAATCAAAACATGTAACTAAGCAACCAAGCCCCAAAGAGTCTGATTTTATTAATATTGTTTTCTGTCTCCTCATAGGAAGGCCCTTGGCATCAGGCACCTCCCTCTGGGCTATGGCACCTCTGAGTCAGCTGAGTGGCCACCTGAATTACACCTGTGGGGAGGAAAACTCCACAGGTGCCAGCCAGGTGCGCCCCCATGCCTACTATGCCCTCTCTTACTGCACCCTCATTCTGGCCATCGTCTTTGGCAATGGCCTGGTGTGCATGGCTGTGCTGAAGGAGCGGGCCCTGCAGACTACCACCAACTACCTAGTAGTGAGCCTGGCTGTGGCAGACTTGCTGGTGGCCACCTTGGTGATGCCCTGGGTGGTATACCTGGAGGTGAGTAGACTTCAGGCACGTGCTGCCTCTATGACTGTGCTTGTATTTGTTTTCCCTGAGTTCCCAGGCTTCAAGGTTCAAAAGACTCCCTGAACAGTCAGGAACTGAGGAAGGAAGGAGAGCTCTCATTCTCCCTTTAATGAGAGAGCCAAAGCTCTGGAAAGCAGCCACCATCTCATCTCTTCCCCACATCAGAACCAGGGAGCTGAGAATGATTCTGTTCATGGGTCTCCAATGTTCAGGTGACTAGATCTGAGTGATGGGACTCTTCCTAATATGGCCTCAAGTTTATTTTCTGTGTCAGACACGTCTCAATTACATGGTGGGCTAGGTGAGGCAGTCCAGAAGGCAGCTTTACCAGCTCAATGTATATAAGGGTGTTGTGCAAGAGGGAAGTGAGGCCAAGGGAAAAAAGGAATTATAGAAAAAAATTAGTGAACATAGGGAAAGAGAGAAAGAATGTCCAGCAAACAGATCAGACTTCTTTGGACAGCTCAGTTACCCTCCCTCTTTGCTCTTTCTTCCTGGGTACCAGCCCTCTGTAGACTCTGCTACCAAAGGACACATGTTTTCCATGTGTCCATTAATAGTACAGAGCTTTTGCCAGACAGATAGTGCCGAAGATCCTGGAGAATTCTTTTGGGGAGTAACATTTATTAAATTTAAAAGTATTTTCATTTGGAAGTGCAAAACAGAGTCAGGTGGTGGGTCAAGAAAAACACCCATTTGCTAACAAGGAAATCCGGGTGACTACATCTGTTCAAAAAACAGATATTCTTGCCAGGAAAATATGCAATTACTTAAGAGATGAAAATAAATAAATAATAAAACCTGAGGCCGGACATGGTAGCTCATGCCTGTAATCCCAGCACTTTGAGAGGCCGAGGCGTGTGGATCACCTGAGGTCGGAAGTTCGAAACCAGCCTGACCAACATGGAGAAACCCTTTCTCTACTAAAAATACAAAATTATTGGGTGTGGTGGTGCATGCCTGTAATCCCAGCTACTCAGGAGGCTGAGGCAGGAGAATTGCTTGAACCTGGGAGGCGGAGGTTGCGGTAAGCCGAAATTGCACCATTGCACTCCAGACTGGGCAACAAGAGTGAAACTCCATCTCAGAAAAAAAAAAAACTGCGTATACTATTAATATTTCTCCTCTGCACTGTGTGTCATTTTAAAGAGGTATCCAATGAAGGATAAAAATGATGCTATGATTAAGAGAAATTAAGATTCATCAAATTAATATCTCAGTTAATATTGATAGTAAAAGTGACAGTTAATTAAGCGTGACATATCACGGGAGAGCAAAAACCTTGTACATAGCCTGCCTATGCTAATGCCTGTGTTAAAGAATGGCTGGGAACTAAAATTAGACTTATGATCTCAAGGCGGAGACATAAAGAAAAAAGAAAATAGAGAAATAAAAGGAAGAGAAGAAAAACAACTAGGCTGGGTAGATCTAAAGGCTAAGGGAATACTTGAGGAAAAAATATGTATTTATTCTTCCCAGTTAGGATAATCCTAGTTGGGAGGGTGAAGGGTCTTATAATTATCTTGATTTTTCTGTCAACCCAATTAGTCTGAGTCAACCTTGAAGTCAGAAACTAGGTCTTTGTTCTTCATTTCCTGTAGCCTAAACATACTACCTGGCACACAACACATGCTAAATGTTACCACATTTGAAATCTAAATGACGAAATAAATCTTCTCTGTAACGTATGCATTATATAGGCTATTCATGCTAACACCATCTGCCTCTGTATCTATTGTTACAGTCCGACTTTTTGGGGTGAGGACTTTTGGGGATGAGCTATGTGTTATTTTACATCAATAATAAGGAGAGTGAAAACAATTTAGAGTCACGTGATATTTCTGTTCAAGAATGAAGCACTTTAGGTGCAACAAGCCAATATGAATTGGTCAATGACTCCCAGCACTGCCACCATTCTCCTAAAATGTTTTTGTCCATTTCTGTATGTTCCAAGGAGTCTTAAGTTGCCCAGAAGGATGAATGTCAGAAGGAAATGTAGGCAATGGACCATCATTCTAATGAGATTTTTATTCCCTCTAAGATAAAACCAGGCTTTTGGTGTCTGTAACAAAGCCACTCGCGTCATTAATTGGCTATGTATTTGTGGTTACTTCTAGGACTCTGGTTGGACCATACCGGAAAACGTCTGTATATATATATAGCCACACCTTCTGATGTAGTGGCGCTCCTATTCTCTGCTGAGCATAGATGGAGAGCTGAAACTACAGAAAATGACAGGAAATCTTGCCAAAGACCTTAATGGAATCACTGCAGTAGTACCTTTAGGTTTCCTGCCATGAGCAGCTCTGATGGAGTTCTTGGTTTCTCCCCATAAAAACCATAATACTATGCCCTCCGTCCAACAGGTTATTTGGTATAGGTGCTCAGTGATCAAGATCATAATTTTTACATTTGATCTTAACCAAAAGGCTGAGATGCAATAAGAATATGATTTTTAAAATCTACATTCACATAAGGAAGATTTAGGGGAGCGGAGATATCTCCTCACTGGCCTTAGGGCCTCTTCTTGGTCTTACCAACTTGATTCGAGGCACTGACTGGGCATTAAAGCAAGTTAGTAAGACCAAAAAGAGGCCCTAAGGCCAATGAAGAATATCCCTGCATCACTTTCCATAGCAGTGAGTTAAGGGTCTGTCTCAGTGAAAGATGGGATATCACTTAAAGTAGCCATCATTAACAGATGACCGGTTAAGATATTAGAAGTTTCTAGTTCAGAGAACCAAGTCTCTCTATCTTACATGAATCCATACTTTTCTTAATCTCAGATGTTTTCCTATCTTTCCTTAAAGGCAGATGAGGCACCTTAATGTAAGAAAAGAGCACTGTGAACCCTTAAAATATGAGCTATGAATATATAAATCCATGTGCCTCAAGAAGAAGCAAAGTACTATTCTCACTAACTTGTCCTAATGATAGTGCAGTTTGAGTAGCTACTCTAATAATTACTTAGCCTAAGAGCTCCCTTTAGAATAGAAAAGGGTGCAATGTTGATCTCAGAGACTGCTGTAGGCTTGAAGGCCCCCAGGAGGATAAGATACTCATGAGAAGGACACCATTTTGGGAGTCAAAAGATTCACCAAATTCATTGCCTCATGAGCTTTGGTTTGAACACATCTACCTTCTTCGAAGGAAAATTGGCTCATTTTGCCAGACACCAGTATTTATGAGTTAGGAATGTTTTGGCTGTAAATATTGGAAACCTTGATTCGTTGTGGCTTAATTACATTTAATGTTTTTCACATAACCAGAATTCTGGAGGAAGAGAATTGTTGTTGGTTCAGCTGCCCCATGGTGTCATCACAGGCCAGACTTTTCCATTCTTCCTCTTCACCATCCTTGGCAAGCTAGCCTAGTTCTTTATGTTCCCATAGCTCTCTAGCATCATGACAGCATTCAAAAATAGGATGGGTGGGGACAGCAGGAAATGAGAGATCGAGAGTGCATGCACTTTCCCTGGAGTAGCTTGAAGCTTGTTTCTAAGAGATTTCATGTTAGCTTAATTGGCCAGAACTTAGTCATGAGGCCACCTTTAGCTGCAAAGGAAGCTAAAAAAGAAAAAAGATAAATGTGTGTTTTATTTATAAAAGATGTAGGGGTGGGGAATTGCTCTGAGGTAGGCAATAAAGTATCACATTGCCTTTATTGGAATTCACTGGGATGAATGTCATTTCAGCACAGTGTCATGCTGTGAGAAAAAGACTCAGAACTGGGAGTCAGAAGACACGGATTTAAGTGAATAAAATGGAGGTGACAACAAGATTTTCCATGCTGAGCTGATGTTAGGCTCAGCTGTCATCGACTGATAGAGTACTTTGATAAACAAAACTTTTGATCTATAAATATCTCACTTAAGACATTTTTCATTATGTTTTTTTAAAAAGCTTAATTCCAATTGGCTTACATTAAAAACAACAACAACAACAACAAAACAGAATGCATTGGCTGTCATACCAGGACTTTATAAAGTCCTCTGGTAGGGTGGGCTGCAGGCACAGTTCCATCAGAGCTCCAGCTCCATTTCCCCACAATTCTCTCAGCTCTGCCTTTTTCCATATGTTGGCCTTATCTGCAGGCAACAGGCTTAGCTATAGGCCTCACATGTGCATACCACACCATTCACAGCAAGAGAGGAAATCCTTTTCCTAGAATTTCTGGTAGAAGTATCAAGATGTGCTCTGATTGGACTGACTTACGGCACATGATTTCCAGATGGAAGAATTGATTTGGCATAGATTATGTGTTTCTTCCTTGGATACTGCCCAGGGATCTCATAGATTCCCAGTGGAATCCAGGGACTATTTATTGGAAAGGTGGAAGAAGATAGTGAATAAGTGTGAACCAGTCAGATTTCATTGGTATCATTCTCATCTTTAAGACACTTGAACATTATATAAAAGGAGGGGGAGCCTTCACTTGAACATTACATAAAAGGGCTCACAGGGACCAGTCACTGACGTGCTTCAGTATTCTCTGTCCTCAAGCCTAGCAGAGAAGTTCAGGACAAAAACCATGCGGGTGACCTCACAGAAGGCTATATTTCTTAGGGCTCCTGGCTTGGCTATCTGTTTAATTCAGTTTGCAGCATTTTCTCAACTTTTCTGTGCCATCCCAAATTGTTCTATCTCAGATTTTCTCTCAAGATTTTAATTTCCTGCCTTACAGTCTGCACTCCGGAGCTTCCTCTCCAAGCACAAACATCTCATTTTTTTTCCACTCAGTGAAGCACCTTTTGTGATGCTTAAAGCACTTTTATCAGGAGAGAAAGGCAGTATAAGCAGCCAGGGGAACATTTGGAATACTAAACTCATGCTACTTGGAGATAGGAGAAAAGACTTGAGGATTAAGGAAGGTAGTCAAGCAAGATAGAATCGGATGGGCTCAGACAAGGAAATGCACCACAGAAAAAGCAATCGAGGTTGGATGGTGATGAAAGGAAAAAATGGCAATATTTTGGGAACAGAGGAATCTTTGAGTTTTGTAATGATATTGATTATAAAAAATAAAGAAGTGCTTTTTTTCAAGGAAAGTTTTACAACAGCTCAAAAACCCCCAAATGATAGCAATGTAAGACCTCCCTATTGGAAAACAAAAACAGGATATTCTCACAGTGTCTTCCCAAACCCTGGATTTTGATAAAAGCTCATAGAATATTAAAGCTGGAAGGCCTTAGAGATTATTTTTGCCATCATTTCCACAGTGTGATCCAACCACAAGAAATTCCTGGCCATATTCTAATGACATGGTTTCTCTGAGGATGAGTCTTGCAGTCTCATTTTTAAATGAGCTACTCCATACTTCTTATGCACCTAAACTTTCAGCAGCTCTAAAGTAAACTTTCGTTAGGGGGAATGTTAGTCCATTCTGTGCAGCTACGACAGAATACCTGAGGCTGGATAATTTATAAAGAACAGTTCTGGAGGCTTGAAAGTCCAAGATCAAGAGACCTCCATCTGGAAAGGGCCTCCATGCTGTCATCCCATGGTGGAAAGTGGGGGGACGGAAGAGAAGCAAAAGGGGACCGAACTTGTCCTTTAAAAAGGAACCTACTCCCACAAGAGCAACATTAACCCACTCATGAGGGCAGAGTCCTCAAGGCTAGTCACCTCTTATTAGGCCCCATCTCCCAACACTGTTGCATTGGAGATTGAATTTCCAAAATTCACGCCTTTTGGGGGACACACTTAACTTACAGCACTTGGGGAAGGAGAGACTGCTTGTTAAAAATACAAACTGGACCAGGTGCAGTGTCTCACACATGTAATCCCAGCACTTTGGAAGGCCAAGGTGGGTGGGTCACTTGAGGTCAGGAGTTCGAAACCAGCCTGTCCAACATGGCGAAACCCCATCTCTACTAAAAATACAAAATTAGCCAGGCATGGTTGTGCATGCCTGTAATCCCAGCCACTCGGAAGGCTGAGGCAGGAGAATCGCTTGAACCTGGGAGGCGGAGGTTGTAGTGAGCCAAGATCGTGCCACTGCACTCCAGCCTGGGCAACAAGAGCAAAACTCCATCTCAAAAAATAAAAAATAAAAAATAAAAACTGGGCCGGGCACAGTGGCTCATGCCTGTAATCCCAGCACTTTGGAAGGAAGGTGGGCAGATCACCTGAGGTCAGGAGTTCAAGACAAGCCTGGCCAACATGGTGAAACCCGGTCTCTACTAAAAATACAAAATTTAGCTGGACATGGTGGCAGGTGCCTATAATCCCAGCTGCTTGGGAGGTTGAGGCAGGAGAATCGCTTGAAACTGAGAGGTGGAAGTTGCAGTAAGCGGAGATCGTGCCCCTGCACTCTAGCCCGGGCGACAGAGCGAGACTCCATCTCAAAAACAACAATGACAACAACAAAAAACCACATTCTTCTGAGACGGGGACCATGAAGCTAACGAAATCAACAGGCTAAAGAATGCTCAAGGAGCCCTGCTTTAGTACAACCATTTGTGAGGATCATATTATGCTCCCCTTAACCCTCAGACCAGTGTTTTCCAAACCAACACAATAAGAATCACTTGAGGGACTTATTACTCCAAGTGAGGCCTAAGAAACATTTTGTTTACCAAGAGCTTCCTGAGATTTGGGAAATGCTGCCTTATAATCAGTAAATGTGGGGAATGCTGCCCTAGGCTGTGTCTATTGAAAATCGATGGACAAGTTCAGTACCTGAAGACACTTTCCTGCTTACTCAACTTCTGTATTGCCACAGGGAGTTAGTATATTCATTAGCAAGTAAGAGTAACACCACCTGGTTGCTGTATAATTCTGAAGTGAGTTATTCATTAGAATGCAGGAGAAAGAATCGTGTCTCTAAAAAGCCTTAAGCCAAGCTGACTTTTTTCACTTTTTTTTTTTTTTTTTTTTTGAGACTGAGTCTTGCTGTATCGCCCAGTCTGGAGTGCAATGGCACGATCTTGTCTCACTGCAACCTCTGCCTCCCGGGTTCAAGCCATTCTCTGGCTTCAGCTTCCCTAGTAGGTGGGATCACAGGTGCACACCACCACACCCAGCTAATTTTTGTATTTTTAGTAGAGATAGGGGCTTCACCATGTTGGCCAGCTGGTCTTGAACCCCTGACTACAAGTGATCTGCCCACCTTGGCCTCCCAAAGTGCCGGGATTACAGGTGTGAGCCACCACACCTGGCCTCTTTTCACTTTTATCTGTTTTAATTTCAAAAATCACTCTGCCTTTCATAATCTCCCAACACTTTGTACCTGTCTCACCTTTGGCACTTACCATGTTACCTCATAGCTGTTTTCTTAGTGTCTATCCCCTGGGCCCTCAGTTCACCCACACCCATTCACACATTACTTCTGGTAATAGGCACACATTGTATTCTGAGACCCTGGGAACAAAAATAGGTTTGTTTCAATACACCCACCCAAGCAAAATATCAGACACATCGTGGGCACTCAATAGAGTGTACCCAAGTGGCTACATGGGTAATGGATGGACACACACCAACTCTTCCTCCTATGATATTAGAATGGAGTTAAATTGTACACTTCTCAGAAGCAGAAGATGCTAACCTTCGAGAGGCAAGAAGAGTAATGGTTAATATAAAGAGGTCGAAATGCTAGCTCCCTTTACAAGCTAGGTCCTTAGGCAAATTACTGAACCCTTCCAGGTCTCCATTTCTTTTATTTATTTAATTTTTTCTTGAGATGGAGTTCTGCTCTTATTGCCCAGTTTGGAATGCAATGGCACAATCTTGGCTCATCATAAACTCCGCCTCCCGGGTTCAAGCAATTCTCCTGCCTCAGCCTCCAGAATAGCTGGGATCACAGCCATGTGCCACCACGCCCAGCTAATTTTGTATTTTTAGTAGAGACAGAGTTTCTCCATGTTGGTCAGGCTGGTCTTGAACTCCCGACCTCAGGTGATCTGCCCACCTCAGCCTCCTAAAGTGCTGGGATTACAGGCGTCAGCCACCACACCTGGCTTCCATTTCTTTACCTATAAGTTGGAAATCATATTTGCCTCTTCAGGTTGCTATGAGATAATGTGTGAGAGTTACCAGCATGTTCTTGGCACCTAGATGCACTTTATTGATCTCTTACTATTAGTTTCTTGATGTGGAGGATGCCAACAGAAAAAAAATTCCACCATAAATCCCACCAATTAGAGACTCATTTTAATGACTAAGCTCCAGGGAAGGCTAAGTGATGGCACCTTAGTGGGAATTATTTTAATCAGCTAATCAGATTGTTTTCTTCTTGACTCTAAGCTGAAATCAAGGAGAGAATGAGAATTTTGATGGCAGAATCACGAGACAGGAAGAGAGGATAGTCAGAATGGGATGAGAGGCCAGTGGGGGAGTGGAAGCCAGAAAACAGCTTGAGGGTTTTGGCCTTTGGTGGCTAAGCAGGAGGGGTATTTAAGAAAACTGTCTGGTGTACTTTCACCAGCCCCAAAGTACCACTGTCTCTTGCACTATTCTTTGAACCCTGGGATAGATGCAAAGAAGACAGTGTCTCTTTCTCTGGAAAGGAGATCATGTGGTCTGTCACATAAAAATCCCTGAGAAGCACCTGGTTTTCTCCTTTCCCCTGGTATCTACCCACTTCCATCTCTTTTCTAACAACTACCCCTCCTCACCTAACACTTCCCTACAGCAGGGTGTGTAACAACCTACATTCCAATGCTCTGTCTGCCTGTACTAGCCCTGTGACCTTGGACAAAGTGGTTATTCTCTCTAAGCTTTTAGGTTCTTCCTTGACAATAAAGATAATCCTCTGTCAGAGAATATAATTGGCAATAGAGGCCATGTATGTAAAATGCTTTGCAGAACACCAGGCACTTAGTAAGCATTCAATAAAGATTAGCTCTTATTATGACAGAGTATGTCAGAGGCCATTTATTATTTCAGAATATATTTTCATGCTTGGGCCTTGCTCTGCGAGCTGGGGATGCAACAGCAAACAAGTAAATCTTCCTGCTCCTGTTGGTGTTGGTTAACAGTCACTCCATCTCCTACCGAGTAAGGGTATAACTTGTCTTCAAAAACCTCTAAGAACGCATACAATAAAAACAAATTCAGTTTTCAAAATCTGAAGTTTCAAAGTTATAGGAATTTCCGGAATGGGTCATGTGGGTTGGTAACACATGTACAGTAAATTCTTAATAAATGTTCATTCCTATTAACAATATTAGGATATCACGATGATCTCTAGTATTCTATTGAAGAGTGTCTTGCTTCTCCAGTTATCTTGTAACTTCTTCTTTTTTTTTTTTTTTTTATTGAGACAGAGTTTCTCTCTCATTACCCAGGCTGGAATGCAATGGCGCTATCTCAGCTCACTGCAACCTCCGCCTCCTGGGTTCAAGCAATTGTCCTGCCTCAGCCTCCCGAGCAGCTGGGACTACAGGCATGCGCCACCATGCCCAGCTAATGTTTTGTATTTTTAGTAGAGACGGGGTTTCACCATGTTGACCAGGATGGTCTCGATCTCTTGACCTCGTGATCCACCCGCCTCGGCCTCCCAAAGTGCTGGGATTACAGGCGTGAGCCACCGCGCCCGGCCTCTTGTAAATTGTTTAAGGATAGGCCCTATAGTACATTTTGAAAACCTCTCAACACACCTGGCATACACTGCTCCTACAGACCAAGAACTAAGAGCTTCACAAGTGTTTGCTTTACAAGTGCATGAATGAATGAATGAATATCCAGCAAACACTGAAGTTTGCTGTTGTCTTAACTATCCTTTTTCACCTACACTAGCCCAAAACACACATGAACAAACATGTGCCCACAATTATGCCAAAAAGTGTTTCTTTACCCAATTTAAGACATTAACTGCTGAGAAGATATAATGTTGAAATAAAACTTATTATACAAAATCAACTTTTTCAAGAAGCTTTTACAGTATACAACTGTCCTATGCAATGAGCAAAACCATCTTTTATTCTCCTGGTTCCCCTAAATCATTGTGACATTATGACTCTTTAGATCAGAATTCTTACATCTCAATTTTTTAAAAGCTTTTTATTCTCATGATTCCTATAAATTCATATTCAGTTTTCATTTATATAGAGCCAATTGGTCAAACTAGAAGACAGACAGTAATCCAAAACCAAATGAACAAATTCTTCACTAGTTTTAACTTTTCATTGTTGCTTTTAAACAAAAAATCATTGGTCAAGTTTTCTCAAAACAGTCTGGAGATGACCAAACATAGGAATAAAATGAGATGCAAAAAAAGAAACAAATCCAAGGGGAAGACGTTACGGGCAAGGTAGGGCAGATGATCTTTTAGGACCTGGCTTTATTGGGATAAAACAGAAATGAACAGTAAAGTACCCTGGTCAGATAAGAAAATTTTTGGATGAGAAACTCCAGATGAAGGGATAGCACTATCATTAGGCACAGTCATTTGTCAGTATCTGTTTTCTTGTTGAGAAGCTACTTTAGAGGCTATTGTACCATTTTTCTCTCTCTCTTCCTCTTAAATGGCCACTGGGCCTGTTCAGGAGGGGTATTGTGAATACCCAGCTACAGCCAGAGACACAAAGCTTGGCAGGTTTCTCTCTGAGAACTATGGTCCCCAAGAATGGCAGCTCCCGCAGGCAAGAAGCTGGTAACCACACAAAGCCTGGCGGTCCATGAGTAGCCTTTGGTGGATAATTTAAAAGTGACAATCTCCCTGACACATCTTCCTGGCTCAATTAGGCTATGTAAAAGTTTTTCAAATAAATAGAGATATGCTAAAATATAAATGATATTACCGAAATTCCTGACTGTAAGCATTACTCAGAGGATCTTATGGAACTTGAAACACAGGTATAGATAGATACATGAAGTCGAAAGCATCCTCATGAATTCTAAGTAGTAGAGAGAATCCAGCCCTCTTCTCCACCTTTTGGTTTCTGGGATGCGGGTGGGGAGGGAGAGTGTTGAAGGCAGTCACATGGGCACAGATTTATTTTATACAGACTCCCATAGGTGTTGTTTCAGAGTGTTTCCAAGCTTTACAACCCGAAGCCAGAAAGATTTTTACTTTGGAGGTACATTTTATGAAAAATGTGTTCTTAGCTTATTTCTTGAGTGATGAACTCTCTACTGGGTGGAGGGCTTCAGAGATACAGTTTTGGCACAATGCATGCATCGGGCAGTCACCAAAGTTCTTTTACCACCAGCTAAGCATCTATGAGCAAGTACATCACTTAACCACAAGGAGAGTTACTTGCCTCCTGAGTTTGAACTTCACCAGTGATTCTCAAATCTTGGTATGTATAGGAGCGTTTATTTAAAAATGAAGATTTATGGACCAAAGAGCCAAAGATTCTGACTCAGTCGGTATAATAAGAAGGATTCAGAAATCTACATCTTTAATGAATATCCCACTGTGGACTACACTTTGAGGAT
The DNA here is from genome assembly GCF_009761245.1 of Sapajus apella. Taxonomy (NCBI): domain Eukaryota; kingdom Metazoa; phylum Chordata; class Mammalia; order Primates; family Cebidae; genus Sapajus; species Sapajus apella. The sequence goes on from NW_022436980.1 coordinate 6,875,710, forward strand.
CTCTGGTCTAATTGATTTGGAAGATCACTTCCAGCACTAACATTCTAACATTCTGTGAATTTGTCCTTTCTTTAGCAACCAGTCTCAGATAGCCTGGCACTCCCTCGATGTCCATCTGCCGTGTGGGAACAATGGTACACAGGGAGCAGGAGCGCCAACATCTACTCTAGGCGGCATAGGAAAGACGATAGGGCCAGTTGGGTTGTTGTTCCTTCACTGGGGTGAAAACTAACATCCTTGTCTCTGACACCCAGGTGACAGGGGGAGTCTGGAATTTCAGCCGCATTTGCTGCGATGTTTTTGTCACCCTGGATGTCATGATGTGTACAGCCAGCATCCTGAATCTCTGTGCCATCAGCATAGACAGGTAGGGTTGCAATTCCCCCTCCAGGTGACCCAAAAGCTGGGGAAGTGGGGAGAAACAGGTTTTGCCTTTGAGGGTACTGGGGTAACCTCCAAGTAGAACTTGACACGGGAACATTTTCTTTCTTTTTCTTTTAAAGTATGGTTTGCAGGTGAGAAGAAACCCCTGCGACAGCAGGGAAATAATGACCCTATAAGCTTTCCTAGCCTTTCTTCTCCTCCAACTCCCTGAAAAGGATTCTGGTGCTGCTTTTCCACCATCCTTTGGGGGCTTTATTGCTTTCTAATAGGAATGCAAGGAGGGGGGCAGAAGGAGGAAAAGTGAGCTGACTGGGGTTCGTAGGAAATTCTGTTATTGTTTTGTTTGTTTTTGCTGAAGGGAGAGATAGAGAGAAAGTGGGGGGGCAGGTATAGGGATAATTTTTGAGGGTGAGAGGGGAGAGAAGTGAGGGAGAAGGACAATTTTAGAAAGCATGGACATGATCTATATGTTTCTCTCATAGAGCTTAGAGAAGGAAGTAAAGAACAGTACGTTACTTAAAATTACATCGTGTTTGCTGGGATGAATTGCTATGATTTTGACTCCTCTCTCTGTGTGTGCTGCCTGAGTAGCATTGCTTTCTATCCCTGAGAGCACTTGGACTCACCACCCTTGCTCTGGGTCCCTCTGCTTCTCCCTTTCCCTCTCCTTTTGCCTTCCTCTCTTCTTTCCCCTTTCCTCTCCCTGAGCCTTAGATTTGTCATGGCTCCCCATGACATCGCCAGCCCCACTGAGAGCCCTGGGGAAAGGAGGTCACATTTAAGCCTATGGCCCTTGACACCCATCAAGAGCCACCTCCTTTTCCTCCTCTGAGTTCTCTCCCTCCCACTTCCCCTTCCACCTCTTCCGCCCCAATAATATCATCCATCCACCTCATAGCTCCACAGGTGACCCCAGATAAGATCTGCCATTTATTGAGAATTTATCACATTGTGCCAAGCTTTGACACACATTAACTCATTTCATTTTCACAATTCTTAGGTACTGTCATTATCTTCAATTTCCAACTTCTTAGAGTACTTAAGAAATTTGACAAGACCACACCACTAGCACAGGGCCACACAGGATTAGAATTCATGTCTATTTGACTTGAAGTAAATAATCTCAAGCTTTGTGCTAACCTCCCTAAATCTCCAACTGCATTTATGCCTTCTCCCCTGAGTTCCAGATCACATTACTGCCTGGATATTCCACTTGTTCCTCTTATGCCAGTTGTTAAAAACCAAACCATTAAAGCACCAAATCATCTTGACATGGTGATCTCTTCTTGACAGCGTCTTTCTCCTGGAATCTTGTGTTTTGTTTGACTCCTTTCTCTTCCTAATCTTTCATATTCAAGAGGTTGGTGTTTATAGACCCTATTTTTGCCTTTTTTTCAGATTCTTCTCTGCTTTGTCTTTCTTGCTGCCTCCTACTTATTTGAAGATCCTATGACCCCTTACCTAAATTCTGCTGCACTTTCTAACTGGTCTTCATATCACCGTCAAAATTGTTCCCCCAGAAGTAAAGCCCCAGTGGCCATTCCCCCACTCAAAACCCCTCAGTGTCACCTGGGCTTACTGAATGCAAGTTAGAATTACCTCCACAGCCTGGCATTCAATGTTTTCCACGATATGGCCTCAAGCAATCCTTCCTTCCTTCCTTCCTTCCTTCCTTCCTTCCTTCCTTCTTTTCCCTCCTTCCTTCTTTCCTTTGTTCCTGCTTTCCTTCCTTTCTTTCTTCCTTTTTTCCTTTCCCTTTTTCTCTCTCTTTCTCTCTCTCTTTCTCTTTCTTTCTTTCATTCTCTCTCTCTCTTTCTTTCTTTCTTGTTGTTTTGAGTCAGAATCTTGCTCTGTCTGGAGTGCAGTGGTACAGTCTCAGCTCCCTGCAAACTCCGCCTCCCAGGTTCAAGCAGTTCTCCATCCTCTGCCTCCTGAGTATCTGGAGTTACAGGCACCCACCAGCCTGTCTGGCTAATTTTTCCATTTTTAGTAGAGATGGGTTTTCACCGTGTTGGCCAGGCTGTTTTCAAACTCCTGGCCTTAAATAATCCACCTGCTTCGGCCTCCCAAATTGCTGGGATTACAGGAGCTAGCCACCATGCCCAGCCTCAATCCCTTTTCATCTCTTCCCAGGTCACCCCATATCCTCATGCTCTAAGATCACAATGGTCCTCTTTTCCATAAAGCCCTTTCACAGTCCAGCAGTCTGATTCAGTCACCCTTGAACCCTCATAATGCTTTCTATGCTTTCTCTGTCACTATGTTGTGGCGTCTCCAGCCCGCCTTTTCTAGAGGTCCTAGCACAGGCCCCCTCAATGGCCCAGTGTTGTGCCCTCTATAGCAACAGCCTCGCACTTCCTTTTATGTGCCGAAACGGGAATTTTGAAGAATAATAAAAAAATGAATATGAAAACACTTTCCTCTGGTGATCCTGCACACCAATCAGCCAACTGGATGATTTTTTATTTATATCACTTGGTTGGCTATCCAACTGAGAGGAAAACTAAAGAACATGTCCACAATGCTGCAAATAATACCATTAAAGAGTGTGCTTAAAATAGAGGGATCCAAGTGCAGTCGCATGTGCCTGTAATCCCAGCTACTTGGGAGGCTAAGGTGGGAGGATTGCTTGAGGTCAGGAGTTTGAGGCCAGCCTGGACAGCATAGCAAGTCCTCATCTCTGCAACAACAACAACAAACTATAGGAATATAACTGCATCATTCTGTAAACATACTGATATAACATTGAACTATACACTTTGAGTGGATGAATTGTGTGGTATGTGAGTCATATTTTAACAGAGCTGTGTAAAAAAGTGAAGAGTTGGGGATTTTACAATATTTTTAGCTCTAACAGCTAAGTCTTTTGTGTAATTTCTAGACATTTAGTACACATTTTCAGGAATACATTATTTACAGACGTGGAGGACTGCAGCTGGTTTGCTTCATCATCACCTCCCCAAAGCCTTCTATAAGACCTAGCTCCTGATCACCTGCGACCCTCTCTGCTATGCCCATTATAGAGCCTTGAACAAAGAGTGTTCCAGCTGAATTCAGTGGTCCCTGCTTGGAGGTAGCCAACGTTTATACCATAAAGTAGGCACTTTCGGAAAGGACATGAGCAAATGGGAGAGAGTTTGCTTTGTGAGGAGGGGGAAGAACCGTAAAAGGAAGAGCCTCCTCAGCACTCCTAGTTCCTGAGTCTCCTCTCTTCCCTCTTGAGAATGTGCCTATACACTTCACCCACACGTATTCACAGGCACTTAGGGCTGTGGATGAGATTGTGAAGGTTGTGCCCTCCGCAAGGGTGTGGGAATGAAATTCAGCCATCACTCCTTCTTCCAAGCCTAGAGTTGGCCAGGAGAGGGTGCCTTTCTCTAATGTGCACAAGAGCACCATTTTGCCGGCAGCAGCCATGCTTAACACACACTTCCAGTTTTTACCACTTACAACGCAACCAACAAGAGTAACTTTGGATTGACTTCTGTCCCATATGAGAAAACTCCGAGAATATACAGCACTTACCTACCCGAAGGGACCAGACACACCTTAGCTCCCAAGCAAAAAGGAAGCTCCCTTCTTGGTTCATATTTCTATATGAGCCAATGAACCCTCACCAAAACTCAAAATGGAGCCCCCTCCTTTTCTAGAAATGAAAACAGGCCTTGGAAAAGCTGGATTCATTATTCTTCACAGCAGTTTGCAGTACATAGCATTAAATTCTGTTCGTGGGATGACAAATAGCTGGTCAATTCACTAAAAATGCAGTCATTCACACAGATCTTTGGTCTTCACACAATGCCAGTCACCAATCTGACAAACTTAACCAAATGGATTCAGTATTTTTTGGTCATGAAGCCCTGGTCTGTAATAACAGTGTGGAAAGAGATACGAAAGAAAAGGAAATGATAAAAGGGTTTTTGAAAGCAAGTAATACTATTGTCATTAGATTCTTAGGCATAGCTCTGATGCTTGGATTAATGCTGCCTTTTCTTTTTTAAAAAGCAGAGTGGGAAGTCCTCTGAGCACAAGCCCCCACTCCTTTAGCTCCCTGCCTCCCCAGGGGGCCAGCCCCCCTCCCATCTCATCCTGGGTCCAAGCTACCTCAGGGAGAGGGCTGAGAATGTGTCAGAAGAGGAGGACACAACCAAGTGGTGAGAATTAGAGTCCTCCGAGAGGAGCCCAGGAATAATGCAGCCAAATTCATTCACCAGGGAGTTCTTTAAGTGGCTCTCAAATGGCACCCATCACACAGGCAAGCCTCCGCGTCTTTGCAGCGAGCACAATAGGTACCAGATGAGTCACAGGCACCTTGGATTTTTAGTTTGCATCTAAATAAGCACTTTATATTTGCAAAAGGCTTTCCAGTGATTTGCAAAAAGCTTTCTCCTTCAACAATTCCAGGAGGGGAGTCCACAGAACTAAAGATTTATTGAGCCCCCTGTCTGACCAAATAAAAGGTGGTGAAAAGCAGCCCTCACAGAACTCTGGGGCTCATTAAACCCAGGCGGGGAGTTAGAGTCAGGCCTTCCCACCCAGGCTGGCCTCTTTCCTCCTGGACTGCTAGCTTCCTAAAGAGCAACACTTGTCAGTTCACACACACACACACACACGCACACACACACACACACACGTGCATGCGCACACACACACACACACACCTCCCACCCTGGGACAGGGCTCTGAGACAGAAATCAAATTCTGTGAGGTACTGAGATCTTCAGTAAGTGGCAAGCCATATAGATCCCGCTCAAAGAACCAGAAGCCAGATGGGGCATCGCAGTCATCTCATTTGAGGAGAAATGCTAACCACTTGCCTGAAGTCCTGCAGCCTCTTAGCACACGTGTGGGACTAGAAATGGAATCTCCTGACTTTCCATCAGCACTCTATTACAATAAGTGATACCTTCACTGATGAAGGTGAGGATGGGGCACTAAGGCAGGGGCTTCTGGCCACGCTGGCCACTCATCTCTAGAGATGCAATTTTCTTGCACTAAATGAGACACATTTCCTATGTCTTCAATGCCCTGGCTGTCTTCTGTGCTAATGCTAACTTACATGAGTCTGGAAGCAACAACAATAAAAATAGCTACCATTTATTTAGCATGTACTATGTGCCAGACACTTCATTCATTATTGCTCTTCATTCATTATTGCTAACCCTCATGACAACCCAGAGAGAGAGACAGAGATGTATTATCTTCACTATATAAATAAAGGTGCTGAGACTAGAATGGGTGGGTGAGTTTGCCAAGATCACACAATTAGCTGGTACAAGAGGAAGGACTGAGGCAGCCTCTGTCTACTACAGCACACTGCCTCTCTCAAAGATGGTGAGCTGTGAGTCTGGCTCTGGGATCCTAGCTACAGAGTCGCAATGCCTGGCTGAAAATCCAGGTGCTACAGTTTAATAGCAATGTGACCTTGGGCAAGTCAATTAACCCCTCAGAGCCTCAGTTCCCTTATCTGTTTAGTGTAGATAATAGCAAATACCTCAAAGGATTGTTAGGAGGATTAAATGAAATAATATTTGTAAAGCACTTCAAATAGTGCCTGTCACACAGAAAGTGTTATGTACTTTTTTGGTGGATAAATAAACAAATGAAATGTTCCCTGATAATCAGGAGTAAGGGGAAGACAACCTTAAACTCACTGATATGAACAATCACTGATCCCTTGAGCTAGCACAATAATAATGACACCAATAACAATACTGGCTTTTGAAAGTTTAGTATTCATCACTAGGCACTGTGATCAAAAACAAATGTCTACAGAGATAACATTCAATATTCATTACAGACTTTTCGGGCAGGAATTATTATCCCCATTGTACAGATGAGAAAATTGAGTCTTAGAAAAAGCAAACCATTGGCCCATGGCCACACAGTTCAGTGGCAGAGCAGAGATTCAGTGCTGATCAGTCGGTTTCTCAAGCCCACAGACTTAATCACCATGCACACTGCCAGGGCTGGGGTCCGCGGTGTCATCCACACCAGAAACGGCCCAGGGAGCTAAGAGCTCAGACACAAGGGGAGGGGCCCTGGCTCAGGGGCTGCAGGGGCGGCGCGCACAGTGCGAGGCTGGCGGCCCGGGCCCTGGAGTACCGCGGTGAGCGCAGCGGCCAGATGTTCAGAGGCGGCCCTGGGCCAAGCCTCTCTTTCTCACGGCCAAGCCCAGCCCAGCCTTCCGGGTGCTTTGGCGGGGCCCTTGCCCGCGGTCGGTAACGTGCGATCGCTCCGAGAGGAAATCAGAGGCTAAGCGGTCGGCCGGGGTGGGAATGCAGGGTGCCTGCAGGGCCCCAGAAACCTGGGCGCGGGGCTTTCCCTCTCTGCCTCCCCACAGAGCCTGGAGAGCCCCCAGGTGAGCAGTGAACTTCTCACCCCAGCCGAGCTGGCAGAGTTCTTGCTGCATTATAGTGCCCTCCGATGGCCAATTCCGGGACAGCCTCGATGTCGAAGTCAGCTTATGGCAAGCGGGGGACCTCATTTATTCTAACAGTTTAATCGTGTTTTAAAAAGAGTAAGAAAAAAATTAATGTAACAGTGTTAAAATGTAGTCTCGTCTCTCACTTCTTATCCACGTGAACAAAAAACCTTTGTCACAAAATTTCCCCTAATGCAGACTTTCGCAAAACCTGTCTAATCACAAGGTGTGCTCGCTTGTTAAAAATACACATTTCCCTTCTCACTGATGTGGGAGCTGAGCTATGAGGATGCAAAGGCATAAGAATGGTACAATGGACTTTAAGGACTTGGGGGGAAAAGTTGGGGGGGTGAGGGATAAAAGACTACAAATATGGTACAGTGTACACTGCTCCCGTGATGGGGGCACCAGGATCTCACGAATCACCATAGAGAACTTACTCATGTAACCAAATACTACCTGTATGTACCCCAGTAACTTATAGAAAAGTAAAATTAAATAATTTTTAAAAAGAAGAAACAAAAATACACATTTCTGGGTTCTACTCCAGAAGTACTAAACCAAAATCTTCAGAAACTGAGCCTGATATTCTGCATTTTAACAGGACCCCCAGGCAATTAACAGAATCGAGCTAATTGAGGAAACTCAGCCGTGGGCCCTCACAGTGCTTTGCAAGTGCAAACCACCCTTGCCATGATGACTTCGCTGAGGAAGCCCTTGTCCCCCCACAAGAACTCAGAGACCTGCCGATGCCTTGAGAGGGAGGAGGGCACTCATGAGAAACACACCTCAGAGGTGGGAGACCTGGCTCTGCCACAATTTGCTGCAGAACCTTGGGTTCATAATTAACATCCTTGAGTCTCTGCTTCCTTCTTTATGGGATAGAGCCAGCGTTTCCTACACTTGCTGACTCACTTCATTAATGGAGCCTCCAAGGAGTTGCTGAACATTATAGCATATTTTAAAAGTATACAACTCTCAGTGGTCTGCTGAAGCCAGCTTATCATGGCCAGTAAGAGCTAATTGACAAATGTTAGAAACTTTTTGAGTCGGTTATTAAAGCTTTGGTGGTATCTTAAAATGGGCCATGGCGGGAGCATTTACACCACAGAAACTGGCAAATATTACAAATTCGGGCTTTTTTAAAGCTACGGAGCCTATTGTTAGCCATTTACCAGCACCCCACTAAATACACAGGAGGGTCAGGCTCTTTTACGTCACAGGACATTCTGCAAGTGGCAGGCCTGGAGAAAGTGAGTTACCGCATTCCTTCCCCTCGCTGTTCGGTCATGGCAACAGCAGGACTCAAGGCTCAACCCCTCCTCCAAGGTGCCCATAGCTACCACTGACAGCGAGGCCCTTGTAGACATACTGGACTGGAAGCCCAGCAGAGTCTAAAGCCCTGAGGAGAGTCAGAGGCCTGGAGAAACACCAGCTGCTACTTGACCTGCTCTTGTATCAACCAAGGAGGGGATTCAAGAGAGGACTTGCACCAGATGAAGGGAATTAGGTTGTTGTAGCCTCCCGAGGAGTGGGTGGCAGGATCTTAATTTGACCTTATTCAATTTTTCCCTTTTGAGAAAGAAGCCAACTTTGTCGTACATCATGGTGTCAAGGCCAAGTCCTGCAGAGTTTACCTTCATCTCAGAACTCACAGCTGACTGTGAGTTCAGCTCTTTGGGGAATACAAATGTTACCACTCTACAAGATGCACATGAGGCAGATTCGGGGAGTGCTGGCCCGAAGGAGCAGGGCACACACAGGAGGGGCATCAGGAAGCCTTGCCCAATCCCCTCTACCCCAGCATCTGTCCTTCCTTTCCTTAATCCCAGGCCCTGAGGTACACAAGTGTTAAGGAGGCTCCAGGTTCCCTGGAAACTGATAAGACAAAAAATGTTGAGCCATAGGTAGATCCACCTATATACCTTAGATCACTAAGTCTGGCCAGGATTAGAAGGGAAGGAGGCCTTCCCCTCTTATGGGAAAGGCCTTCATGACCGATGAGGCAGTCAGTTAACAGTTCCTTATTACTTTCTTTGTACAGAGATCTATTAAGAACATCAAGGTTATAAGATGATTTGATCCTCAAGTAACTTAAATCACATGGGGCTCTCTCCAGCCATGAGGCAAATTCAATCATGGAGCAAGACAGCTGTGTGCAGGAAGGCACACTGTAACTGATTTGCATACAAGTGCTAAGAGTTCATAGTTAGAGTACTCTGTACAATGGAAAGGACTGGGAAGGTTGCTAGAGAGATCACCTGAGATTAAGGGAGGGCAAGACTGAGTTGCCCAGGGAGGGAGAAGAAATGATTAATTGAACAAAGATGCCAGTCTCTGACTATTGAAGAGTGCTCATCACCAGGCCTGTTTGGCTGGAGCTATGAGTGAGTGTCAGGGACCAGTGGGAGGTCAGATTGGCAACGTAAGTTGAGGTCATGTTGGAGAAGGCTGAGCTTGGTTTATGGGTGAAAGACGAGCCATGAAAAGTGTATTCATTTTCTATTGCTGTGAAACACATTATCACATATTTAGAATCTTGAACTGTACCCATTTTTATCCTGCAGGGTCTGTAGGTCAGAACCCTGTGCACAGTGTAGGTAGGTTCTCTTCTCAGGATCTCACAGGGCTGAAATCAAGGTGTAGACTGGGCTGTGTTCTCATCTAGAGCTTGGGATCCTTTTTCACACTCATTCAGGTTGTTAGGGGTATTCAGTTCCTTGCAGTTGCAGGACTGAGGCCCCTACTTTCTAGCTGGCTGTCAACCAATGCAATTCTCAGCTCCCGTAAGCCTTTTGCCATCTCCTAAAAAATGACCCTCTCCAAAATACGGCAGTTTGCTCCTTCAAGGCCAAGAGAATAATTTCTCAGTCCCCTTTAAGGGCTCACCTAATTAGGTCAGGCCCAGTCAAGATAATCTCCCGTTTGATTAGCTCAGCCACAACTGATCGGTAATCAAGTCACAGAAGTGATGTTACATTATAGTCAGAGATTCAGCCTACACTCAACGGAGGGGATTACACAACGCAGAAATCTTGGGGCTATTCTAGAGGCCTGCCTATCTCAGATCATTTTCAGCTGGGGAGATGAGGCGACATGATAAAATTTATTTTTGAAACCTCGCAGCAGGAGCTCAACGAGGAGACTGTAGCCATGACAGAAATCAGGTAGCAGGAAAGGAATAGGTGGATAAATAAATAGGGAAGATATACAATGGATAAATTTACAGGACCTGGAATGTTCCTCCCCCATCTGACCTCATGGCTGGCCCTCTCTCATACCACTCACTTCCCTGCCCACTCTGTGTTAGTTGTACCTCCTCCCTGGTTCTCTAACACATCACCCAGCTTATTTCTTTCATGATACTCTTCATTTTATATTAATATATTTGTTTCCTTTTTATTGTCCATTCACTCCACTCGACTCTAAGCTCGAAGAGAACAGGGACAATGTGTCTTTTGCACACCTCTGAATGTCTGGAATTGGGCCTGGCATATAGTTGAGACTCAATAAATATTGAATAAAGGTTAAATAAATAAGTGAGCAAATTATATGAAAGGATCCAGGGAGATTCAAAAGGTCTGAGTATCGGGTCTGGATGTCTTGAAGAAAGGCACAACATGGAATCAGATTAAGAGGTTTGGGGAGTTGGGGAGATCTGTTTTAGACATCTTGAGTTTGAGGTGACTATTGTGCAGCTAAGTCCTACGGGCAGCTGGAAATGCATGTGAGGAATGGACACAAAAAAAGCCACAACCATAGTGGTTGTTCCAATCATAGTAAGGAACTGGGCTTTGACCACGAAAAAGAATGAAAACTGGATTTTAAAATAAGCCTCCATTGGACATTTCTCATTTATATTTTTAAAACATCTACTGCTTAGAGGAGCTGTCGCCATGAAGGTTATAATTTGTATTAGGACACAGCAGAGGGTAAACTTCCTCTTTGGGTACTGTTCTATCATTGCCTGAAAACCTGCGGGAGGCAGTGAAGGCACGCAGCCCAGCACCCAGAGTGTTGAGAGTGAAGGGCGTGTGACGGTAGGGCCGGTTATGCTGGGCGATCAGGCAGAACCAGGAAAGCAGATCTCCAGCAACGCAGTGGCGCTGTGTTAATCTTTTTATTTTTCTCTTTCTCTGTTCATCTCCCTCAATAAGTTCTTCATTTATCTTATCTCAACCTTTCTGCTTTTCTCTCTTCCTCTAGCCAAATCATATTTCTCATGCCTTATGTATCAACCTGATTATTTCTCTACTAACTTCTTTCATCTGGTCTTTTGAAAAGTTCCCCTCACTAGACTTGGTGGCTCATGCCTGTAATCCCAACACTTTGGGAGGCGGAGGCCAGAGAGTCGCTTGAGCCCAAGGGTTTGAGACCAGCCTGGGCAACAAAGTAAGACCCTATCTCTACAAATAAAATAAAATAAAATAATTAGCCAGGTATGGCGGCACAGGCACATAATCCCAGATACTCAGGAAGCTGAGGTAGGAGGCTCTGATCCCAGGAGTTGAGTTGCAGTGAACGGTGATCACACCACTGCGCTTCAGCCTGGGTAACAGAGTGAGACCCTGTCTCCAAAAAAAATAAGAGAAGTACCCCATTCCATCTCACCATTCCTATCCCCTCTCCCTTTGCTTTTTCAGGTACACTGCAGTGGTCATGCCTGTTCACTACCAGCATGGCACGGGACAGAACTCCTGTCGGCGCGTGGCCCTCATGATCACGGCCGTCTGGGTACTGGCCTTTGCTGTGTCCTGCCCTCTCCTGTTTGGCTTCAATACCACAGGTAATGATGATGGCTTCACTTCTAGCATCCGTACGATTCACAGCACACCTGAATGTCTGGCTGTGAGTTGTGCTCAGCCTTGAAATTTCTGACCCCGGGTCAGCATACTTTGCAATTAAAGGAGAATGCCAGAGAATGCAAAGCTTTGGCCTTTGTTGGTTATAAATAAAATATAAATAAAACCTCATCAATTATTGGCACAGGGGGTAAAGTTCTGCCCCAATTAATGAAAAGTCTGGCTCATCTTTATTTCAAAAAAATGTCATTGTATTCATTTGCAGAAATGTACCAGTTGAAAAAACCAAGATACATATTAATAATTCAGGCAAGTTCTGCTAATGAAAAGATAACAATTCATAACAGACCTACTATAAGACTTTTATAATGCAAAATAACACATTATAAAAGTCTTATAGTAGGATATATATTTCCAACTTTTTACTCAATAAGAATAATTTCTGATACTTTAGAACTAACCAGTATACTTTTGCAAATTGCTGGAGTGTGTATTTTCTATTTTTAATATAAAAATTCTGGATATGATGGTTGGCACATGGTACATCGATAGGATGGACGGATGGATGGATGGATGGATAGACGGATGAATAGATGGATAATGTATATATCTGAAATGCTCAGAATTTTAAGTGTAGGACACCAATACCTCAGATGAATCAGTGCCTTCTATGTTTGTACCATGTCCATCTTTTAGCCTCAGTAATTTTTTTCTCTTTTTTTCTTTTTTTTGAGAACAAGTCTCGTTCTGTTGCCCAGACTGAAGTGCAATGGCATGATCTCAGCTCACTGCAACCTCCACCTCCCAGGTTCAAGTACTTCTCCTGCCTCAGCCTCCCTAGTAGCTGGGATTATAGGGATCTGCCACCACCTCCAACTAATTTTTGTATTTTTGATAGAGACAGGGTTTCATCACGTTGGCCAGGCTGGTCTCAAACTCCTATCTCAAGTGATCGGCCCGCCTCAGCCTCCCAAAGTGCTAGATTACAAGTGTGAACCACTGCACTCAGTAATTTCATGTGTGAAATGAAAGATATTAACACACATAGTAACGTGATGGGTATTGACAATATACACTGAGTGCTAAGAGAAAACTGCTTGATTAGTGTTCCAGTGGTCATCTGGATTTCTTATTTTGTCCATTTGAATTGATTTCATTCAACGCCTATATGCCAGGTTTGTAAATTTCTATATGTATGTACTAGTCACATAGCCACACGCTTGTGTGTATGCAGATATTATGTCTAACATATTATGTATAAATACAGGCAAATCCTAACTTTAAGTGATCTTCCAAGTGTCATTTGCTGGACAATGACTTAGAAGTCAAAATACATTTAGGAAGATAGGCATAGGCTTTGGAGTCAGTAAAATCTAAGTCCAAACTCTAAACCAAAGTCCAGTTTTACTAGCTGTCTCTCCTAAACAAGTTACTTAACTTCTCTGAGTTCAGTTTCCTCACTGGTAAATGTGGGATAAAATTACAGTGGAGCATATACTTGAGCAAATTAAAATATGTGGACTCGATCTACATATTTAGTTAAGACATTTTTAATATTTATTTTTATATTTGACCTGCTACAAATAAGCCCAGCAACTTTATCTCTAAAATGATATTCCATAGGAACCCTGTACTGTATGACACATTACTATATGTATCATACAACCTATTACTCTTCAGGGTTGTAATAAAACACGTATATCTTTATATGTGATTCAGATTTTCAAAGCAAATTTGGAGTCTATAATTTTCACTTTATTTACTGACTTTAGAATCTAAGCCTACATATAACTCCACTCTACCTTCTTCATAGAGATTTTTGCAATTAAATGAGGATTAAATGGGGATAACATATGTAAATATGCCAAGCACTTACTGCCTCCTCAAGGCCAGCTTGTCTCTCTGCCACAGTGAAGGGTAACTATTCAACTTATCAACAAATATTTGCCTGGTTAACCCAGGCTATTCCCAAAATATGGTGTTGTTATCTTTGCATTACTGTTTACCATTCATTACTTTGTTATTTTAGCTGAATGACACTTTATACATGCAAACACGTGTGCACATGGGCACACTGCGTAGCACAAAGCAATATCCCTTAACATGGCTACGGAGGCTGACTCTGTGGCACTAAAATACCATATCTGGTGAATGCTAAATGTGCTTTATAGGTTAGTCTGATAGCTAAGTCACCTTCTGTAAGTTTGTTTCTATATGAAAATGTATTCTGCCAGGCGCGGTGGCTCAAGCCTGTAATCCCAGCACTTTGGGAGGCTGAGGTGGGTAGATCACGAGATCAAGAGATCGAGACCATCCTGGTCAATGTGGTGAAGCCCCGTCTCTACTAAAAATACAAAACATTAGCTGGGCATGGTGGCGCGTGCCTGTAATCCCAGCTACTCAGGAGGCTGAGGCAGGAGAATTGCCTGAACCCAGGAGACAGAGGTTGCGGTGAGCCGAGATTGCACCATTGCACTCCAGCCTGGGTAACAAGAGTGAAACTCCGTCTCAAAAAAAGAAAGAAAGAAAAAGAAAATGTATTCTTAGAATTTCTAGTGTGGGGAACTCACCACTGCTAGACTAGGCACTGTTTACCCCCTAGCCAACAGCAAATCCCCACCAGCATCTGCTGGGCTGGCTGTGGTTCCCCTGACTCACTCTTGGTGGAGGCGGTCTTCTTCACTCTCACAGACACACCACACTGGAAACAGTTGAAACAGTCTCAAAATCTGACATTAGACCATGTTCTCGGTGAATGTCGACATCCAGGGTGAGGAATAAGGATGAACAACTCATTCCAGTGTTGTTGCCACCAGTGAGATCATTATTGTTCCAGAAACAAAATTCAGGAAAATTTTTTTCAAAAGGATTTTCAAATATAGGATTGAGAAGGCAGAAAAGGCCTGTGACTTAGCATGTGCGCTTTCACTTCTCTCTCGTCTCTCACAGCCTGTCTCCCTCTTTTACTTAAGTTTATTGCACTCTAGCAAGCCCTCCAATTATTCATATATAGTGTCAAAGTGTCAGGTTCCAACGTGAGGGCTCAGTAGATATTACCTAGTGCTATAGTTGTTATTAGTTGTTGGAAAAGTTTAACTATACATCAAAATTTAACTATACATCTGCAGCTGTAAGAGTTTTGCTGATAGTTTTAGAGATCAGTCACCTCTTCCTTGAACAGTTAGGGGACTTAGTAAGCGAAACTCGGGCCCAGCCGTCCTCCTCTGCCTCAAGCCGACCTTCACTGTACAGCTTCATTATCTTGATAGATGTGGGTTCCTGCAGCAACTCTCTCATCTATAAGGAAGTTCCCAAGTTCATTTGAAAGCCCAATATAAAGGACTCCTCTCAGTCATTTTTTCTACTCCTTCTGTGGAAAATCAAGGGGGAGAGAGCAGGATCCTGCCAATAACACCTGATATTGGAAGCAGCTGGACTTTCACTAATAAGTGCAACACAAAAAAAGAACTTTCTGGCAGAGCTCTCCTTTTAATATCATGGGCTGCCACATGCAATTGTGAATTAAGAGAACATAAGACACAGAAAAGTTGAACTTCAGTCTCTTCCAACTTGGAGTTGCTCCTGATCTCAGATGAAAGGTCAATATAAGGCAGGGTCTTGGGTCAGAGAGTTCCTGGCCAGGATTGCCTTAACTTCCAGCAGAGGCCCAACAGTCTAGGCAAATACCACATCATCAACAGACCCTGATACAGCAGAGCACGGTGTGCTGGTGCTAAAGGAAACTCTGAAGATCCCTGAATGAGCAGCCCAATCTTTTCATTGCATAGATAAAACTAGTATTTAAATTCCTGCTAAATCAGAAAGCTATTGTGTTATTTTTAAAAATCTAGATTGAATAAGCAAAGAATGAATAAGCTGGTGATAAGGGTTCAAGAAACCTTTAAGGGAGGAGAAACAAAGTTAAGAAAACTCTATCAGCTGGCTTGATTTTCCTTTGAAAGAAGGAAATGGAGGAGGGCTATTTATTTGATTTCATCAATAGAACAACTCACCTAGTTTTCAGAGCACTGGAGCTAGGTTGGGGGAGGGGGAGCTTGGTTGCACAAAAAGTTGAAAGAATAATAGAAGCACAAAGTTAAAAGGATAATAGGCTCATCCTAAAATCAAATTCATTGGCACCGCATGTCTTTGGAATCAAGTTGGGGTCAAATCTGTCAGTGAGTTTGAAGTTCATGAATCTTTCAAGTAAACCTGCTCTGAGCCAAGCTGTTCACATCATTGTGGGGCTCAGTTTCCCAAGACAGCCTGCAAAAGCCTCTTAGATGCCTTCATATTTTTCACCCAGCACAGTGCTTTACACATAGTAGGTACTCCATAAAGGTTTGTTGAATGAGTAAATAGGTGACTCTTCATCATCATCCTTTCTTCCTGAAATGTTGACATTAATCGGGAGAAGCATCTCTAATCTCAGAGGAGCAGTGACCTCCCCTCCCCCCGAAAGGCCTTCTCCATTATCCTCTGGTCAGTGAGTATGCATGTGTTTACATAAAATGCTCATTTGTACATTTTGCTCATTTTCATTTATTATTTTTGCATTTGCTCAATAACTATTGTGCTAACAAAACAACACTCCTGCAGTTAAATCATCAAAGCAAGGCAACTCATCTTCTGGGGAACTGTCAGCTTCTGAGGGGGGCCTTACTGTCTTCCTCACTTCTTTGGTATTCAGCAGAGAAGATTTCAGAACTGCTGCTGTGTGGTGCATCACTCTGCCCTGCCAACAGGTCACACACATCCAGGGCCAGGCCTGCTGGGGGCTGGGGCAGGCCCCACTCATTGGCCACCCACCTCCAGTGTCACTCTGCCTGCAGTGGGGACATTCTGGAAGAGGCTGCAATGCTCGATCTAAGGAAGGGAAACAGTTTACTTAGGGGAGGAAGGAAGGGAATCTGCAGTGCAGATTCTGTGATTATATGTGAAAGCCTTCATTGACTAGGAACCCTGAAATAGCTATATGCCCTCTCAACTCTGTCTTTCAATATTTTTAATGGAGAAATAAATGCTTACACATAAAACAGTCATAAGGTATCATGAGATACATACATATTTATATGTAAGTCTCCCTTCTACGCCAGATTACTAAATTCTCCCATCCCCTCAGAAACAAACATTAATATTGTTGCAAGATAATGTTTGCAACAAGTGTGCATGTCATACACATATATGTGTATGTACATGTATGTGTATTCATTTTTACACAAAGAGAAGTATATCATACCCCCTTCTGACCTTTGCTTTTAAAAGAGGTAGCTCATATATAAAATTTAGAGGTCAGCCTCCCAGAACCCAGAGGGGTAGGAAAAGGTAGAAAATTAGATAAAAGGACCAACAGGGAATACCCAGGACATGGGATGGCAACAAGATGGGGAGTGCCACCCCGCTGGCCTCTTCTCACACACGAGACATGCGAGACGCCTTTTGATCATGGGCAGGATTTAAAACCATAGTCAGACGCTGACAACAGGACTGACTTCAGAGAAGGGGCAGATCACCGCCAACATGGCTCCCTAGAGATTCCAAAAGGCCACCCTCTGCCACTCATCCCTCTCCCAACTCCATCATCCCCTAATACCAGAAGATGCCAATTTGGTGAACTATGCTGAGCCTTATGAGCCATTTCCTAAGAGATGATGACACAGGCTTTGGTGAGACAACATGAAATTTACCTGAATTTTACTTCCCTTCAGAGAATCAGAGAATTTAGGAGTAGCTTGTAAAGATTCTAGTGGCAAAGTTGTCATTAAAATGCATCACTGACCACTTTTTTCATTTTTGTTATTAGCTATTATTCTCTTCCTTCTCTCAGAAATATTGTTTCCTGTAAGTTTCTCTCCAAATGATACCTTCCCTTTTCAGGTCAAAAAGCTCAGGGGAGAGAAATAATAAATAGTAATCATAAATAAATATTAATAATAGCTACCATTTATTCTCATTAATTCTCACAACTACTATATAATACTTCTATACTTTTTCTTTACAGGTAATAAAACTGAGGCTTCACATATTTAAGAAACGTGCCCAAGATCACACAGTTAATATATAGTAGACCTGAATCTCACACTTAGGGCTGCCTGCCTTCCACCTCCCCCAGAAGACCAAGAAGCAGAATAAGGGGCTTACATGGCCACTGCCCTCTCCCCACCAGCTCACACCTGAGGCTTCATCTTCCAAGGCCAGATTTGGGGTTGGAGAATCCCCAACGCTTTATGAAGATCGGCCAGGTGTACCAACAGTTGTTGCTGACAGTGCTGGATGAAGCACAAATGTTCCACGTCACAATAGTAAAGGGGGATGGGAAGTTAAAATTACAGAAAGAACATTGGCTTGGGGACAAAACTGGCTGCAGGAACAGATTTTTCAGGTGCAGCCTTGGGCTACTTACTGAACCTCTCTGAGCTTTAGTCTGCTCATCTGAGAAGAGAGACAGTAACGGCACCTGCTTCATATAATGTTGCCGTAATTATTAGGTAGGATAAGGTGTACAAATCTCTTGGCTCATTGCCTGGCAGATATTGGTTTGCTTTTCTTTGCTTTTTCAAGATGGGGCAAGTTTCAGGCCCTATCTTGGGCCATGGAGGAATCTCAAAATCTGCTATGAAGAAGGCAAAGCTACAGGGACCTCCCAAGGAGAAGTGGCAGGAACATTTCAGGACATAAAGCACATTCTAAGCACTTCTAAATGCACATTCTTCATGTCACAATATCATTACCCACCTTTTTCCCATCTCACCTCTGGCCAGTGCTGGGATTCCCTGAAAAATCAAATCCCTGTCTTATATTCAGCCACCACCTGCCCTCCATTCCAGATTCAGAATTGGAAAACTGGCATTCTCAGCAAACGAGGCTTCTTCCTTTCATTGCATTCCAGCAATTCTCAAATGCTTCCATACCAGCAGGCCCTTTTCTGGGGGCTGTAACTCTTCTGGGAGTCTCTGCCCTGTTGCCCTATAATGCTCTCTCCAGCCTCCCAGGTTGCATGCATCTGTGTGACACTTACGACATCCTATGAAAGGGATCATCTGTCTTTCTAGACTCTTTGCTCCCTTGAGAGCAGACATGGTGTCTCATTCATCATTGCAGGCTCCAGTGTCTGGTATATGATTGTTGGCAAATGTTCTTTTCTTTTCTTTTCTTTTCTTTCTTTCTTTCTTTCCTTTCTTTCTCTCTCTCTCTCTCTTTCTTTCTCTTTCTTCTTTCTTTCTTTCTTTTCCTTCCTTCCTTCCTTCCTTCCTTCCTTCCTTCCTTCCTTCCTTCCTTCCTTCCTTCCTTCCTTCTTTCTTTCTTTCTTTCTTTCTTTCTTTCTTTTTCTTTCTCTTTCTTTTCTCACTTTCTTTCTTTTTCTTTCTTTTCTCTGTCTTTCTTTCTTTTTTTTCTTTCTTTCTTTCTCTTCCTTCCTTCCTTCCTTCCTTCCTTCCTTCCTTCCTTCCTTTCTCTCTTTCTCTCTTTCTCTCTTTCTTTCTTTCTTTCTTTCTTTCTTTCTTCTGTCTCTCTCTGACGCCCAGGCAGGAGCCCAGTGGTACGATCTCAGCTCACTGCAACCTCTATCTTCTGAAGTGATTCTCCTGCCTCAGTCTCTCAAGTAGCTGGGACCACAGGCGTGTGTCACCACGCCTGGCTAATTTTTGTATTTTTAATAGAGACAGGGTTTCACCATGATGGCCAGGATGGTCTTGGCCTCCTGACCTCATGATCCACCCACCTCGGCCTCCCAAAGTGCTGGGATTACAGGTGTGAGCCACCACACCCGGGTGGTCTGTAATTTTTTTAAGGCATAATAAGACTAGGACTTAAAAAAAAAATGCCCTGTAAAATGAATGCTTTTTAAGAAATAATAGAAGTCACTTTTATTCCAACATGCTATCTTTATTAAAATATTTTCTTTTTAAGCACTGTGAGAAACACAAAGGCGAATTAGACCTTCTACCCTCAAGGACTTGACAGTGTAGGTGTCTGAGACTGCACCCTCCCCACCCACTGTGCACCACACATGACATGGGGCCATGTTTTATGCTCCCTACTGAGTTCTGATGCTTGCTAACTGCTTTATCTTCCCTCTTCTCATCCACAGGTGACCCCACTGTCTGCTCCATTTCCAACCCAGATTTTGTCATCTACTCTTCAGTGGTGTCCTTCTACCTGCCCTTTGGAGTGACTGTGCTTGTCTATGCCAGAATCTACGTGGTGTTGAAACAAAGGAGACGGAAACGGATCCTCACTCGACAGAACAGTCAGTGCATCAGTGTCAGGCCTGGCTTCCCCCAACAAGTAAGCACCCTGGATGGGGTAGAGGGAAGACAACACCCAATCTGCTGACCTTCCAGCCTTGTGTCCAGCAGTGCACGATTTTGCCGTTTAGCTACATTAGAGACACAAATCTGACACCCACTTTGGAATCTGCTAATACTGGCTGTGCTTTGAAGGTAGGAAATCCAATCTCAAGAGAACATTGACAGTTGTCTCTAGAGCCTACCTTACCTGGCAAGATGATCAGATAGTACCTGGGCTTGTTCTGCTTCCCTTCAAAGTGTTTCATTTTTCCCAAATGGGGAACAGTTCAGATGTCCTACAGGGTTTGATGTTTAAGTGCAGCAGTTGGTAACTTGCACTGCTGGTGGGTTCCCAGGACTGACTTTGTCCAAATCATTCATCCCAAGAATCACTGGGGCCCATCAAAACCTTTTTTCCTTACTGGATCTGCCCCTGTGCCAAGGAACCAACCAGCTTGTGGGATAGGATGCTAATAAAGCATTTTATTGGATCTTTCTAGGCTCTGAAAAGAAATGTCATTGCCTCTGCAATGATCTTACAATTGCTAGGGCTTTAAATTCCACTTACCCTAGTGCCTGGCACATAGTAGTTTCCCATGATGTACTTGAAGCATGAATGAATATATATTGATCACTTGAAATCTACTAGGGAAGGGACAGTGGTTAACATTAAACAGCCTTCATGGAGCTTAGAATCTAGACAAGCAAATAAAGCACCCCTCCACTAAAAGTTAATGAACAGCCCAGAGCTGAATGGGATGTTTGCCAAATGTGAGGGGAAGACAATTAAGCAGTCAGTTATGAAGTGCTATGGAGGTTATAGAAGAGAAAAACCAATATGCTCAGTGATACGGTTTGGCTGTGTCCCCACCCAAATCTCATCTTGAATTGTAGCTCCCACAATTCCCACATGTTATGGGAGGGACCCAGTGGGAGGTAATTGAATGATGGGAGTGTGTCTTTCCTGTGCTGTTCTCATGATAGTGAGTAAGTCTCACGAGGTCTGATAATTTTATGAGGGAGAGTTTCCCTGCACAAATTTTCTCTTGTCTGCTGCCATGTAAGACATGCCTTTCACCTTCCACCATGATTGTGAGGCCTCCCCAGCCACGTGGAACTGTGAATCCATTAAACCTCTTTTTCTTTATAAATTACTCAGTTTCAGGCATGTCTTTTATAAGCAGCATGAAAACAGAGTAATACAATCAGAAAAGCGCTCCATAGACAGAGTAAGGATTGAGTTTCATCTTGAAGGCAGATCCAATTTGAGTGTCTAGGTTAATATTTGATGACCTAGAATCTTTCTTTCTTTCTTTCTTTTTTTGAGACAGAATCTCACTCTGTCACTCAAACTGGAGTACAGTGGCACAATCTCAGCTCACTGCAGCTTCTGCCTCCTGGGTTCTAGAGATTGTCATGCCTTAGCCTCCTGAGTAGCTGGGAGTACAGGTGTCCACCAACACACTCAGCTAATTTTTATTAGAGATGGAGTTTTGACACATTGGCTAGGCTGGTCTCTAACTCCTGGCCTCAAATGATCTGCCCACCTCAAACTCTCAAACTGCTGGGATTATAGGCTTAAGCCACCGTGCCTTGCCTGATGACATAGATAATCTCTGATGACCTTTTAAGGTCTTTGATGACGTCAAAAGTATGAATGAAGGTCAGACTCTTGAAGTCCCAAGGCTGGAGTAAAACAAGCCTATTAACCCTCATGAAAGAGGTGACCAAGACAAGGCTGAGGATATGAAAATATTACATTCAAATATGATTGTGTCACATGGCTACATATGGCATGGCTTGACCCACAACTGACTGTTCCTCCTTCAGCCCACCCTAGTCTTCTTGTCTGCAGCTGCACCCCATTCAGCAGTGTTCAGTCAGGGCCTGATTTCCATCAGATGCCACAGGAAAAATGGTAAATGGGCCATGTCTTTGATCACAGAAAAAGAATAGGAGAACTTTTCCCACAATACTGGCTTATCTTGATTCTACTCTCACCCCAGAAGGAGATCTTGCCTTGATTCTCACACATATATCTTTAAGATAAGGCCTGAAATTCTGCCTAATTTAAGCTGCAGACTAGAATTCATCAGATGATATTCAGAAAGCATATGACTATTGGGCTTGACCTTAGTGACTGGAGCCAATGACTCTTCCACAATGCCATCCAAGGCCACCTGCATTAGAGGAAACAGACGTCAATGACTGTTGGTGTGACAATGCCATCCAAGGCTACCTGCATTAGAGGTAAGAGACATCAAGGAAACACACATTGGCAGAGCAAAAGCCAGGCATAGAAAGGAGAATTTCAAGTGCCATATTTACCACTGAATGTGGGAAAAACCAAGACAATTTCATGGTTACCATGAGCCTTGTTTTTCCAGTTCAAGCCAGCCCTCCCTCACCCAGCTAGCAGAGTGCAGAATGGAGTCTGGAGGTGTTAAATATAAGAACAGTATTCCTTTCTATGAATTCCACATTAGAAATAAAGCTTCAAAAATTTGTAATAATAAAGGGTCTGAGCTTTGTTCAATCTTAGTATAGTTAACCACTTTTTACCCAGCCTGCTGTAGCAAATAGAGATAAGTGCTTTAAATGATAATAGCTATGCAGTTCAAACTTCCCTGTGGTTGATCCAAGGTCTGAGGAGGCTTCAAGGTCAAAAGGGGGAAAAATATTGAACACAAGAGAGAGATCGGAGATTCAAGAGGCTGGCATTTCCAGCAGTGTGGAGAATTAGATTCTGTTCTGCCATCTGGGAGTGGAGGGCTCTGCTAGCCAGACCCACAGGAATCCAGTGTTTCCTCCTGTCAGTCATGGAAGTAGTGATGAGGGTTTGCAGACAGAGCTGAAAAGTACACTCACCAATGTATAATCTTGGAAAAATCATTTTTCTCCTATAGGACTGAATTTCCATATCTGTACAATGGAAACAGGGTATACTAGATCAATGTTTTCAAATCTGAGATTTTTTTTTTTTTTTTTTTTGAGACAGAGTCTCACTCTGTTCCCCAGGCTGGAGTACAGTGGTGTGATCATGGCTCACTGCAGCCTTGAACTCTTGGGCTCAAGCAATCCTCCCATCTCATCCACTACACCTAGCTAAATATGAGATTTCATAGGCAATCCCAGTAATTTGTTTTCTATCCCCTAGTTTTAGAAATAATGCATTAGAATCAAATGTTGTCACTCTAAGAAGATCAGTAGGTGCCAGTTTAATTATAAATTTAATCTTCGTTGTAAATAAAACAAAATATGCTTATTTTAATTATTAGAAAATTCCATCAAAATAAAAGCCAAGACATTTTAATATATATTCTCTTAACTTGAAGTCATGTTAAGTGACATAAGCCAGACATAGAAAGACAAATACCACACATTCTCAATCATATATGGGAGCTAAAAAAGTGGGTATTGTGAAAATAGGGAGTAGATTCATGGTTACCAGGGGCTAGGAAGGAGATGGGGAAGGGGGCAAGGAAGAGAGGTAGACACATAGGTACAAATATACAAGGAACAAATTCTAGCATCTAATTGCACAGTAGGGCGACTATACTTAACAGCAGTTTATTGTGCATTTCAGAATGCCTAGAAGAAAAGATTTGAAATGTTCCCAACGCAAAGAAATGATCATTATTTGAAGTGATGACTAGCCTGATTTGATAATTTCACATTGTGTGCATGTATCAAAATATTGCATTTACCCCATAAATATGTACTATTATTATATATGAATTTAAAATCTTAAAGAAAAAAATGTGTATTATTCTAGAGTTCCTAAGAATACCTCTGTGGAGCACAGTTTTTTAAAAAAACCCTAAGCCAAGCATGGTGGCTCATCCTTGTAATCCCAGCACTTTGGGAGGCTGAGGTGGGCAGATCACTTGAGGTCAGGAGTTCGAGATCAGCCTGGCCAAAATAGTGAAACCCCATCTGTACTAAAAATACAAAAATTAGCTGGGCATGGTGGTGAGCGTCTGTAATCCCAGCTACTCAGGAGGCTAAGGCAGGAAAATTCCTGAACCTGGGAGGCGGAGATTGCAATGAGCCGAGATCATGTCACTGCACTGCAGTCTAGGTGACAGAGTGAGACTCTGTCTCAAAAAAAAACCCTAAATTGGCTGGGTGTCGTGGCTCACACCTGTAATCCCAACCCTTCGGGAGGCTAAGACAGCAGGATCACTTGAGCCCAGGAGTTCAAGACCAGTCTAGCCAACATAGAGAGACATTGTCTCTGCTAAAAATAAATAAATAAATAACACTAAATCATCCTGAAGACCCCTTGCATTCATTCATTCATTCTGAGTATGTACAATGTGCCACCTCTGTGTGTCTAGAAGACTGCTTCCTTGAATTAAGAAAACTAAAGTGAGGGGCTTTGGTTGCTGACACTGACTAACTTATGTAGAAAACAAAGTTACTTGGAATGCTGTCAGGTGGCTCACAGGCTCAATGAGAAGGCTGAAAAACAGCTTCAGAGAGATTCTATTCATGCCTAAGAAATAATCTGGTTTGAAGACCTAGGACACTGGACATTGAATGTCATCACTACTAATAGAGTTCTGAAGTCTCCCTGCTTCACAAGTTCCAGGTGTGAATCTGCAGTTGACTGGGCTTGGTGCATGTGCCTGAGCTCTAGCTGCATGGGGATGGAGGTGTGAAGTGAGTATCTGGCTTTTATGGCATCAGTAATGGAAGGTGGGGAGTTGAGTTCTGCCTCCTGTTCAGGACTGACACAAGGGTCTGATTCTTCAAACATGAAAAGAAGTTCATGTTAGGGACACACACATCTCCCTCTCCCTACCAGAAAAATTCACATATTTCAGTTTTCCATTCTCAGAAGCTACTCATCCCAAACCCATTTTCTCCCTATTTCTTTTCTGTTTTACAAATGAAGCTCAGAGATACTAAATTAACTTGCCTAAAGATACATCTACTAAGTAAGAAAGCTGAGAAGAAAAAATCCTGTTTTTTTTTTTTTAACTTTCTATTATGGAATTTTTCAAAAATAAAAAAGCAGAAAGACAAATATAACAAGCCCCATAGTCACCATCAGGCAGCCTTAGTCGTGATCAACTTGTGGCCAATCTTATTTCATCTATAATCCAACCTACATTCACACATCCACACTGGATTGCTGTGAAGCAAATCCTAAACACCATACTATTTCGACCCAAAATATTTCTACAAGATCCTCTAAAGAATACAAACTGTAACCACAATACCACATCACGTTAAAAAATTAATAATAGTTCTCTAATATCATTAAATATCCAATCGATGTTCAGATTTCCCCAATTGTCTTGTAAATTTTATTTATAGTTGGTTTGTTTAAATCAAAATTCAAATAAGGCACATATTTTGCAACTGGTAAGTACTGTCATGTTGTTGTTAAAATTTATTTGTTGAAAAAATGAGTCATTTGTCTGGTGGAGTTTCCCACACTCCACATTTTGGGGCTTATATCATAGTGGTGTCTCTTAATGTGTTTCTGTGTATCACCAGGTCATTCTAGCTCAAAAAGGCCAGACTACAATTCTATGCTACCCTGCTCAAAGGGTTGTTGTGATTATCAAATGTTCTATATGTGGTGGGTGCTGATTTATTTATTTATTTAATTGTTTATTTTACTTTAAGTTCTGGGATATATGTGCTGAAAGTGAAGGTTTGTTACACAGGTATACATGTGCCATGGTGGTTTGCTGAACCTATCAACCTATCATCTAGGTTTTAAACTCCGCATGCATTAGGTGTTTGTCCTAATGCTATCCCGCCCCTTGCCCCCTACTTCCTGACAGTCACCAGTGTGTGATGTTCCCCTCCCTGTGTCCATGTGTTCTCATTGTTCAGCTCCCACTTATGAGTGAGAACATGTGGTGTTTGGTTTTCTGTCCTGTATTAGTTTGCTGAGGATGATGGTTTCCAACTTCATCCATGTCCCTGCAAAGGACATGAACTCATTCCCTTTTATGGCTGCATAGTATTCCTTGGTGTATATGTGCCACATTTTCCTTATCCAGTCTATCACTGATGGGCATTTGGGTTGGTTCCAAGTCTTTGCTATTGTACATAGTGCTGCCATAAATATACATGCACATGTCTCTTTATAGTAGAATGATTTATAATTCTCTGGGTATATACCCAGTAATGGGATTGCTGGGTCAAATGGTATTTCTGGTTCTAGATCTTTGAGAAATCACCACATTGTCTTCCACAATGGTTGAACTAATTTACACTCCCCCCAACAGTGTAAAAGTGTTCCTATTTCTCCACATCCTCACCAGCAGGATGTTTCCAGTCTGTTGTTTACAGACTTTTTAATGATCGCCATTCTAACTGGTGTGAGATGGTATCTCATTGTGGTTTGGATTTGCATTTCTCTAATGACCAGTGATGATGAGCTTTTTTTCATATGTTTGTTGGCTGCATAAATGTCTTCTTTTGAGAAATGTCTGTTCATATCCTTCACCTACTTTTTGATGGGACTGGTTTTTTTCTTGTAAATTTGTTTAAGTTCCTCATAGATTCTGGATATTAGACCTTTGTCAGATGGATAGATTGCAAAAATTTTCTCCCATTCTGTAGGTTGCCTATTCACTCTGATGATATGATGGGTGCTTTATATTTGTAAAGCCTAAAGCAAATTTTATTTTCCTTAACTTCCCATGGTCCTACCACTCCCTCAGATGTTCCCTTTGTAGGTTTCCCACAATTATGTTCCCCTCTTCTTTGAATTCTCTTGCCCTTTCAGGAACATTCAGAAGATAAACGATATTTCCAGAAATGTCAGGATCCCCTCTTGTCGCACCTGCAGACCCTCTCTCCTGACCGGGCACATCTGGAGCTGAAGCGCTATTACAGCATTTGCCAAGACACTGCCTTGGGTGGACCAGGCTTCCAAGAAAGAGGAGAAGAGTTGAAAAGAGAGGAGAGGACTCAAAACTCCCTGAGTCCCACCATAGCGCCCAAGCTCAGCTTAGAGGTTCGAAAACTCAGCAATGGCAGATTATCAACATCTTTGAAGCTGGGACCCCTGCAACCTCGGGGAGTGCCACTTCGGGAGAAGAAGGCAACCCAGATGGTGGCCATTGTGCTTGGTAAGTTTGAGTTGACTTGCATTGGGTTGGACTGGGTTAGGTTGTGTTAAGTTAAGTGGAACTGGCAGAAGATGCTAAGGTAGCCACATTTGACAGAAATTGGAAATTCAATGACAGTAATATTTATCAAATGTTTACAGTATAATTGAAAAGTATTTGTGTATAAATACTAACTCTGGTGGAAATTTAGAAGACCTAGGCTGAAATTTATGAAGCTGAACAAGCCATTTAACTAAGCTGTATTTTGCTGTCTGCTATGTGGAACTATAACACATAAATCAAACAACAAATAAGATATTGATGCAATAAAACTATCTGGCACATATTAGATATTTAAATTTAACTTATAATATTAAATAATTTTAAATATTTAAATTTTAATTTAAAATTAAAATTATTTTAAATAATTTTAAATATTTTAAAAATAGGAATGCAAAACACTATTGTGATATGGTATGATAAAATCTAGATTATTTTAAATACAGAGTAAAAAAGACTAGAAAGAAATCGCCGAGATACCAAAAGTGATTAGCTTTAAGTGGTGGGTGCTTATTCCTTTTATTCTCTACTTCTCTGTGTTTACCAAGCTTTTCATAATGCACACAATCAAAGATGTTTGATTTTCGTGTTTTTTTTTTGAGACATGGTCTGACTCTGTTGCGTAGGCTGGAGTGCAGTAGCACAATCATAGCTCACTGCAGCCTTGAACTCCTGGGCTCAAGCAATCCTCCTGCCCAAGCCTCCCAAGTAGCTAGAATTATAGCTGTGTGCCCCCAAGGCCAGCTAATTTTTAAATTTTTATTTGTTTTTTGTAGTGGCAGGGTCTCATTATGTTGCCCAAGGTGGTCTCAAACTCATGGCATCAAGCAATCCTCCCATCTCAACCTCCCAAAGCACTGGCATTATAGGCATGAGCCACCACACCGTGCCAGAATCTGGGCTAATTTTTATAGTAATAAAATATAAGCTTTATTAAGTTTTTGAGATAGAGTCTCACTTTGTCACTCAGGCTGAAGGGCAATGGCATGATCTCGGCTCACTGCAACCTCTGCCTCCCAGGTTCAAGCAATTCTCCTGCTTTAGCAGCCTCTCAAGTAGCTGGGATTACAGGCATGCACAACCACGCCCAGCTAATTTTTGTATTTTTAGTAGAGACAGGGTTTCACCATGTTGGTCAGGCTGGTCTTGAACTCCTGACCTCAGGTGACCCACCCACCCTGGCCTCCCAAAGCGCTGGAATTACAGGCATGAGCCACCGTGACCAGCCTGAACTTTATTTAAATAAAGAAATTAAAAATTAATAAATCATAGGTATGCTATAAAGTTAATGAAGGCAGTTCATCCTGTTCAGCGTCACTGACAATCCCAACTCTCTCCTATATCAGGGACTTTACTAGAATTCCTAGCTGTAATCTCCTCAACAGCAGGAACTGTGTCAGTGCCATCTTTAAGGTCTTCGTCCCTATCAGTGCCTAGGATCATGTCTTGCATGGGTAGACATTAAATAAATGTCTGAATTGAATTGAAAAAGAAAATAAAGATTAGTAAAGAACTACCTAGTGACCACACTAGAAAATTGATTTAGTAACAAAGGCCAAAGTGAATCAAAGGCATTAGCATGCAGCTTTCTCACCTAAAAAAGTCTGGCTAATCACACCTACTTCATAAGGTTGTTATAAAAAAAAGTAAGCGTGTATGTAAAACCTCCAGCTTAGTGGCTGGCATTAAGTAGACAACTGTAAGTCGTTCTCATGTTATAACAAAAGGAGTAAGCAAATCCCTTACCCAGTTTCTCTCTTCTTTGGCAACGTAGGGGCCTTCATTGTCTGCTGGCTGCCCTTCTTCTTGACCCATATTCTCAATACCCACTGCCAGACATGCCACGTGTCCCCAGAGCTTTACAGTGCCACGACATGGCTGGGCTATGTGAATAGCGCCCTCAACCCCGTGATCTATACCACCTTCAATATCGAGTTCCGGAAAGCCTTCCTCAAGATCCTGTCTTGCTGAGGAAGCAGAGGAGGGAACACTCCTTGTGCCTATGTCTAGCTGCCAGGCTGTTGGCCCACTCCGAAAGACTGTTCAGTGTCCTCCGGCCTGTGGTAGGAAGAAGATTCCTGGAACCAGGATGTCCCTGCTTGTCAGGTATAACCAAATGTGTCCTCCAAAACAGAACATTTTACCTCCCCAGCTAAAATCTGACTTCCTTCTGACAATCTTCAAATGATTGGGGAGCCCCCGAGTGATAAACAGTAATTCAGAAAGAAGCTGATAAATCGTGGCTCACACAAAATTGTCGTTGGAGGCATGATTCATTACACTAAAGGAAAAATGAACAGATCTCATCATTCTCAACTTGCAGGGATCCTTGAAACCAGCCAGTAAACCACATAGAGCAGCCAGTCTGTCTTCCTTCAAACCTCTAATTAACTGTCAGGCTAACCTTGTACTTTCACGGGCCCATTCCTCTTGGTCATTTCTTTCCTTCACTGTACCTGGAAATAGGAATGGCAAGGCCAATGCTTCTACCTCTGTAGAATCTGATGGGCTACATTCGGTGAGGTGAATTTCTCACCCCAAGAGAAACACTGTCCCACATTGGGACGGGGACTTCATTTCAAACTTTGCTACCCTTATATTTTAGCTTTAGCTGAGAAGACATTTTGATTCCATTCCTGTACTCTCTCAAGGCAATCTCAGAGTCTCAATTTCCAGAGCCATTCAAGATGGGGATATTATCTGAAGATGGGACAACACATCCCATTGTAGTTTCACTGTTGAACCTTATGGTTCAGAACATTCCTTAGATATGCATTTTATATCACTACCAAATTTTCCTACCCAGAACATCTTCATTTCTCCTTAACAGGGACCCAATGTAGTGGACCACATCATGACATCTTGGGCAACAGTGGACCACATATACAACGGTGGTCTCATAAGATAATAACGGAGCTGAAGAATTCCTATCACTTAATGTCATAGCTGTTGCAACATCATAGCTCAATGCATTACTTACATGTTTGTGGTGATGCTTGTATAAACAAATCATGCTGACAGTCATATAAAAGTATACAATCGTGTACATTACATAATACTTAATATTAATAATAATAAATGACTACGTTACTGGTTTACGTATTTACTATACTAAACTTTTCACCATTATTTTAGAGTGTACTTCTACTTATTTTTAAAACGTTACTTATAAAACAGCCTCAGGCAGGTCCTTCAGGAGGTATTCCAGAAGAAGGCACTGTTACAGGAGATGACAGTTCCCTGTGTGTTATCGCCCCGGAAGACCTAGTGGGACAAGGTGTGGAGGTGGGAGACAGGGACACTGATGATTCTGACCCTGTTTAGGACTAAGCTAATGTGTGTGTTTATGTCTTAATTTTTAACAAAGTAGTTTGAAAAGCAAAACTAATTTTGAAAATAGAAAACATATATAGAGTAAGTATATAAGGAAAGAAAATGTTCTTGTCCAGCTATCCAGTGTGTTTGTGTTTTAAGCTAAGTGTTATTACAAAAGAGTCAAAAACGTCAAAAAAACCTTTTTAAGTTTATAAGGCAAAAAGGGGGCAGTAAGCCAAGATTAATTTATGATTGAAGAAAAAGAATTTTTTTAATAAATTTAGTGTAGCCCGAGTGTACTGTGTTGATAAAGTCATATCCCAGGACTTCCCCTCCAAGCACCACTCCACTCACTGACTCACCCAGTCTTACAGCTCAACTCAGCTGCCAGTCCGCAAGCTCCATTTATGATAAGAGTCCTATATAAGTGCACCGTTTTCTGTCTTTTGTATCGTATTTTTACTCGATCTTTTCTACGTAAGTTATACAAATACTCCCCATCGTGTTACAATTGCCTAAGTGTACTTAGGCTATATGGTATAGTCTATTGCTCCTAGGCTACAAACCCAGACAGCATGTAACTGTACTGAATATTGTAGGCAATTGTAACACAGGTACTTGGGCTATATGATCTAGGTTTGTGTAAGTTCATTCTATGGTGTTTATACAACGAGATCACCTAATGATTCATTTCTCAGAACGTATCCCTGTAGTTAAACAACGTGTGACTGTGTTTTCAGACCCTGACACTCACCAAGTAGTATGTGCAGAGTGCACAAAGACTTTTCCAAGGATTCCAAGGCCTCCCTTGCCCCACCTGTATTCCTCGTACCCTTAAATATATAATAAGGAAATATATACACTCCCAGTGAGCTGGTTACCTGTTACTCCTAAATGCTTTTGATGTCAGCATTTTATTTTTTTCCAAGTTGGAGTTTCACTCCTATTGCCCAGGCTGGAGGGCAATGGCGCAATCTCGGCTCACTGCAACCTCCACCTCCTGGGTTCAAGCAATTCTCCTGCCTCAGCCTCCCAAGTAGCTGGGATTACAGGCGCCCACCACCACACCCAGCTAAATTTTTTTGTAATTTTAGTGGAGACAGGGTTTCATCATGTTGGCCAGGCTGGTCTCGAACTCCTGACTTCATGTGATCTACCCGCCTTGGCCTCCCAAAGTGCTGGGATTACAGATTTGAGCCACCGTGCCCAGCCAATGCCACCATTTTAAAAATTCCTATAATAATATATATAGTATTACTCCTATAATAATGTTTATATTGTAACTTGGTGGGAAAATTCTGTCTGCCCATTAGTTCTTCTATCTTGTGCCACCCAGTTCATCCAGGTTTATGGTGCAAGCTAAGCTGAGCCTGGAGACAGTAAAAATCTGCAAAAGTAAAAATAGATGATTTCCAGGTTTTTCCATGCCAAATGAACAGAAAATGGATGAGATGGTGGAGTAAAATATCATAGAATTCCATGTCAAAACCAGAGTCCTAAAGGCAGAAACATAAACAACAGACTGGGCATAGTGGTTTACGCCTGTAATCCCAGCACTTTGGGAGGCCAAGGCAGGAGGATTGCTTGAGCCTAGGAGTTTGAGACCAGCCTGGGCAAGATGGCAAGATGCAGTCTCTACAAAAAAAATAAATAAATTAGCTGGGCATGGTGGCATCCACCTGTGGTCCTAGCTACTTGGAAGGCTGAGGCAGGAGCCTTGAATCTAGTAGATCAAGGCTACAGTGACCCATGATTGCACAACTGCACTCTGGCTTGAACAACAGGGTAAGATCTGTCTCAAAAAAAAAAAAAAAAAAAAAAAGAACAACATCAGAATTAGCATATTTGTGAGGAAGAATAATAATAAACCTCCTGTATCTTTTTTTCACATCAAGTATTCAACCCTTATCATGGTCTTCAAGAAGATAAACTCCATTTTATAGATGAGGAAACTGAAGCAGAGGGAGGTTAAGAAATTTGCCCCAGGTCATATATAGTCAGTAAATGGCAGGGCATGGATTAAAATGTATCTCTGATTTCCAAGACCAGGCAATTTGCCACTACAGCACATTGCTTCCCACAAGAGAGATAATGGGGAGGGGAGGAAGAGGTGGGAAGAAAAATATGGAACAAAGATCCCTGGGGCAGCCTCATCCTACCCCATCCGCTTGCACCCCAAATGTTCCTAAGAACCCAAACCAAGGCATTAATTTACTTTCCTGCCACTTCCAGTTCTAAAATAGTAGCATAGGAAACTCATCTGTTTTTACAGAACATGGAACAGTTTTTAGAGTGCATTTGGGTCTGCCCTGTCCTTCATTTACAGAAAAGGGAACGGAGGCCCAGAAGTGTTGTCCCCTTGCTGGCTAATGACAGACTGGCACTCAAATGTGCTGAATCCTAATTCTATACTACTTCTATTTTGCTGCACTCCTAAGGGCTCCAAAAAACTGTAAACTTCATGTAGATACAAAGTGAGTTATATTGTCACCTCCACCATTAAACTGAGAGCCACCTCTTTTCTAGATAGTGTCTATTAACCCTAATTCTAGACAGCATCATTTTCCCCAGCATTTTCTTCTGATCCAGGAAGAACTTCCTACAGGAATCCCAAACAAATCTCCCAATCTAGCACTTCAGCCTCTTTATCCTGAGACTCCTCATTCTACCTCCTCCGCCTCTACAGTCCCCACCAAGAAGCCACACACCTGCAGTCAAAGCTCACTACCTTCAGAGCCAGCATGGCCCAAAGTCCCAGGGAGAGGTTGCCCTGAATGAAGCAGAGCAGAATTCTTGGGGCAGATCTTTTCTGGATCCCAAAGAAGTCTCACAGTTGCCCACACTATTTGGGTAAAATGCAGATACATGAAAATCTAACATTCAACTCTAGACTTTACATAAATATTTTCTTCTTCCAGGACACAATCCTCTAATAATCTATCCATTACTGATTTACTAAATCAATCACTTATTCAATAAATATTGATTAATCACCTTCTACCTGTCAGCCATTGTGTTTGGTACTGGGAAACATCATCAGAGAAGACATGGTTGGCCCAGCATGGTGACTCACACCTGTAATCCCAGCACTTTGGGAGGCCAGGCAGGCAGATCACCTGAGGTCAGGAGTTTGAGACCAGCCTGGCCAACACCATCTCTACTAAAAATACAAAAATTAGCAGGGCATGGTTGCAAATGCCTGGAATCCCAGCTACTCCAGAGGATGAAGCAAGAGAATCACTAGAACCCAGGAGGCAGAGGTTGCAGTAAGCCGAGGTCACGACATTGCACTCCAGCCTGGGCAACAAGCAAAACTCTGTCTCAAACAAAGGAAGACATGATTCCTGCCCCCAGAAGCTTCCAGCCCATAGTAGAATCTAGGTATACAGTGATAAACTGCTTGTTGTCTATAAAAGAGAGAATTCATAGTGTTTGGAAACCCATGAATTCTTGAAATTCATAAATTTGGAGGTCCAATATTCAGCTTTGAGAATGCTTCTTGGACAAGTACTGTCAGGGTTGAGACATAATAAAAAAATAGGAAAGGCATTCTAGGCAGAGCAGACCTCTGATGAGCTAAAGATAAGTATAAGCAAGGACCATGCAAGGAATTTCAAATAATTCCATCTGGCTGTAGAAGAAGACCCTGGGGAAAGGACAGGAAAGGAAAGGGTGTGATCTTGGCAGATCTTTTCCAGGTCTGCTCAAGTGCCCCCTGAGCCTGTGGGGACCCTACTCACAAATGATCTTTAGGTCTTGCCTCCTCTACCCTCCATGTGGACAGTACACACCACAAAGCATCCATCACTCACTTATTTACCTCTCTCTGAGCTACATTCCACAAATGTAGAATTTAATTTGAATTCCTCCCTTTTTCTCTAAAAGAAGAGGAATGACTAGTTGAATGGATGTGGAGTCAGAGATGGTTAAAATGAAGTCAGTTCAGAGACTTTTGGTCAGAAGCCAAGGGAGGTCAGGCAAAGAGATTTGTTTTCCTGAATGCTTGGATCAGAACTAAACAAAGAGGCAGGAAAGGCCAGGGATTCATGCAGAACTGGCTGTTTCCTGGAGGTCCTGGATCCCAGAGCTGTGCTCTGATCATTGGTATCTGCTGACACTAGAAAACTGAAAAAGCTTAATTTGAATCAATACACAGAGAGCGGAGAGGGGATGACAGGCAATTAACTCAATTCTTCCTTTCTACCTAATTGTCTCCTCATTAGCTTGGGAAGGGAATGAGTTTCCATGACTACCTCATGACACAGAGACTCAGTGCAGGTGATGCCAGTGTCAGCTTGGCTTTCTGTTGCACACATTAGCAGAGGCGGAAACGAAAGTTCATGCCAAGCACAAGACCTGGGACCTCTTGCTCCACCTACCCTCACCTCAATTAATCATCCCATCTCCATTATTCTGCATTGACTCCCTGCTTTGTGTATAGCCTACAGGGCACTGAGAGGAGGGAGTGGTGGCTATAGGACTCTGAGGATACATGTGGTGTCCCAGAGAGGGAGCTGGGCTGAACCCAGCATGGTTCTGACCTCCTTGTGGGAAAGAAAATGAACAGAAATGAGTCAAAGACTGGCATTCTAGTGCTAGCACAGACAAGTTACTTTGGGCAAGTGGTTTAACCTCTACGAGCCTCAGTTTCCTCGTGAGTAAAATGGTGACCTAAAGGCCCTATCTTCCTTACTAGAATGTTTGAAGATTAGATAAAAATCTGTCTTAGTCTATTCCTGCTGCTGTAACAAAATACTACAGACTGGGAAATGTATAAATCATGGAAGTTTATTTTCCTCACAGTTCTGGAGGCTGGGAAATCTAAGATCAAGGTGGGTTCAGGTTCAGTGTCTGGTGAGGGCCTGGTCTTTGCTTTTAAGAGGACACCTTGTTACTGAATCCTTCTGAGGGGATAAACACTGTGTCCTCACATGCTAAAAAGGCAGAGAGTGAAAGGCATAGGTAGATCCCTGTAGCCCTTTTATAAAATACTAATCCATTAGGCAAAGCCCTCATGGCCTAATTACTTCCTGAAGGTCCCACCTCTTAATACTGTTGCACTGGAGATAAGTTTCAACGAGACTTATGGAGGGGACACAAACATTCAAACCATAGTAGAAGTGTTTTGTTAACTGCAAAGCCCTAACAAATGTAAGACATTACTTTCATTGGTACTCTTGTTATGATTATTTTCACCCTAAGCAGCTATTCCTATCATGTCTGTCTAGTTCACAGCCCACCCAGAGCCTATTTACTTGGCATAGTGTTTTCAACCTCTCACATAAAATCAGATTTTTCTCTTGTCGTTTATTCCCTATACATGCCCAGGATACTTGGTTGACTTTGTAGTCTGATTTTCAGAAAAATGAACAGTACCTAACAGAGCACCTTCTGCTTACACAGTCCAGTGCACAAGTATGTTATGCTCTAATACCCAGGCTGATGAGGGCAGATGCTTGCTAAAGGCTACCTTGGGTACTCTGTTCCTCTTCTGGCCAGAAAATGAGGAGCAGAACACATCTATTCTTCAAGACTTTCCTTCTTTGTCGCTTATGATATCTGAGCCTGACACCCCTTCCTCTTACTCCATCTCTTCCTGCCTAGGAGAAGCACTTTGGATATGGTGTATTTGTTTCTTAGGGTTGCCCTAACAAAGTGCCACAAACTGGGTGGCTTAAAACAACAGAAACTTATTCTCTCACTGTCTGGAGGCTAATCATGAGGGCCTACCCTAATCCAATATGACCTTATCTTGATTTGATTACATCTGCAAAGTCCCTATTTCAGCACAGGATCAAAGACCAGGCATTAGGACCTCAGCAAATCTTTTTGGCAGATACAATTCAACCCCTAAAATATAGTGAGGGTGGTATGGCAGGCAAGAGAACTTGGAATTTGGATGACTAGGGGAAATGTGCAAAGGCTATTTCATTCAGAACACAAGATGTCAGCTTCCAGCACTGGCATGTAGTCCCTTTGATGGCCTGGGTCAAGTCTGTAAACTTACTAAAGCTCAACTTTCTTATCGGTAAACATGGGAAGTCTGGATTTCTAAGGCTATGATAAGACAGGCTAAAAATAATTCTAGAAGGACATGAATTATCTTCTGAGCCCTAAAAACCTGTAAATATGTTTACTAATAAAAGTTAAACCTGCTCAAAGACAACCTGTTGCTTCTCTGTGTCTTAAAAAAGGAATTTAATAGCAAACTCATTGAAGTTGGGGAAAGCTAAAAAGGAATATCATGTATTTACCCTATTTTATGCAGTGCCAGTTCAGACTAATGGTGATGGGCAGTATTTTTTCTCTTTAAGAAAAACTGATAGAATTGAGTCTTGTATTATGCTTGGACAGATTCCATGAGACTTCATATAAAAGACTCTCAAGAAGCCTGTAATTTTTCACAACCTACAATCATGGGATTTGAGAGTTGGAAGAGACTTGAGCCTGGTCCCCTAGTAATTTTAGAAATTCTCTCTAGAACATCTCTGACCCATGATCATCTAGCTGTACTAAGAAGCTGGCTCGCTTGTTCCTAAGACATATGACAGGTCATCCTTTTTTTTTTTTTAAAGCCTACAACACCCAGTATTCCCAGGCAGTCTCCTATCCAAGTACTAACCAGGCCGGACCCTGCTTAGCTTCCGAGATCAGACGAGATCAGGCGCGCTCAGAGTGGTATGGCCATAGACGACAGGCCATCCTTTAGAAAATTCCTCTCTTCATTAGGCCAAAATCTGCTGCCTTATAAAATCCACCTTTTGGTTTCTACTATTTGCTCCTCTAGCACAGAAATCTCTTTTCTTTCCTCCCCGTGACAGTCTGTGGGATTAAAACAGTTCTCCAAAGCTTCCATTGCTTTATCTCTACTTCACATAATATTTTCTTACGCTATCCATCTTGGTTACTTTCCTGTGGATGTAGCCATGTTATTAGTTTGTCTTAAAATACTAGACCCCAAATAGAACACAATCCTCTAAATGTATAACCAGTTCAGAGTGCCATGAACCCATTATTTCTTGTGATTATAGTATTCAATTTTTAATGACCCAACTCAAATTGCATTGACTTTTTAGGTCTCATTGAAACTCTGAGAAGATTTGCATGCAGAATGGATACGTTTAATGAGGTATGCCTTAGGGATCAACACCTATAGGAGAGTGAAGAAAGTAGATTTCAGCACAAGGAAGAGTTGTACTATAATGCAGTCACACAAAGAACTCAGACAATCCCATAGGGAGCTCTGTAGAGGGCAGGGCATTTATGACCCCAGACAGTCATTAAATGGGGGCTGCCTCTGGCAGAAGGCATGCTTAGACAAAGAAGCTCTCTTCAACTGAAAGCCTCCGGTTGTCAACACTCTCAACAACTGGCGAAACAAATTCCTCAGTAAGATCTTGGTAGCACATCACAGCATCCACTATAGTCTACCTTTATGCCACTTGGCTCTAGTTTCTTCAATAATAAATACTAGAAACAGCTTTAGCAGGAATCTAGCTGGTATCTCTTCCTGGGGTAGGTTAGTGGGACAAACTGTAGTCTCTGTCACAGCAGCTGGTCTCAGAGCCAAAGTCATTCTCATCATCACCCTTTCTACTATCTATATTCCCAATTCTCCTCACTATTGACTAGCACTCTACTGGTCTAGGTGGCTGCATTAGTCAGGGTTTTCTAGAGAAACAGAACCAATAGGATATGTGTAGATATAGATACGTGAGAGGGAATTTATAATGGAAATTGGTTCACACAATTATGGAGGCTAAGAAGTTCCACAATACATCGTCTGTAAATTGTAAAAGCAGGGAAGCTGGTAGCTTCACTCAGTCCAAGTTCAAAGGCCTGAGAATCAAGAGAGCTGATGGTGTAACTGGGCCTAAAGCCCGAGGCCTGAGAACCTAAGAAACCACAGCTGCAATCTCGTAGTTTGAAGGCCAGAGAACCTGGAGTTCGGATGTCCAAGGACAGGAGAATATGGGTGTCCCAGCTTCAGAAGAGAAAGCAAGCAAATTCACCTTTCTTTGGCCTTTTTGTTCTATCTGGATCCCATTTGATTGGCTGGTTCCTGCCCACATTGGGTAAAAAGGAATCTTCCTTACTACTGATTCAAATGCCAGTCTCTTCCAGAAATACCTTCACAGACATACCAGAAATAATACTTCATCAGCCATCTGGGTATCCCTGAATTCATTCTAGTTGACAGCTAAATTAGCCATCACAGTGGCAGAGTGACTCTGAGAGACATGGTGATTTTCTCAAGCTATGGTTGCTGCATTTATCCATTTACCATCAAAATTAGACAATGAGTTGTAAAGAGACACCTCAGTGAATCATCCAAGTACAAAATGCATTCTTCCATGTTCCCACTGTACATTCCTACCTTTGCCTGAAGATCAAGATGTAATTATCCTTTCCATGATGCACCACTTGGCTCTTTGTCTCCTGGCATGAGATGGAAGCCATAACTTAGAACTTAATCGGATTTTTATGCCCTAGAAGACATATGGGGACAAGGACCTTTACCTCAAAAGATTAAACATAGCATTACTGTATGACCCACCAATTTCACTTCTAGTTATATACCACAAATAATTTAAACAGGTATTCGAATGAGTCCCTCTACACAAATATTCATAGAAGCACTATTCACAATAGCCAAAAGACAGAAATAACTCAAATATTCATCAATGGATAAACAAATTGTGGTATATACATACAATGGGATATCACTCAGCCATCAAAAGGAATGAAGTTGATACATGCCACAATGTGAATGAACCTTGAAAACACTGTGCTAATGAAAGAAGTCAGACACAAAGGTCACATATTGTATGACTTCATTTATATGAAATATTCAGAGGTAACAGGTAAATCCATAGAGACAAAAAGAAAATTGGTAGTGTCCAAGGATGAGAGAAAAGGAAAGAGGAGTAACTGATGGCTACACAGTTTTCTTTTGTGGTGATGAAAGTATTTTGGAATTAGATAGAGGTAGTTGTTGTACAATATTGTGAACATAATAAATGCCACTGAATTGTTCGCTTTAAAATAGTTAATTTTATTTATATGAATTTTACCTCAATAGAAAAATGTTAAAATTATGAAAAGAAATTTAAAATTAAAAAAGAACAGGGGCCTCTAACATTCTATGTTCTGAGATTTGAAAACTCAATATGTTAGGATGGCAGCTTTCTGCAAATTGATATATAGACAACGCAATCCCTCTCAAAATTCCACCAGCCTTTTTTTAAAATCACAAACTGACAAGCAGATTGTAAAATTTACATAGAAGTACAAAAGACCTAGAATAGCCAAAAATACTTTTTAAAAGGAAAAATATCTAGAATAGGTAAATCTATAGAGACAGAAAAAGGATTGATGGCTTTCCAAGGGTGGGAAGAAAGGAGTTGGAGAATGTTTACTCCTTCAAAACTAACTATAAAGCTGCAGTTATCAACAGTATGGTATTTGCAGTAAGAAGACTATAGACTAATGGGACAGAATTGAGAGACCAAAACAAATCCTTATATTTATGGTCAATTGATTTTCAACAAAGATAATCCATGGAGAAAGAAGAGCCTTCCAAAATTCATATGTTGAATCCATAACCCCCAATGTGACTATATTTGGAGTTAAGATCTATAAGAAAGTTATCAAAATTAAATGAGATCATTGCCGGGCATGGTGGTCCACCCCCTGTAATCCCAGCATTTCGGGAGTCCAAGGCAGGTGGAACATGAGGTCAGGAGTTCAAGATCAGCCTGGCCAATATGGTGAAAACCCATCTGTACTAAAAATACAAAAATTAGCTGGGCATGGTGGCAGGTGCCTGTAATCCCAGTTATTCAGGAGGCTGAGGCAGGAGAATCACTTCAACCCAGGAGGCAGAGGTTGCAGTGAGTGAGACTGTCTCAAAAGAAAAAAAAAAGATTAAATGAGATCATCATAAGAGTGGGGCCCTTATATGATAGGATTAGTGTCTTCATATGAAAAGACATGAGAAAGCTTATTTTCTAGATCCATGTATTCTATTGATTGGGTCAGCACATACAATGGTCATTGATTTAGAATGTGTACTGTTGTCTGAAAGCTGATATCTCATCATTGGAAAGTATCATCTCCAAGCTGATGCCTCAGATGTGCATTTAAAAAGCTGTTCTACATTCCATCAGGCTGGAAACTTCAAGAGGTGTGGTGTGTAACAGGAACAGTGGATCACATTGTCGTGTCCACACAGCCATACTTCCATTAGCATAAGCAGTTACTTTGGTCTGATGCAATGTCTGGCAGAATCCTGTTTCAGTGGATCAAATGCTACATAGGCACAGTCTAGCTGAAGTTGTATGAAAAGGAAAGGGAAGTGTCCATTTGTATCAAAATTATAGAGTGGAATCACAGGGTGGAAAGGACCCATTGTAATAAATTTGCCATTAAGAAGCTGGTTGGTCTTCTTGAGGGATAGAGCCATACTGGGGACTCAGTGATGGTATCTGTTGTTGGCAGGCTGGATCTTCAGCAGTGGCAGTAATAAGATCAACCTTAGCAAGTGAGAGCCTGTGTTGTTGGGCCTATAAAGAGCTTCCATCACCACCACTGCTTCTCAGTCATGGTTGTTGTACTTATCCATTTGCCATCAAAATTAGGCAAGGAAATATTCTTTTCTGTCTCCATTATGTAAGAGAAGAGCTGTCATCTCCTGATTAAGGAAGTCAATTAGGCCAGGCATGGTGGTTGACACCTGTAATCCCAGCACTTTGGGAGGCCATGGCGGGCAGATCACCTGAAGTTAGAAGTTTGAGACCAGCCTGGCCAACCTAGTGAAACCCCCATCTCTACTAAAAATACAAAACTTAGCAGGGCATGGTGGTAGGCCCCAGTAATCCCAGCTACTCGGAAGGCTGAGAGAGGAGAATCACTTGAACTCGGGAGGCAGGGGTTGCAGAGAGCCGAGATGGTGCCACTACATACCAGCTTGGGCGACAAGGGTGAAACTCCACTTAAAAAAACAGATGGCATCTCCATTCCCTACCCATGGTCCATTAAAGCACCTATTGTGCCAGCACTGATAGGAGCTGGCTGACATCAACTGGCTAAGACATTCTATTTTCCAGGTTGTGTAGAGTCAACTGTCCAAGTCATTCACTACTGCCTATAAGTGATACATAGTCTTATCTCAGAGTATTTCTCTTGACAAAGGCAGTGTCTGATGCTTTATCCATTAGGAAGAATTTCCCTCATCCCTATTTTTCTGGGACACCCTGAGGATGTAGCCCTGTTTTATATTAGCTTGCTACTGCATTCCAATCTTACCTATGCATAAATCAAACTCAGTTTTTATCCTCACTTCATGCTGCCATAAGTGTGAGCTAAGGGTGAGGCATTATTGCAAATGTGGTGGATAACCTAGGGGTCTGGGCCACATACTTGTGTAATTTATTTGAGCTCTCTGGCTCTGCTAATGCCTGATCCCAAATGTACCATTGCCTTCCTTACAATTGTTGGTAGGCCTGCCTGACTTCATGATCTGGGGGGTCTGTCAGAACTTGCAATGCACAGCTGGCTATGTGGACACTTGGCATCCCATAGCTGGGCGTTCTGTTCCTACCAGGAACCAGTAGGGCACCAGGAGTGTTTATCTAAACTTATAGTTCTCTGCTCCAAATAGCTTGTCTTGCTTCCAAATCCTAAGGGTCTATTTGTGTTTTCCTGTTGAGGCCTGCCATAAAATGTACACGGCATTTTTCTATCAATGATACCGCCTATACTGTAGGCTCTACCACATCATGTGACCCAAATCATCATATGACAGAGCAGCTTGCACTACTGCCTGGTCCTGCTGCAGAGCCTTTTCCTGCTCTGGGCTCTCTCCAAATCTGGTAGACTCATGTTTCAGCTGGTGTATGTGCTGGAGCAGTGTCTCTGAGTGTGAAACGTGCTGCTTTCCGAACCAGAAGATTCTTATTGGGTACTGGGTTTCCTTCTTCGTTATGGGAAACACAAGTTACAATAATTTGTCCTTTACTTTGAAGTTCATGTCTCCGCATACCCCAGCCTACTGGACCTCTAAAAATTTTACTAATGCAGAAAGTCTATCTGAATCTTTATAGTATTTTTTAAAATCTCCCACCTTTTTGAGTATATGTGTCTAGCCAAGGCTTCCAAAACACTAGCCACGGTTGTTCACTTGGTCTGACTAACATGTTACTGATGTAGCAAACTAATTAGAAGTTCTGTAAAATGTCCATGTGGTCCAGGTTCCTTTGGACTATGTTATGTCAACAGATGGGAGAATCTGTATAGTCCTGAGGCAAGATGGTAAATGTAAACTTTTGTTCTTCCCAAGGGAACATGTTTCTGATCTTCCTTACTAATAGGGATGGGAATGAACACATAAACACACAAGATTAGTGGCGTCATAGTACATACTTGAGACCATGTTAAAGACATCACATCTCACACCACAGTTGCAATTAGGGGCTACCACTTAGTTGACTGTGTGGCAGTGTACTGTCATCCTCCAGGGTTTGGAGGGGACAGACTGATGCTTTAGTGGAGGCCATCAACCCTGCATTCTTTTTTTTTTTAAACTTTTTATTTATTTATTTATTTATTATATATATATATGTGTATATATATATATATGTATGTATTTTTTTAAAGACGGGGTTTCACCATGTTGGTCAGGCTGGTCTTGAACTCCCGACCTCAGGTGATCCGCCCGCTTTGGCCTCCAAAGTACTTGGATTACAGGCATGAGCCACCACGCCCAGCCTCAACCCTGCATTCCTTAGATCTTCAAGGGTCACTCTCATTTCTGTCATCCCACCTACCCCCATTTTAAAAATTTACTATCTTGCCTTCAGGGGAAGTTTCAGAAGCTCCCACTTGGCCTTCCCCATTACACTAGTTCTCCATAGTCAAGCACACAACGAAGGTTTAGCCAACTGCCACATATGTCCATTCCAATTACAAATTGGAATCTACACATTTGGGAACTAAGAAAATGACCCACCCTGAGTCACACCAAGCCAGTGTTACATGTACTACCTGGTTCCCATATGATCTCACTCTAACAGGAGGTCCATGATGACATGGGTCCCTAACAAACACAAACTCTTGAGTTGGAGATTCACATGCAGAAAGTTCATTGGAACTTGAGGATCAACACTCACGTAGGATAAAGTAAGACTGGGCAGAAGAGGAATGGGACTCTGAGTCAGTTGTAACAAGGACTTTGGCAGATCCCATATGGGTCTCTGGATCTGGGATAGCCCTTGTCCTGCCTTAAGGCATATAAACCAGGCTTTTATATGCCCATATTAATGAGTTATAAGAAGTACCTCTCTTCAGGGAGGAGGCACAACCTCAGAGTGATGGTTCTCTTCAGCTGAGGACCAGTCCAGAACAGGGACTT
Organism: Sapajus apella; assembly: GCF_009761245.1. Classification (NCBI taxonomy): domain Eukaryota; kingdom Metazoa; phylum Chordata; class Mammalia; order Primates; family Cebidae; genus Sapajus; species Sapajus apella. Next base: position 6,919,473 of record NW_022436980.1, read on the forward strand.
GGCTGACCACTACTGGCTATAAGCCACCAATATTCCCCTCAGCTGGGGGAATAACTGCCTTAGTTTTGATGTAAGATTATAGACGTAGACTATAACATCTGCTACATGTGCTCAACTAAAATTCTCAGGTGTTTTCCACTAAAGTTCTGTTAAACCAAGCCTTGAACTTTTGTGTTTTCATTTGTTCGTTTGCTTGTTTTGAGATGGAGTCTTACTCTGTCACCCAGACTGGAGTGCAGTGGTGCGATCTCGGCTCATTGCAAACTCCTCCTCCCAGGTTCAAACAATTCTCCTGTCTAAGGCTCCTGGACAGCTGGGATTAAAGGTGGGTGCCACCATACCTGGCTAATTTTTGTATTTTTTAGTAGAGACAGGGTTTCACTATGTTAGCTGGGGTGGTCTCGAACTCCTGGCCTCAAGTGATCCCCCCGCCTCAGCCTCCTAAAGTGCTGAGATTATAGGCATGAGCAGCCACTCTTGGCCTTGAGCTGTGGATGCAGATTTTTGGAACCAATGCTGGATCTTGTATGTATCATCTATTTGACTTGTTGGTTTTATCCTAGCATTCCAGCTTTCTATGTCACTGAATTTTAATTACGATAGCTACTATCTTAGACTTCCCTTGAGATTTGAATTATCTTCAAATGGAAGAATACATTAAAGGGAATGGTGTCATGTTATTGATCAAACACTGAGGCCTGAATCCTAAGGGTCAGAGTCAGCGTCATATGCTCTCTGTAGGACTTGCCCAGACTATCACACACTCTTTCGGCCAAATATACCATTGTATCAGTTAGAAATGTGTCTTCGCCCCAAATATCAGAAAACCCTGATTCAAATTTTCTTCAACAATGAGAAGGTTTATATTATCCACTCAGGAAGAAGTCTATATGAAGTCTAAACTTCAGAGTGGCAGATTCAGTGGTTTAGCAGTGTCATCAGGGAATCAAGCTCTTTGCATCTCCCCTGTCTGCTAACTCCAGAGGTTTGCTTTGCTCTCGAGCTGGTTCCCCACCTCCCACCTCCATAAGTAATGATGGAGCCATTCTAGGATTCATATCTGACACAACAATGTTCAGTAACTGCAGAACCACTCTTCTCTTCATGTCATTTTTTGCTCAGTACTCCCTGGAGACTCCCCCTTGTGTCTTATTAACCAGGATTAAATCACAGCAGCAATCCGTCCTCACAAGGTGAGTGGAATACCACGATTGGCCTAGTCTTGAATTAATCACTTGCAGTGGAATAGATGTCAAGGCTTGCTTATTGATCTCTAGTTGATAGAATCTATTCTGTTCCCCTTTGTAAAAACCTTTCAGCCTTCAGGCAACTTTCTCATTTGCTGTAATTCCCAACAGGTTATTGACAGAGGGTCTCAGATACTGCATATTATTTTAATTTCCTAGCATTTAGTTCCCTTAGCGCTAGAAACTTAAATCCACTTACAGAGGCTTCGTGTTTTCTTAACTTTCTCACCTACGTGGGACTTCAATTGTTATTGCACCTTCCTTTCAAAATTGAAGGAATTGACTGGGCACGGGTGGCTCACACCTGTAATCCCAGCAGTTTGGGAGGCCGAGGCGGGTGGATCGCTTGAGATCAGGAGTTCAAGACCAGCCTGGCCAACACGGTGAAACCCCATCTCTACTAAAAATACAAAAATTAGCCAGGTGTGGAGTGTATGCCTATAGTCCCAGCTACTTGGGAGGCTGAGGCAGGAGAATCTCTTGAACCCAGGAGGCACAGGCTGTAGTGAGCCAAGATTGTACCACTGCACTCCAGCCTGGGTGACAGAGCAAGACTGTCTCAAAAAAAAAAAAAAAAAGAGGTGGTATATCCTTGCGTCTCTTTCCTTTGGCTCCTTAATCTGAAAGTTGGCTTTCATTTTCGCCATGTGCCCTAGGGAGCCAAGCTGAGTGTCATCTTCCGTTCCCGTGGCAAATTCACTCCCACCAAGCAGTTAACAAGTTTTAGAAGAATTACACAAGACTTGAGCACTATGGGGAAGAGGGGGGTCGTAGATCACTATCTTCCTTGTTTAGTCGCTCCTATACTTGCTTCCCACCATCTTTCTCTCAAATGTGGCCTGGGAGCTAAGTCTTCTATCTTTGAGACTGAGACTCTGGGGATCTCTGTCCCTTGCCCTAGTGGGATAACATCAGTGTACTCCTTCTGCACAAATACACTCTCTCTCTAAGAGAAACATCAGTTACAACTACTTTTTGCACCTAGGAGAAGACAGAAGCAAAATGAACACTACAAAAAAGTGTTTGTGCCTCTCCTTACTAAGTAAAGCAGCCTTTAGGGCTTTTTTTTTTCCATTTATTTATTTTATTGCATTTTAGGTTTTGGGGTACATGTGAAGAACATGCAAGATTGTTGCATAGGTACACACGTGGCAGTTTTTGTTAAGCTCAGCTGATTCCTGACTTTAGCCTCCTTTATTCTTTTCTTGAAGGTTCATGATAGTCTTTTTTGTTCAAGCTTATCTATAGCCCCTCCCTTTGCCTTCTGTTCATGTCCTTTTCAAAACCTGAGCTCTGCAGAGGGCTCCCTATATAATCACCTCCTTCTTTAGCTGCCTCCCCCTTTATCATTGGAATTATTTTCTAGTATAGTATAATCAGGATTTTATTATAGTATAATCAGGATTTTGTTTAAATCTCCCACCTCTCCCAAGTCACATTCTTTTCTAAAGTCTCACATTGCAGTGTCACACCTGTGGTGAATACTCTTTTGAAGTGAAGAGTTAATTTGTGATGCAAACAATTACTTCTTTATCTCATTTTCAAAGAAGAATTTTCATAAAAATAAACTAGGAGCAAATCGTTTCACGCTTTTTCCTCCTTTGTCACTTACTCTCCTTCCCCCCACCCCCGCACTTTCCTTCTGTCCTTTTCCCCTCTGCTTGTTTCCTGCCTCCTTCCAGAATAGGTGTAAACCCCCTGGGTTTCTCTCCCAGGCTCTGCTTTTATTGAACTGAAATACTTTCTGTTCATGTATTGGAGTGAACCTTTATCATACCAGGCATACTTACCTACCCCCTGTCTCAAGGAAATCTGGTGAGTGAAGCCAAGTGAAGAAAGCACTTTCATAGGGAATTAACTGTGTCTGTAACCCCTGACAGCTGGGACTTTCCATTTCCTAACTGTCCCGCTTCTATCAACTTCAATTAAAGTCCACCCTTTTCAGCTGGCAAACTCTAAGGAGTAAACGTCTCTATGCCTCTGCTTCCTCAGGGGTAAAATGAAGGCAATGCTCTCTGTCCTGTCTACTTCACAGAGCTATTGGGGAAAAAAACCAATGTGCAAGAAAACCTACATTGGAAAGCGTGATTCGTATGTAAGAGGATATTCACTGTTTATGCTTAATCATAGGTATGCTGCCTAAAAAATCAAGGACACGATTTTTGAGCATAAAACTGCGCAGAAATGAATTAACTTTAGGGAGGAGTTTGAGCTTGAAACTCTGAGTTTTTTAAATCAAGAATTGTCCTATTCCCACCCAAACAAGGAGAAAGGAAAGGCCAAGGAAATCGGCTTTCAAGAGATTAAAAATATGACTGTCCTCTTAACGATTTGTTTCACTTTTGAAAACATTATAAAGACAAAGACATCTGGGAGACCAAGATGGAAGGAGTGGAGATAAGGTCGGGGCTTGCTCAAGATTTGCAAAGGAAGGTGAAGTGAGGACACAAAGGTTCCATGAGACAAGTAAAGTTGTCCTATGTGGAACAGACATAGAAAGGACGGTTAAAAAATGATTTATCAGATAACAATAAATTGTGCTTTAGAAAAAGAGAGAAAAGAGAAAAAAAAGCTGTGAGATACTTGTTCGTAAGAAAGAAAGAATTCAGTAAGACGCTAAGAAGAGGAGTAAATCCTTTCAATCAAGAAGAAAACAAAAGCTTGGCTGCCAATCCCATCTCACTGTCTGTCTTTCCACTCACAATGATCACCACACCCTGAGGAAATGTAAGAGAAATTTCCAAGTTCTTGAAGTATTTGTTTAATAACATCAATTGATCAGCAACATCGTGGGGATAGAAATCAGAACATGAGTTTTAATTCATGTCAGAAAAAAACAAAGCCACAGGGAGAACAAATAAATAGTTGGCTTTTGTTGTGCTTCCCTGGTGATTACATAGATAAGACCTCAAACTAAGTCCCAAAGGGGAGATAGAGAACTAAGAGAGAGTCGGAGTACTCACTGGGCAGAAGCTCTAAGTTCTGTAACACTGGATGTGGTCCATGAGATAAAAAATGTCATCTTCTTAGAAGATCATCTCACTTTTGAAAATGTTATAAAATATATCAAACACTCAGAATACTTAAAAGAATACCTGACCTAATAGCTTTATCAAACATAAACATTTGGTCATTTCAGATCTTTCAAAAGGAGGGATACTTTACAAATTTATTTAAACTTTTATAACATTTTCCTCCTCCCATGCCCAGAGGAAGTCCCTATCTGGCATTAAATGTTTACCCTTTTTCATTGTACTTTATGTTTTGTTACATATAATATTGGATTTCATGCTTTAAGACTTTATATTAAGCAGTATTCTTTTTTATGTGAAACTTGCTTTTATCACATAAATTGATATATGTAAGTGTAGTTCATGTATTTATTTTATCTGTTACACAACCATAGTATTTTCCTGTGGATAATCATTTACTTTGTTATCAAATCTTTTTGTTTTGAAAAGCTATAATGAATATTTTGTATATGTATCCTTGAGCATGTGTGCTGAACATTCTCTAGAACAGGGATCCCCAATCCCTGGGCTGCAGACCCCTGCTGGTCCATGGCCTGTTAGGAATGGAGCTGCACAGCAGAAGGTGAGCAGCAGGCTAGTGGGCATTACTGCTACCAGATCAGCAGAGGTATTAGATTCTCATAGGAGTACCAACCCTATTGTGAACCATGCATATGGGGGTGGATCCCTCATGAATGGCTTAGTGCCATACCCTTGGTAATCAGTGAGGTTCCCACTCTGAGTTCCGGTTGTTTAAAAGTGTGGCACTTCCCATCTCTCTTTGGAGAGGGAGTCCCCCTCTGTCGCTCAGGTTGGAGTGCAGTGGCACAATCTCGGCTCACTGCAATCTCTGCCTCCCATTCAAGTGATTCTCCTGCCTTAGCCCTCCCAAGTAGGTGGGATTACAAGTGTGTGCTGTCACACCTGGCTGATTTTTGTATTTTTAGTAGAGACCGAGTTTCACCATGTTGGACAGGCTGGTCTGGAACAACTCCAGGCCTCAAGTGATCCGCCTGCCTTGGCCACCCAAAGTGCTGGGATTACAGGCGTGAGCCACCGCGCCAGATGTTCCCCATCTCTCTTGCTCCCTCTCACACCATAGGATGCACTGGCTCCCACTTCACCTTCTGCCACGATTAGAAGCTTCCTGAGGCTGTCACCAGAAGCAGATGCTGGCACCATGCTTCTTGTACAGCCTACAGACATGAGCCAAGTAAAATCTCTTTTATAAAAACGTTAATTACAGGGCCGGACGCGGTGGCTCAAGCCTGTAATCCCAACATTTTGGGAGGCCGAGGCGGGTGGATCACGAGGTCAAGAGATCGAGACTATCCTGGTCAACATGGTGAAACCCCGTCTCTACTAAAAATACAAAAAATTACCTGGGCATGGTGGTGCGTGCCTGTGATCCCAGCTACTCAGGAGGCTGAGGCAGGAGAATTGCCTGAACCCAGGAGGCGGAGGTTGCGGTGAGCCGAGATCGCGCCATTGCACTCCAGCCTGGGTAACATGAGTGAAACTCCGTCTCAAAAAAAAAAAAAAAAAAAAAAAAAAACGTTAATTACCCAATCTCAGGTATTCCTTTACAGCAACACAAAAATGGACTAATGCATTCTCCAAAGCAGTTGTATTAATTTACTTTCCCTTTCTCCGTATATGAAAGTTCCCATTTAAAAAAAGTACCCATTTATCCACATTGTTTTCAATCTTTTAAATTAACTATTTAATTTGCTAATCTAATGGGTATGATTTGTTCCTAAACACTTTACAGTTTTATTACCATTGTTGATGATATATCTTTATCTATTACAATTGTAATTTGCTCTTACTGGTATATAGAAATACAGTTTTTTAAAATATTGATCTTGTATCTAGCAGCATTCAATGACTTGCTGATTAACTTGTGTAGATTATCTCCTACATTTCCTGTGTAGTCAAATATGTTGACTGCAAGTAAGATCTGCTTTGGAATTTCTTTGTAAGTCTTATACCCTCCACTCTTTCTCATCTGATTGCATTATCTCATAGGTCCAATAGAAAGTAGAATGGTTGTGACAATGTAGTGTAATAAAATTTCATCATTAATGTTTGTAAGATTTTGATACTTTTTATGCAGTTAAGAGTATTGTCTTCTATCCACAGGTGCTAAGAGTTTAGTTCTTTGTTTCTACATAAATTGAAGAGCGTTCCCCATGCTTCCATCTTAAAGTCTATATTCCTAACATTCTTCCCCCAGATAACAGCATGGCTGGCTCTCTTACTCCCGTCACCTCTGCTACTCGAATGTCATCCATAAAAGGAACATTTTATATAATAGCAACTTGCTACTCCCAACACTAATTCTACTATTTTTTCCCCTTAAATGAACAAATATAAGAATGTATAAATGTTTATCAAATGTGCTTTCTATTTTCTGTATGTATTACATTGACCATCTTTTTCCGTCTTAATTGATTATATGTTATTCTTGGGATCAAATAATCTTGGCCACGGGGTATTGTGGGGAATATATATATATATAAATAATGTATGTGTGTATATATATATATATATATATAATGTACATATACACACACACATACACAACATTTAATTTAGGATGTTTAAATCTCTATAAGAAATACTGGTCTATTTTTTTAATGGCTTTGTTATAAAAGTATGGTAACTTTATAAAATGAATTGAGTGCTTTTCCTCACTATTTTTCAAAAGGTAGAAATTATCTGTTTGTTGAAGGTTTGTTATATTATTCTATAAAAATCAACTGGGATGTCTGTCGTAAGGTCAGGGGCAGTAGGAAAACTGCTATGGGGTGAAGCACTTTCTCCTAATGGGGCTTTGACTCTGTACTAAGAAACGCATAGTCAGCCTAGGAACTTCTGATGCTACCTCACTGTCCAGAGCTGGTCGCATGACTACCTTAGTTGCAAGAGAGGCTGGGAAATTAAGTATTTTTAGCTAGGCACATTGTCTTCCTTAAAAGAAAAATCAAGACTACTAATGCTCCTAGGCTACAAACCTGTATAGCATGTTAAGGTACTGAATACTGCAGGTGATTATAACACAATGGGAAGTATTCGTGTATCTAAACATATCTACACATAGAAAAGGTACCGTAAAAGTACATTATAAAAGTCTTTAAAATGGTACACCTGTATAGAGCACTTACCATGAATGGAGTTTGCAGGACTGGAAGTTGCTATAAGTCAGTGAGTGAATGATGAGTAAATATGAAGGCCTAGGTCATACATATGCATTAGTCCAAAGCATATTTAGAGATTTATAGAATATTTGAAAAAATATTCATATGGAATTTTCATTAAATGGAAAAATGATAAATGAAAGGCTTTTTAAGTATCAGTATACAAACCAGGAAATAGAATTATATCAAATATATTAAAAATAAATGTTCAATCATTGGATGAAAAGCTGATGGTGTACTTAACATGGATGTATCCAGCTATAATACTTGGACCACAGATCAATCTCAGCACAAAAAAGATGGCCCACCATTATGTGCTTCCAGATGGAATAAACACACCACTACCTATGAAATAGTCTTACAAAAACATTAAACCTGAACCTGCACAATCCTTTAGATTAGCACTATCCAACAGAAATATAATGCAAACCACATATATAATTTTAAGTTTTCTACTAGCCTTATTAAAAAAGTAAAAATGAATAAGTGAAACAATTTTAACATATTTCATTGAGTCCAACATGTTCAAAAATTGCTGAGATTATGATGGAAGCATATAATCAACGTAAAAATTATTAGTATCTTACATCTTTTTGTATTACGTTTCGGAAATTTGTTGTATTTTTACATTATCAGCACATCACAATTGAGACTAGCCGCATTTCAAGCACTGAGTAGCCATAAGTATGCTGATTCAAACAAACAGAAAAAAAATTATGAGATGGTGGAGGAAATGTGAATACCGTCTGGATATTTGGTTATAATCAGAGCTTATTATTTGTTTTCAGTTATAACAGTACTGTGTTTAAGTTTTTAAAGAGAGCCCTTATCTTTTAGATGCATATTGAAATATTTATGAATGAGATTATATAACATCTAGGATTTGCATCAAAATAATCCAGTGGTGTCAGTATGGGGAGTGAATAAGAATGCAGAAAACACAAGATTGGCTATGAGCTGATTGGTTGAAACTAAGCAAATCACACCAGCTTGCTGTTTAATGTTGCTGTTGAAGAATAGAGAGGGTCTTGCTCACTAAACCCCTGCAAATGAAATAATGGAATTAGGATTAACTGTTATTACTGGCAATCACTTCTGACCCAAAGGAAGGTTATAACAATGGCTCTCTTCTTCCAATCTTGAGGCTCTAGAATTCTAGAAAAGCAAGTTTTTATGGAAGAGTTGGTTCTCGGGCTGGAGCTTGAGGATGGGTAGGATGAGGATATGACCATTTAGGAAAAGTGGAAAAGCCTACAGCAATTGATTAGGGTCAGATTATGGGAGACCTAGAAATTCAGGCTGCCACCTTAGCCTTGGTCTGGATGGCACTGGGGAGTCATTGAGGGTTGTTAGCAAGGGAGCAGGACAAGAAGGAGGTGAGGGGCAGGATAGGTGGTCATCTTCCTTGAGTCAGGCCTTAACTGCCTCCTCTGAGTCAGTCACCAAGTCCTGTTGATCCTCCTTGAAATGTCTTATACCCATCCTTTCTATGTATTACATCACTCATCCAAGGAGCAGGATTCCCAGCTGATTTGGCTGGAAGACAGGTGGAAGGAAGTTGAAGTGCAGAATTAGTCTGATGGGAGAAAGATAGTAAAGTTGGTTTTGGACATGTTGGATTTGTGGTAATAGGTGAACGTTCAGGTGGAAAAAATATAAAATGAAACTGACTTTTTCAACATGACTGAACTTTCTACAAAAAAACAATGTGAAACTGGAGAGTCTAACCAAAATCAGATCAAGAGTAAGAAAGAAAAAACTGGACATACTTTGTGACTCTCTTGTCTTTTGAAGTGCAATTACTATGGGGGAACAGAGTATATTTGCAGTTGGTATTTTCAGCTAGCATTGTGGGGAGCAATAAATAGAATTGTGATGGAAATATTATTTAAGTTTGTCGAACTCAAAAATAAATGAGTAGAAAATGGAAAATGTGAGTAAACATTTTAGCATTGGGGGGTGTGGAAAACTCATATCTGTTATGTAATTGGGTTCTGTGAATGGATTTATGACCAAAATAAATGATTCTGGGAGAGCTTAAAGAAAATATTTTAACTATTTGGAAGGAAAAGAGCCTCAGAGGGGAGAACACATTCCCATCTGTCCATAAAAGTTAGAGGAGAATTTCACCAGACCACTGAGCGTGCTAAGGTCAGTCTCGAAGGCTAATTTTGCCTAAATGTCTTCACCAAAGAATTCTGAAGATGCACCTCCTGTTTCTCATTTATCAGACTATCCCTCACCTCCTTTCCTTTTGGTTTCTCTCCCTTTGCTTTTATGTCCTCCTTCTTGTGCCTTTTTGATAGCAACTTTAAAGCAGTGGTTATGAAATGGTTATACAACTTTTCTTTGAGGCCGAAAGAGATGATTATGTGGCTTGGGAGGGAAAAGGAGAAGGACTGAATAAAAGGAAGTGACTCTAAGCTGTTAAGAAAGAGAAGACCGTTAATAGCAACATCTTGATGTTAAGAGACAAGCTGAAACCATCCAAGGCAGGCAGGGAACAAGGTGATAATAAGAGAAAATGTGTTTTGCAGACAAAGGAGCCGGCGGCAGGGGAGAGCAGCTCAGGGAGAGAGGCGAACATTAGGAAGAGTGTGCAGTGAGGATGCACGAATCCCTCTGAATCACACTGGGAAGCAGGGGCCGTTTGAACTCCTTGGCAACTCCGACCGGGTCTCAAAGTAGATTGTGAGGAATGAGAACAAAAGGAAAGTTCACTCTGAGTTCCTCTCGTCAGAGCAAGGGAAATTGCTTTGAGGCCGGCACTAAAAGATGATAATGGTACCGAGTAACAGGAAAAAAAATCCAAAAACCCAAAAATGTGTCAGGTCACCGAGAGCTTGCCCAGCATAAAGTGACATAAAACCACCACGGACATTCACATAGGTCCTACCACATAGTGCTGTGCAAGTCACTTCTAACCAGCACTCAGGTGGCTAAAATAACGAAGAGAATGGCTCTGCTACTCTGAGAATATTCGTTCACTTGACAAACAGTAATTGAGATTTCACAGTGTCATCCAGGACTATTGCTATTAATGTTGGAAGGTGCAATAGGAGCCCTTATCTTACGCCCTGTACCAGCTGGTCCTGTGAGGCCAGAAGGAATCACTGGAAAGTGAATACTGGAAAATCGATGCTGACCCTAGAAGGGCACAGGCCTCACAGAAAATCGGTGGGGAGATTTAGGAGTGCCAAAAAACTAAGTAGAAAAAATCATGTACATGTTTAAATTTCTTGTTATGAACTGAAGGTTCGTGTCCCTACAAAATGTTTATGTTGAAATCCTAACCCCAATGTGATGGTATTCAGTGGGGCTTTCAGAAGCTAATTTAGGTCATGAGGGTGAAGTCCTTGTGAGTGGGATTCGTGCCCTTATAAAAGAGACTCCAGGGCGCTCCCTACCCTTCTTTCCACCGTGTGGAGATAGGAAAATGCAACAGCAGTCTGTGACCAGGGAGAGGGCCCCCACTAGAACCTGCCCATGCTGCCTCCCTCATCTTCCAGCCTCCAGAACTGTGAAAAATAAACTTATTTTGTTTTAAGCCACCCAGTCTATAGTATTTCGTTATAGCAGCCTGAACAAAGACACTCCCAAGAGGAAAGACACAGCCAACTGCTAGTCTTTCTTCTCTAGACTTAAAATTTCTCATCCACTAGGGAAAATGTGGCACATATACACCATGGAATATTATGCAGCCATCAAAAACGATGAGTTTGGGTCCTTTGTAGGGACATGGATGAACCTGGAAACCATCATTCTCAGCAAACTGACAGAAGAGCAGAAGATCAACCACCACATGTTCTTACTCATAGGCGGGTGTTGAACAATGAAAACACATGGACACAGGGAGGGGAGCACTACACACTGGGGTCAGTTGGGGGGAAATAGGGGAGGGATGGTGGGGGGTGAGGAGCTGGGGAGAGATAGCAAGGGGAGAAATGCCAGATGTAGGTGATGGGGAGGAAGGCAGCAAATCACACTGCCACGTGTGTACCTATGCAACAATTTTACATGTTCTTCACATGTACCCCAAAACCTAAAATGCAATAAAATAAATAAATGGAGAGAAAAAAAAATTCTCATCCATAAAATAGGCTGAATAAGATTCTGCATACCTTCCCTTTTGGCAGATTTAGAACGGTTCTAGGAGTTATCCCGGGTTCCTGCAATGGAGATGGGAAAACATGGGATCTCCTAATGTGGGAATCTGTAAACAGCTGCAGGAACGAGAAACTACAGGTGTATTTTCTGTATATTGCGATCAGTTGTTGAGAAATTTTTTAATGCTAAAGATGCCATAGCCCTTCTTCCAGATTTTAAGCCAGAGGTTGCAAACTAGGCACCCCTAAGTTTTGTTTGGCTAGCAGAATAGTTTAAAAATTAACCCAGCATTTAAAAATTGTGAAATTTCACCTGAAAACCCAGATTTTTGGCTTTTCCTGAAAGACTGAAATATCTGGCAGCACTGGGGCCACAGCAGCAATTAGCTGGGTGGGTAGCAGCTGTTCCGTTTAGAAGGGCACCTGTTCTCTAGTTTGATCATCTCTGCCCCTTACATTAGGGGTGGGGATGGCTCACTTGGCCAGCACTTTTGAGAATAAAAGGTGGGGCGGAGGGCAGGGTGCTATATATTTACACCTAAACTGGAGGCATGAAGCAGGATTTTTGGGAGGAACGAGTGCATGATTATGCTAATTCACATTGTTTACACTGGGCTTGTTTCATTCTTCTTTGCCCACTGTTATTTGGGTTTTGTGCTCACAAATCAGGGAGCCTCATGAGGAAGCAAGGAAAGAAAAGGTGTAAAATTAGTAAGAGACACAAAGGTGGAAAAGAAAGTGGAGAAAAAGGATATTAAAATGAATGCCAATCATACCGAACTTTAAGGTAAAGGCCGAGTCTTGCTGGTGGCTGGCTCAGCATGGGAAGTTTGACCTTCCAGGCTCCCTGCCCTACACAACACTGTCAGTTTTAATAAGCTGTAATCCCATAGTTACAAGCAAGACTAATCAAACTGCAGAGCACAGCCTGTTCTTAATCAGGAAGGCAGAGGGTAATCATTTAACTCTGTGGTTTCTCACTGAGCTCCAAGCTGCCTCTACAGAAAAAACACCCTAGAGAAGAGAGTTGCTTTCCACTCTAGTCTTGACCCTTTGATGGTCTTTGTTTGAAATTTTTATTAAAATCCTTTGATTACACAAATATTTGGTTTAAAAATGTTTTAGAAGAACATTTTCCCTTTACTTTTGTTCCAAGGAGTAACAAGATATGCCTCCCGTGAAATATGTAAGAAACCTCAGACTCCAATAGATTACCTAAGTCCACTTGAACTAATCACAGTACCCAAACATTTCAGCACTGTTCAGGGTGTGGTTACAGTCCCAAAGTGGGAAGGGCAGGCTACTCAACCCTCTTAAAAACTCAGTTCTTCAAGAGTTGGCTTCAGCTTTTCCAGTAGGGAATAGCTAACACTAGCACATGTAGCCCATAGAACAATAGCAACACCTCACAGCCATGCTCTAAGGGCCAATAGTTACATACGAAAAGCATTTACCAAGATGCCAAGAGCACATTTAAAATGCTCTGCAGATTGTGGTTCTTATTTTTCTTATGTACTAGCATGGCCTTAAGACTTGTAATTATATAAAGAGATAAGTGATATGGCTTGGATGATTGTTCCCTTCAAATCTCATGTTGAAACATAATCCCCAATGTTGAAAGTGGGGCCTCATGGGAGGTATTTGGGTACATCCTTCATGAGTAGCTTAACATCATCCCCTTGGTGATGAGTGAGTTCTCTCTCAGTTCACATGAGAGCTGGTTGTTTGAGTCTGGGACCTCCCCATTCTCTCACCATGTGACACACCGGCTTCCCCTTTGCCTTCCACAATTGTAAGCTTCCTGAGGCCCTCACCAGGAGCAGATGTGGTGCCATGTTTCCCGTACAGCCGTAGAACATAAACCTATTTGCCTTGTAAATTACCCAGCCTCAGGTCTTTCTTTATAGAAACCCAAGAGCAGACTAATACAGAGAGATAAGGGAATCTTCATAATGTATAATTGAATATCTCCTTTACGGATTTCACATTTATCATGGAAGCTCTCAGAACAATGAATACAGATAAATACATTTTTTTTCTTCCAATGAGAAATCTCTAGAACATTTCTGGTACTAAGGAAATTTAATATTTTGTTTAATAGACCCACTATATTTACAGAAAGCCAAACACAGTAAAAATTTTAAATTAAAAATGTTTCATTGGCTATTGCCTTTAATAGATTTACTACACTAAAGGAAAGGAATTTTTTTTTGCAAATGTGCTAATAAGAAAAAGACCCAGGAAACTGAGCAATATTGGACACAGTTTTCAGTGTTTTGGACATAAACTCATGAATTTCATATGGATTCTAGAATATTTACCAATACTCCCCTAACAATGCATTTAGCATTGAACAAAAATATGAACAATATGAACAGGTCCAATCCAACATGTTTCAAAACAATCAGATCCTTGGAAAACTGTTTTCCATAAGTAACCCATGCCATTCATGGAGAAGCTATGAGGCTGTCCAAGAATTTATTCATGGACATTCCCATACTACTAAAATCATATAAATGGGTAATGTAGTTTGGATATTTGTCCCCGTCCAAATCTTATGATGAAATGTAATCCCCAATGCTGAAGGTGGGGCCTAGTGGGAGGTATTCGGAGCATGAAGGTGGACCCCTTAAGAATGGCGTGGGCCATCCCCTTGCTGCTGAGTTCTTGCTCTGAGTCTTGTTCCTGCTTTTGTCATGTGATGTGCCTGCTCCCTCTTCACCTTCTGCCATGATGTTAAGCTTCCTGAGGCCTCCCCAGAAGCCAAGCAGATGCCAGTACCATGCTTCCTGTAAAGCCTGCAGAGCCGTGAGCCAATGAAACCTCTTTTCTTTACAAATTACCCAGTCTCAGGTGTTTCTTTATAGCAATCCAAGGATAGCCTAATATAATGGGCTCCCAACACATAAAGCATACAGCAGCCACCAAATAATTAGAAGCACTATTAAGTAATGCCCACTAAATGTTGAACAAAGAGCAAAATATAGCATAGGAATATAAAACAAGTGCACACTTCTTACCCCTACAAAAAAAGGGGCATCTTTTTGGTTTTGTTATTGCTGTTTGTCTAAAAACTATGGTGTGTGCATGGGGGTATATGTGTATGCCTTATAGAAAACTTGAAAAATATAGAGGTAATTTAGAAAGAATCACCTTCCCCTACCAGCCTCAGGATCTCCTGATACCAATTCAACAACCATTATAAAACCCACAGGCAAAACCTGTCTTTAGGCTCTCAAACATCTCTACTGTTACCTGTCTCCCAGGATGACAATTATGGCTATTACGTCTATGACTCTAATCTAAAACATTTTGTTCTTCAAATTTTAGAGCTAAACAGTATCTTAAAAGTTCATTCATTCCTATCTATTATGCCTGTCCCTATTTATTCAGCAGGAAACAGGCATTCAGAAGTTAAGTGAATTGCCCAGGAGTCAGATCCGAGCAGGATGGAAACTAATCCTCTCATCGTTAGGCCAGGCAGGGCTCTGTCCAAGTGAACACATTGAGAATGAATCTTCACAAGAGATGGGGCTTCAGTTACTGCGTGGTTAGACTATTAATGAGCCTGGAAGGCAGACCACAATGGATCTGTACAACCAGATGAAAGCAGCTGGGCAAACTTTTGCCTAATAGGCAATTGTATTGGCTCTAAAAAGAAGTTGCAAATAGGCCAAGTGGTCAAATGGAGTGTGACCTGGGACAGATAATCACAGGAGCAATGTTCAAGCCCCACATTCTCAGGATATCTGAGCTAGTTAAGTCACAAGAGCCATTTCTGATTGGCCGCACTGCCAGGGCAGGGTGGAAGATGAAAGTATCCACAACAGTCTCCTTAGAGTAAGAGGATGAACTAAAGGAAACCCTCAAACCAGCCAGATTTCTTCTCCAATCAACAGGTATATGTCCAGAGGTCATGCGTCTCTCAGTCATTTCCCCTTAAGCCTCAATCCAATTCATTGGTCCCTCAGAATCTCATCATTCCCACTTCAAGGTTGTGTCCTCACAGCTGAAGCTTTTTTCTTTAACTAAATGAATCTCTATCAACTAAAAGGATTAGTTTAGAAGTTTTAAAGGTCACGTTTCAATTCTCTCTGATCAATCCAGGTCATTTAAGTCTTTGGCTTTTTTTGTTTTGTTTTTTTGAGATGGAGTTTTGCTCGTCACCCAGGCTGGAGTGCAATGGCATGATCTCCGCTCACTGCACCGCCGCCTCCTGGGTTCAAGTGATTCTCCTGCCTCAGCCTCCCAAGTAGATGGGATTACAGGCATGTACCACCATGCCCGGCTAATTTTGTATTTCTAGTAGAGAGAGGGTTTCTCCATGTTGCCCAGGCTGGTTTCAAACTCCTGACTGCAGGTGATCCACCCGCCTTGGCCTCCCAAAGTGCTGGGATTGCAGGCGTGAGCCACCGCATCTGGTCTTCATTTAAGTCTTTAGAAGAAATCTCTTCACCCTTATGCGGGCAGTTTGGTACAAATATTCTTTATTTTAGCAGACCCTATGTCTGAATATAAATAAAGTTCAGATTATTTCTTCTTCATGTCTTCCCATGTTACAATAGTGGGACAGGCTCAGTGTGAAGGGTGAGACTCGTATTTGCAAGATCTCAAGATGCTTGCCTATGGATGAGCTCTTTCAGCTGTGCCAGTTTGTCACTTTTTAGTGCTTCCCGGATGGAATGGAAAAATCCAAAGTAGTGTTCAAAGTTGTGCATCATAAGCAGGACTCCGGCCAGCAGCTCATTGGTTACCAGCAGATGGTGGATGTACGCCCGAGTGTGATTCTTACAGCAGTAACAGGAGCATCCTCTCACCAGCGGGTTAAAGTCCTCCTGGTATCTGAGAAAGAAGTCACAGTGACATTCCAAAAAGTATGGAATACATGAAATCCACAACCTCAGCCATCCATTCTACTGGTGGTTACCAGTGGTTAATAACATCACTGGCAAATGTTCAGTGCTGTGCACTTGCTTAAAATGGCAATATGGTTAAAATTTAACAAAGAGCCAGGCGCGGTGGCTCACGCCTGTAATACCAGCACTTTGGGAGGCTGAAGCAAGCAGATAACAAGGTCAGGAGTTCAAGACAGGCCTGGCCAACATAGTGAAACCCTGTCTCTACTAAAAATACAAAAACTAGCCGGGCATGGTGGTGCGCATCTGTAGTCCCAGCTACTTGGGAGGCTGAGGTGGGAGAATCACTTGAACTTGGGAGGTGGAGGTTGTGGTGAGCCGAGATCATGCCACTACATTCTAGCCTGGGCAACAGAGTGAGACTGCCTCAAAAAAAAAAAAAGCTAACCAAGAACACGACGAGTCAGGGAGACGCTGGAATTTTTCTCTGACTGATGCAAACTCCAAGTTTGAGGTTACAAAGGAGCATCAGAATAAATTCATGTGGTCACTCACTCATTTTGAGTATTGCTAATCACATTGTAAAGGCACATGTTTAGGAAACACTTCTTAAAGTTTGACATTTAGGAGAGAAATGAGTGACACTTCTTTCCCACTTACCACCAGAATTATTATCAAAAGACATGGGAGACATTCTACTTAACACAGCTTTTTGCAGTCTACCAAACACTTTCACATACGCTGTCTCATTTAACCTTCGCATTCACTCTTGGAGATAACCATTTTTACTGACATTCTACCAACGAAGATTACTATGGGGGTTGACAGGGAGGGCCCTGGAGCTACCCTGCATGAATTTGATTCCTGGCTTCACAACTCACTTGGGCAAGTCACTTAATGACTCTCTGACTTGTTTCTCATGCATGAACCAAAGGTAATAATAATGCCTATCTCTGACAACCATTACAAAGATTAAATGAATTAGCATAGTAAAAGGGCTTGAATACTGCTGGGCAAATACTAAGCACTGCATAGGTGTTAACTCGCAACCTCCCACCTCTGCCTCCCACCATGCCCAAATAATTTTCTGTATTAGAGACAGGGTCTTGCTATGTTGTTCAGGCTGGTGTTGAACTCCTGGGCTCAAGTGATCCTCCATCTTTAGCCTCCCAAAGTGCTGGGATTACAGATGTGAGCTACCATGCCTGGCCAGGTGTTACCTTAAACAACTATTAAAAACAAGTGAATTGAGGTCAGGAGTTCAAGACCAGCCTGGCCAATATGGTGAAATCCGGTCTCTACCAGAAATAGAAAAATAAGCCAGGCACGGTGGTGTGTGCCTATAATCCCAGCTACTTGGGAGGCTGAGGCAGGAGAATCACTTAAACCCAGGAAGTGGAGGCTGCAGTGAGCTGAAATCATGCCATTGCACTCTGGCCTGGCAAACAGAGCAAGACTCTGTCTCAAAAAAAAAAAAAAAAAAAAAAAAAAAAATAGTAAATTGACCAGACCAAAGTCACCCAGTCAAGAGCAGGGCTAGAATGTGTCTACAAACCTCAAAAGCTTAAAGTCTGGTACTGATAATAAAGTACAATTTCCAACTAAATCTATAACATAAACGGAAATTTAGTAGTAACAATTTATAGTAATCTAACATTTAAAAAACATACATCATTTGAGAGTCAGTGGATAACAGAAAAAAAAAAGGATAAAAGAAAAGAAAAACAAAACAAATCTATCTCTGTGGCTATTTTTTAAGAAGTGAAATGTGGTAGACATCACCATTTCTGATCTACAATTAAAGGAGTCCCAACAGAATATAGGTAAGAACTAGGATTTTCACATTCTTTCATAAACTCTCAAGTCTGTACTATCACTAGAGAGACATAAATAAGTCACAAGCCATAGGATTTCCCTTTACATAAGACAAAAAAAATTCAACCCAGCACTAAAGTGCGTACATAGGCTCAAAGGAAAATCACTCACTGGTTCACTGATGATTATCGCTTTTGGCCAAATACAAAAATTACAATATATAGGATCAGTATGCCTAATCTGAAAATCTAAAATGTGAAATGCTCCCAAATTCAGAACTTTTTGAGCACTAACATGATGCTCAAAGGAACTGCTCATTGGAGCATTGCAGATTTCGAATGAGGGATGCTCGGCCAGGTTAAGTATAATGTAAATGTTCTAATATACAACAACAAAAAAGAAAAGAAATCTGAAACACTTCTGGTTCCAAGCATTTTGAAGAAAGGATATTCAATTCAATCTGTATCTTAATTTGTTCTTTGTAGAGATAAATATTTTATTTAAGATTTATAACCTGTATCTAACAAAGATGACTTAAGCACTCTATAATTTAAAACTTTGTTGTGTTTTATCTTGAAATCCTTATTATGCTCTAAAGGAATAAAAGATACCAAACAATGGATTTGGTCTAATCTTTCTGTCAGCTTTCCTAAGGCAATTATTACCTGGCTCTAGTTTGCTGAGACAAAGCATACAGATTCAACTGCAGGAAAAAAAAAAAAAAAAGTTTTTTTGAAACTGAATTTGAGAAGGCCTAAATAATACCCAACTGTTAATATTTTATGAAGTCATAAACTGAGAATAGTCCCATAAACTTTTAAAGCAGACTAAAATTCAGAAATCAGAAAGCAAAATCCAAACTTTTAAAAATTTCTTACTTTTTTTCCTTCAGATTAATTTCAAATGATGTTATTTCTTGGTTGCAACCTGTTGTTTCAATTTTCTTCATGTCATCCACACATTTTATTTCTTCTTGTGTTCCATTTTGTTGTAATACTGAAGGACAAACCAATAAAAAGCCTTGAATGATGATCAGATAAGAAGTGGCCATTGGGAACATTTTACTTTTGTCATTATTTTATGATCTTTGACTCTGTAATTTTGCTTCTGAGAATTTATCCTAAGGAAATCACACAAGAAAAGGAAAACAGCAATATGCTCCAAGATGGTCAGTGACCTCTTAACTACAACACTAAAACAATTTGGAGGTTCAATAATATCTAAGCAAATTATGGTTACAAGTACATAACATACAATCTTACCATCAAGAAATGATTTAAAAAACAGTTGGTGGTCAGGCATGGTGGCTCATGCCCATAATCCCAACACTTTGGAAGGCTGAAGTGGGAGGATCATTTGAGGCCAGAAGTTCAAGACCAGCCTGGGCAACATAACAAGACCCATCTCTATTTAATAGTAAACAAATAAATAAACTAACAAAAATTAACCATTGTTTGTGTGTGGGTGTGTGTGTGGGTGTGTATGGTGGGGTTATCACTATCCCTTATTACAATGTACATGCAAAGAAACTGGGCTTTGAACTACCTATATTCCAAATAGATTGAAGCAGAACACAGTTTTAATGTATGTATTCTATATGGAGCCTCTGGCCCTCTGGGGAACCCAGATTATCCAGAATTAAATGGCAACCTGAATTATTCCCTTCAACCCTCTGCTTTAGGAAGAAACATTCCTTGCACTGCAAAAGAAACACCAGCTACTCTAAAAAAAGGCAACTGCCTGAAATAGGGATAAGTAGTTAAGGGGTATTTTGGGAAGAAATGATAAAAAATCTCAGTGTTGGTCCTAGGAGAAGGACAGGTGGTCTTAGGAGGGTAATTTTATCAAGGTCAAAGGAATAAGGGAAGCGACCTGAGCACTGGACACAGAGATGTTATAATTTTGTTCCCATACATTTGCATACTGATGTGGGAAACCATAAGAAAGCCCTCAGCTGGCTGCAGTGGCTCATTCCTGTAATGCCAGCACTTTGGGAGGTTAAGAGAGAAGGATCACCTGAGGTCAGGAGTTCAAGACCTGCCTGAACAAGGCAGCAAGATCCCGTCTCTACAAAAAATTTAAAAATTAGCCAAGCATGGTGGCATGCACTTGTAGTCCCAGCTACTCAGGAGGCTAAGGTAGAAGGATCGCTTGTGCCCATTAAAGTTAAACAAATTAACTTTTACCAAGCAGTTCAAAGGTTTTCTTATGATTTTCATCACATTTCACTCTGAATGTTCTTTTATCAGGAGTTCAAGGCTGCAGTGGGCCATGATCACACCACTGCACTCCAGCCTGGGCAGCAGAGTGAGACCCTATTTCTGAAAAAAAAAACAATTTTTTTAAGCCCTGACATTTTGGAAAACTTGTCATTTGAAAGAATTGCTGCCAAATAATTTCTCTGGAATTCTTACTACATAACTGGCAAAGGACTTTAATTTACTACACACACACACGCAATAATACTTTGTTTAAATGTTCACGCTATTTCCTTTTTCCTAATCATGAAGAAATTTGGCTTTCTCTGGCCAAAAATGACCTTGTTCATTACAGAGAACTCAAATCAGGTTCTTTTTAGAGCTTTGCATATTCCTGGTACTGAATGACTAACAGTTACCTCTGTTCTGGTGGAAATAATTCAGTTTTTAAATGAAGACATGAAAATTTATAGTGTTAATTGTATACCTATCCATATACATTATGTTTTGGTCTGTCTAAAAGGACAGTAAAATCGACCTCCTATATATTTAAGAATTTGATTGACTTTATTTATTTTGTTTCCAGGAGTAATTCCATCTACAGTAATGGTTAAGTTGCTTTCTAAAAGTACAACAATATGAATAAAATTTTAGTTACCTGTGAGGAATAAAATGAACCCTTAAGGAAGTTTCTGGTCCTATTCAAATTTAAGGTTGATGTGGTTAAGGAAGAATTCCAAGGACAGCAGTAAAAGGAAAAGGAAAGGCCATTTCTGAAGGCCAGAGGGAAGAGTGGGCAGGTGACACTCTCCTGAAAACATATTTCAAGGAACTCCAGCCCAAAGTCTGTATCCCAGCTCCTTTTCTACCACCAGTTAAGTGTTAGAATCTGAAACTGACTTTCTTGACTTCTAAATAACTAAACAATAAAATAAAATGGCAGTCCTTCAAAGCGACATTAGCAGAGGAAGACAGCTGTCAAAGCTGGGTG
Source organism: Sapajus apella (assembly GCF_009761245.1). Lineage (NCBI taxonomy): Eukaryota > Metazoa > Chordata > Mammalia > Primates > Cebidae > Sapajus > Sapajus apella. The sequence continues at coordinate 6,940,897 of NW_022436980.1, forward strand.
TATTAAAAAAACAAACAAACAAAAAACCAAAATGCAAGAAGTAACACTAGGATCAGAGGATCATGAGTCTCCCTGTATTTTAATAGCATAGGGTTTGCAAAGAAAAGACAAAAACTCTTTTGCGAGAAAACAAATTAACTTTTACCAAGCACTTCAAAGGTTTTCTTACGATTTTCATCACAATTCACTCTGAATGTTCTTTTTTCAGGCTGTTAACAGAAGAGGTTTTGTTTTTCCTGGTTTTGTTCAATATAAAATCACATCCTAATATTGATGAGCTACATGTATAGTATTAAGTATCTGGCTTTGTGTGCCAACATGCCAGAGCACACAGATAAGAAACAAAGGTGAAGTTTTGTAAAAGGCTGGCTTTGTATATACATATTTCTGTCTTGTGACTCAAGCCAAAAATTAATAGGAAATGGAAGAAACTTAAGGATAAGAAATTAACTTCAAAAGACTTACGTGTCTCTTCAGGATTCGGCTGGTAATCAAAGCTGAAAGTTAGGGCACAGCCCCGCTCTGTTACTTGATAAGGGAAAAAACTCTCAAATAAGTCCACTCCTCTTTCAATACACTCGAGCACCTCATCTGGTCGACTAATACCAGATATGAGCCTGTAAGAGTAACAATAAGAAGAGTGACATGAGGATAATGCAAGGAAGGAAATCAGAAAGTCCTTTTTTTTTTTTTTTTTTTTAAATTATACTGTAAGTTCTGGGGTCCATGTGCAGAATGTGCAGGTTTGTTACATAGGTATACATGTGCCACAGTGGTTTGCTGCATCCATCACCCTGTCATCTATATTAGGTATTTATCCTAATGTTAGCCCTCCCCAAACCCCCCGGCCCCTGCTAGCCCCTCCTTAACCCCCCACTCCCTGACAGGCCCCAGTGTGTAATGTTCCCCTCCCTGTGTCCATGTGTTCTCATTGTCCAACACCCACTTATGAGTGAGAACATGCGGTGTTTGATTTTCTGTTCTTGTGTCAATTTGCTGAGAATGATGGTTTCCGGCTTCATCCATGTCCCTGCAAAGGACATAAACTCATCCTCTTTTATGGCTACGGAGTATTTCATGGCATATATGTGCTGCATTTTCTTTATCCAGTCTATCATTGATGGGCATTTGGGTTGCTTCCAAGTCTTTGCTATTGTAAACAGTGCCGCAATAAACATACGTGTATATGTGTCTTTATAATTGAAAGTCCTTTTAATGAACAAGGTACTTAAAAAAAAATAATGAAAAACACCAGTTATGGTTAGAGTGTCAGGCAGTGGACAGCAAGGTGTAGTAAAAAGAACATAGGGCTTTGGAGTCAGAGAGACGGGGGCCTGAACCCTAGCTCTGTCACTTCAGAATGATTACTTAACTTCTCTGAGTTTTAGTTTTCTATCTTAAAAACAAAAGCAATAATATATACCCCCACAGAATTATTGCGAGGATTAATGAGATATTTATTTGAAAAAGCATACAATATATTTTTTTTTTTTTTTTTTCTTTTTTGAGAGAGAGTCTCACTCTTGTTGTCCAGGCTGGAGTATAATGATGCAATTTTGGCTCACTGCAACCCTCACCTACTGGGCTCAAGCAATTAAGCAATTCTCCCACCTCAGCCTCCCAAGTAGCTGGAATTACAGGCACGTGCCACCAAGCCCAACTAATTTTTGTATTTTTAGTAAAGACAGGGTTTCACCATGTTGGCCAGGCTGGTCTTGAACTCCTGACCTCAGGTGATCTGCCTGCCTTGGCCTCCCAAAGTGCTGGGATTATGGGCGAGAACCACCATGCCCAGCCGATAGTATAGTTTCTGATCCCAGAGAGAAGCTCAATAAAGGTTAGTTTCCTTTCAACTCTTATTCTTTCTGAACAGCCTCCCTGGTCATAAACTAAACTTTATAGTCTATCTTCTATACACTATATAGATTTTTTAGGAGTGCAAAGCTGTGTGCTTTATTTCTTGCTGAAATATTTTGCTTGTTTGAACTGTATTTTGCCTATAATAACTTTTCATAATTGGTGCAATAAAGACATTTTAATCTAATATATCCTTTATAAGTTAATTTACAAAGCAACTCTTGCTGTCAGGATTTCACCTCTTGCCATAGGGTCTAAGAATCTTGTTGGCTTTCTTTATATTTTCTCCATTAATAAAATATCTGCACAGTGGAATGAGATGGTGTTTTCCAAGGTACATGTTGAGCACCCTTAACCTGAAAATCTGAAATCTAAAATGCTCCAAAATCTGAAACTTTTTGAGCACCAACATGACACTGAAAGGAAATGCTCACTGGAGAATTTTGGATTTTGGACTTTCAAATTAGGGATGCCCAACCAGTATGTGCCCTGCAAATATTCCAAGATCCGAAAAAATCCAAAATCTCAAGGACTTCTGGTGTCTAGTATTTTGGATAAAGAATACTCAACCTGTAATAGGTAAGACATTCTGAGAACATTAATGGCACCGAGCCAGGTTTTGCCACTCCATGAAAACAGGTGTGCAGATGCACTAGATCAGGGTTGGCTGGCTGCTGCTCTGTTTTATGTTTGTTTTTATACCTATAGCCCCTTGCTACGAACTGGCACAGAAAAGGAAAAAAAAAAAAAAAAAAGGCTCCTGTAATATTAAATAAGCAGAACTCTTAACTATATGCTGGTTTTCCTGACTACAGTTTCTTTCAAGTAAAGTAATGTTTAGAACTCCTATCCAACTGAAGCTGGCATTTCTACACACTTATAGAAAGAAAAACTATCCCAGCTTTCAAATTCGGTAACAGACATCTGTGAGCACTTAACATGCACACGTTCAGAAAATGACTAGAAATACTAGTGCTGACGTGTTCTGTGCACCAGAGTGAAACAAGTATAGGAAAGCAAGCAATGAACACAAAAGAACTAGGTTAAAATTGGGAGGCAAAGGCTGGCTGGGGTGATGAAAATACCTTGTTCTGGGTGGTGTTTACACAAATGCAGACAAGTGAAAATTAATTGAGCTGTACGTAAGATTCATATGCTTTCCTCTAAGTTGTACCTGGATCTTTAAAAAAGTGGTAAACTTATGTATATCATATACTATCCAACAGCTCTAGAGGAGTGTAAAGCAGCACCCACAACCAAACTTCTTAATATACATGCAGGGAAAAAGAATGAATATTCACATTAAGTAAGATTTAAAAAACATTAAAAAATGGCTGGGCATGGTGGCTCATGCCTGTGATCCCAGCACTTCAGGAGGCCGAGATGGGTGGATCATGAGGTCAGGAGTTTGAGACCAGCCTGGCCAATATGGTGAAACCCTGTCTCTACTAAAAATACAAAAAAAACAAGCCGGACGTGTAGTCCCAGCTATTAGGGAGGCTAAGGCAGGAGAATCACTTGAACCCAGGAGGCAAAGGTTGCAGTGAGCTGAGATTGCACCACTGAACTCCAGCCTGGACAATAGAGGGAGACTCCATCTCAGGAAAAAAAAAAAGCCATCAAAAAATGTAGGTAGCCTAACACAACATCAACTGCATTCAGAAACTCAGAATTTGTAGTCTTGAATCTTGCAGATCGTCTTTTCTTACCAGCACAAGGTGAATCCTGGAGTTTATGGAAATCTAAGAACCAATCCTACTACTGTTGTCAGTCCCCTCAATTTCAAAAGCTGACACCACTCACTACCAGCCTCAAATCTAAGAGCTTCTTAAGCTCTTGTTGGTGAAGCTCATCTTCATCCCACTAGTCATCCCTGATCCGTCCTCAACTTTCCTCAATTTAAACCAGAGTTCCATATGACTTTATACTTGGTCTCCAGGTACCACGTTATAATGAAGAGACAACAATATTTGTGATCGGCACAAGAATGAAGGGAAACAGTATAATACTTGCTCTCACTTATGAGGATCAAATAACATAATTCACATGGCAATTATGCTCTACTCTTACATTCTGAAGTCAAGGCCAGGACAGCCTTGATGGAAACTCCCGAGCCTTGGTGCCTCAGCAGACCCAGCCCAGAAAGGACATAATCAAAACATCAAAGGCATGCACAGACACTATGTAATATACAATACGCCAGCACTCCTGCCCTGCATCCCATGAGGCTGGCCTGTGTCCTAACTGAACACTAGCCTTGGTTTGTCCTCTGGCAGCTCTGCAGTGACTGATGACAGCAAGCGTAGTCTAGTCTCCAGGGTTGTTGGATTTCCTTGAAAACCGTCCAGAAGGAAGCCACCTACGGGCCGCTTGGCTGTCTCTCGTGCTGACCTCAGCCTCTCTTCCATCACATCTCCACCTTCAATCACGCCAATGATCACACTCTTCTGAAGGACCTGAGGTAAGAAAGGATGACATGCTTTTAACCATTTTTAGTAACAGAGACCTTTGTTTAAATGAATTTTTCATGGAAGTCCAATATAGAAAAGAAGCCTCAGTGAACCTGCTGCAGCTGGAGCATTAAGGAGGATGATGCTCCCTTTTCCCCAAGAACCTTTAGGGCTCCGAGGAACATACTTTGAAAAACATCCTTACCAATCAAGTAAGAAAAGATTGAGGAAAATGAGGCATTCAACATATGTAGTCTTGTCCTGGCTTAGATTAAATTAAATCAGGTGCAGTGGCTCAGGCCTGTAATCCCAGCACTTTGGGAGGCCAGTGCAGGAGGATCGCTTGAGCCCAGAATTTCAAGACCAGCCTGGGCAACATAGTGAGACCTTGTCTCTACAAAACAAACAAACAAACAAACAAACAAACAAACAAACAAAAACGGCCAGGCACAGTGGCTCATGCCTGTAATCCCAGTACTTTGGGAGGCTGAGGCGGGTGGATCACTTGAGGTTGGGAGTTCAAGACCAGCCTGACCAACATGAAGAAATCTCATCTCTACTAAAAATACAAAATTAGCCAAGTGTGGTAGAGTATGCCTGTAAGCCCAGCTACTCGGGAGGCTGAGGCAAGAGAATCATTTGAACCCGGGAGGTGGAGGTTGCAGTGAGCTGAGATCGCACCATTGCACTCCAGCCTGGGCAACAAGAGTGAAAATCTGTCTTTAAAAAATAAAATAAAATAAAAATTTAAAAAAACAAAATTAGCTGGGCATGGTGGCTTGTGCCTATAGTCCCAGCTATTTGGGAGGCTGAGGTGGGAGGGGACTTAAGCCTGGGAGGCGAAGGTTGCAGTAAGCTTAAACTGTGCCACTGCACTCCATCTGGGTTAACAGAGACCCTGTTTCAAGAAAAAAAATTACATAAATAAATAACATGTACACTAAGCAGGTACAAGAGGAAAAGGACAAAGGAAGAGTTTCAAATTGTGTAATGACTACCCAGGCCTGCTTTAGAGACCTCCAAGTCTCTTAGCTAGAGATAACTTTAGGAACATAGAAACTGTTGAGACAACTGTCTACTCACAAACCAACAAAATAAAGACCACAACCACATACCATCCTCAAAAACAAATTCAATGGGCCTAATATCTAAACATAAAAAATATAGTTATACAAGTTTTAGAAGAATATATTGAATATTTTTACAATCTTGGGGTAAGAAAGGCCTTCCTAAACAAGCTAAAGCTTACAGGAAAAGGTTGACAAGTTTGAGCACAAAAACTTGCCAGGCATGCTGGCTCATGTCTATAACCCTAGCACTTTGGGTGGCTGAGGCGGGTGGATGACTTGTAGTCAGGAGTTCAAGACAAGCTTGGTCAACATGGCAAAACCCCATCTCTACTAAAAATACGAAAATTAGCTGGGTGTGGTGGCATGTGCCTGTAGTCCCAGCTGCTTGGGAGGCTGAGGGGGGAGAATCGCTTGAGCCCAGGAACCCAGGAGGAAAAGGCTGCACTGAGCTGAGATTGCGCCACTGCACTTCAGCCTGGATGACAGGACAAGGATGACAGTTTGTTTCTGTCTCAAAAACAAACAAACAAACAAACAAACACCCCCCCCCCCCCCCAAAAAAAAAAACCGATAAAACTTCTCTACTAAAATAAACCATCAACAAAAACAAAGGAGAACTTACTCTTTGGACAAATAGTTAAATATCTACAGCATAAAATGAGCTACAACAAATCCTCTACAGAAATGAATGACAACCTCATAGAAATCTAAGTATAATACGTAAATATGAAATTCAGAAAAATAAATGTGACTGCCCTATACACATAAGAACTACTAAACCTCATTAGTAAGATAATGTAAAATTGGAAACAACGAGATACCATTTTTGCCCATATAATAACAAAAAGGTTAATACACAGATAACAACATAGCGGAAGTCAAACTGTAAGGGAAACAGTACTTATATACCCTGATAAACACAGAGTAAAAATCAGTTCAACTTCTTAGGAAGGAAAGTGGACAACACTTATCAAAATGTCCATGCTTTTTTATCTATGGATCCTAAAATTCCACTTCTAACAATCTCTCCTATAAATATATTCATTCACACGCACCAAGGTTTATTTACAAAGATGTTCAGAATAATGAAAAACTGAAAAAAAAACCTAAATATTTATCCATAGACTACAGGCTTATATAAATCATGATACACACACAGTAGAGCTCCCTATGCAGCTGTTTAAAAAGAATGCAGTAGATACAGCAATATATGCATTGACAGAGGAAGTTTCAGGATATTGTTAAATAAAAAACAAGCAAATTGCTGAATATATGATCATACTCATGCAATACAGCCATGTATATCTATGTATTAATTATGTGTATGTAATTGCAAAAAATAAGTTTTGCAATAAAATATACAAATCAACAATGGCTCTCCAGTAGAAGAAATGGATGGAGAGGAGGCCTGGAACACTGTGAAAAGGGAATTTCATTCTTCAGTTTAAGCAGGAGGGACATAATCAGACTATTCCTCTAGAAAGAACACTTTGGCTCTCGTGTGAAGAATAAATTAAGGGTGAGTATGATTAAAGAATGGAATAGCAGACAACTTTAATACTCTAGGTGAAAGATAAGATGACCTGGGCTAATGATGCAGTGGCAATGTGGATGAAGAGGAAAGATAAAACTTGAAACCTCATCAGGAAGTAGGATCAACATAACTTGGACTAGTTGTCCAAGGAGAGGATAAAGACAAAGTCTCAAATGACTCCTGGCTCCTGTTTTGCAAGTCCAGGGAGATGGTGATAAGAGCAAAAGACAAGGACTCCTAGAATAACAGTGGATGAGGCAAGAGGATTACTCTGTTTTGTGTGTTCTGAGTTTGAGGAATCAGCAGGATGTACAAATGGCAATCTTAATCACTGAACCTAAATGAACCTAAAGGTGTAGCTATGTGTGATGCAAACAAGACTGCCCATGCTGGAACGGCAGACACTCGGCATGATGCTACCACTCTCCACTCCTGATTCCACAGTAGACATGACTAACAGTTGACTCTCTTCCTGCTGGACCCAATAACTCGGAAGAAACTCATTCGCCATCCCTAACCCAGGTAATATATGGAGAAGAAAAGAAAGCCAAAAACAGAATCTTGGAGAGCTTCAATAATGAAGGGCATTCAGAATAAGAGGAGCCGATGAATAAGACAAGCAAGGAATCACGGGAAAAGGAAAAAGAGGTATGCAGATATACAAAGCAGACAGTTACATAGGCCTGCCTGCTTAACATGACTAGCATGATTATTTGGGAAACTCCCTTTCACGAGTGTAAGAAGCATGAGGATATAATTTATTATCTAAAATGGAACACTTGAGAATAAGGGGGGGGCAGTATTAATAATCATATCAAGATAATAATAAGGGATATGGAGAGAGACTGCAGCATTTACCAATAAATATGCAGAAGTAAGGCCAAGTGCGGTGACTCACACCTGTACTCCCAGCACTTTGGGAGGGTGAGGTGGGTGAATCATTAGGTCAGGAGTTCGAGACCAGCCTGGCCAACACAGTGAAACAGCAATTCTACTAAAAATACAAAAATTAGCCAACTATGGTGGCGTGTGTCTGTATTCCTGGCTACTGAGGAAGTTGAGGCAAGAGAATCACCTGAACCCAGGAGGCAGAGGTTGCAATAAGCCGAGATTGCACCACTGCACTTCAGCTTGGGCAACGAGAGCAAAACTCCTTCACACACACACACACACACACACACACACACACACACACACACGCAGAAGTAATATGAAATAATGAGGCTGATTGCAAAAACATAGATGAGGAACTTGAGGCTCATCTGGCCTTTCTAGTAATCATCTTTGTCACACTCCCCGTCCTGCTTTCTGCCTACCCAAACATTACTAATCCTACAAGGATAATGACTGGCTCAAAACAATTATTAGCAAGCCACCAACACTAACTGCCCAGACCCACAGCAATGTCCCCACACCAAACTCCTGTTACAGATACTGTAAATTCTAATCAGAACAACCATATTTCCTCTAATTATTTCATTTATATTAATGTTATTAGCCAAATTATATGTTTATGGCTAAATTCATATAATGATGTTCCTCAAACTCAATGTGCCTTGCCACAGTGAGATGTGATCATCGTTAGGGATTACTCTACATACATAATCTCAGATATTAAAATTCTCTCGTCTGATCACTATCTTCTGTTCCCTCCTCTCTGCTATTCTCTAAATTCTTTTCCAACTTAATTAACTCTGATGTCAGTATCCCTGATTTACCACTACAGCTTCATCTTCCTCACCCCATCATAACTATTCACCATCAGCAAACATTTACTGAGGGCTTACTATGCGTCAGGCACCCTGAGCGTGATGAAGATAGGCAAATTATACACAGAAATTGAGCTTAAAGAGGCCACAGTTTAATAAAGACAAACACATAAAGAAATCATTGCAATACAATATGATTGGGACTAAAATATTGCTACACACTAATTAAAGGGGCAGCAAAGAATGAATTGAATTCCCTGGAAGTATCAGGAACCAGTTGTATTGAGTGATACATGGCACTTCGGGAGACCAAGGTGGGTGGATCACTTGAGGCTGGGAGTTCAAGACCAACCTGACCAACATGGTGAACTAAACATGGTCTCAACTAAAAATACAAAAATAAGTCGGGCATGGTGATGCATGCCTGTAATCCCAGCTATTTGAGAGGCTAAGGCAGGAGAATCACCTGAACCCAGGAGGCAAAGGTTGCAGTGAGCCAAGACTGCCCCACTGCACTCCAGCCTGGGCAATAGAGTGAGACTCTGTCTCAAAAAAGCAAAAGAAGGAATATGGCTAGAGATAAGAAAAGCAGAAACAGTCCAGAAGGAAATCTGTGTACGGGCTCAAACAGGCTAATGCCTCAAGGAATTCCAAGCAACTCAGAAAGGCCAGAGTGCAAGTCACAGGAGAAAGTAGCCCATAGTGAGCTAGAGGAGCGGGCAGAGGCCACATCATAGCAGGCTGTCCATGCCTTGTAAGTGTTGAAGTGGAGGGTCATTAAATTCTTTTAGGGAAGTGGGCAAGGAGCTCATGTTTGTGTTTTTAAAATGAGAATGGAGGCAGAGAGAAGAATTCAAAGGTAATTATGTACATAAGAGATGATGCAGTTATGGCTTAAGGTGGTCATAAGGAGGGGGAGATTCTAGACATATTTAGGCAAATGGGATTAAAAAAGAGTGAACAGTTGGTTATTAAATATGAGTGAAGAAAAGGAGTCTTGAACAGCTCAAATTTCTTGGCCGGATGCAGTGGCTCACACCCATAATCCCTGCACTTTGGGAGGCTGAGGTAGGTGGATCACCTGAGGTCAGAGTTCAAGACCAGCTTGGCCAACATGGTGAAACCCCATCTCTATAAAAAACACCCAGCAACACCCAGCTATACAGGAAGTTGAGGCCAGAGAATCCCTTGAATCTGGGAGGCAGAGGTTGCAGTGAGCCAAGATGCACCACTGCACTCCAGCCTGGGCAACAGAGTGAGACTCAATAGAGAAAAAGAAAAGCTCAAATTTTTGGGTAACTTGGTGGATGCCATAAATGGAGATAAAGTATTGAGGAAGAAAAAACGGAACAATAGGCTTGTGGAGGTAAGATGATAAGTCCATTCACTTTTGAGGTTGAGGGATATTCTACTGACATAACCTATCTACAGCCCATAGTTCTAAAGCTAAGTAGAATGATCTTGATAGTATATACAATTTTAGAATTATTCGGTAATTAAAACTAAGGGAAGGCTGCCCAGGGACAACATATAGAATGGAATGAAAAGGGAAACCCAAGATAGAATCCCAGAGAACAATAATACTTAGGGTTCAGAAAGAAAATAAAAAGAGAGTAAAAGTAGACAAAGAAGTGAGGAGCACATCAGCAGAAGGAAGAACAGAAAAGGTGGTGTCACAGAATGTAAGGGAGGCCAGAGTGTCAAGAGAAAGGAGTGGTTAGTGGTACAGCCTTACCTCTGACTCCTCCTGCAGCCGCAGACAGCTATCCAAGAAGAGAAGTGATCGGTCAACAGACTTTCTGGCCCTTTTTATGGAAGTTGCTTCCTTACAAGATACTTCTCCATCGGAGAGGCACTGGAACCAGTCTGGCTGAAGGGCCTGCTGAATTGCCATGAACTTGGAAACAGTCATTTCCACTCGTCCTGAAACACCCCACACAGACGCAGACTGCCATGGAGCAAAATGATGAGGAATTAGCAGGAGTAAAATGTAAATAAAAATAAAACAATTAAAATTAAAATTATAAAGCAATAATTCTTTACAACTACAGAGATGGTGACAATTCAATATCCAGACATGGTGGGTAATAGGATCTTACAGCTTACAGAGAATCCTTCAGTGGTCATATAACTTTTGAGGTAGCCTCCAATAATTCTGTGTTCTCTTTTCTAGCCATCTTCCGTTCTCCCCATCCCACCTGCCCCACCCCTACCCAACCCTTGCCGTTCCTGAATACACGACAGACTTTGAATCTCTGCTCTTGATCACACTGTTCCTTTTGACTAACAAACTCCTATTTCTTCTTTTCTTTTAAACTTTTTTTATTGATACATATTTGTACACTTTTATGGGGCACAGGTGAGACTTCTTATATATATAGCACATGTAATAATCATGTCAGGGTATCAGAGTATCCATTACCTCCAGTATTTACTATTTCTAGATGTTGGAACTTCTACTTCTTTACCTGGCAAAATACTGTGTGTCCATTGAGACACTGAGTTCATATATTTAATCTGATCTCCAAACTTCTAAATCGATCACTTCTCTATGCTCTTGCAGTAATTTGTACTTATTTCTTTTGTAGAAATGATAGCATTTATTACACCATTCTATATTTGTCTGACTAGAGTATCCCAATTCCTGCTTGTATCCCAAAAGCACAGTCTAGGGTCCTATACACTTTTAATATCTAGTGTTTACTAGACTGAATTAGATACAGAATTAAAGACTTAAATTTCCTAGTTCACAAGAATATAGATATTAGCAACACTCTATCTTTTAGCTAAAAACAAAACTACCTATTAAGACATTCCAGGTAACTGTTGCTGGGGAAAAAAAAAAAAAAAAAAACTACCCTTTGACCCAGCAATCCCATAACTGGGCATATACCCAGAGCAATATAAATCATTCTACCACAAAGATACATGCACACAATTGTTCACTGTGGCACTATTCAAAATAGCAAAACATGAAATCAACCTAAATGTCCATCAATGATAGATTGGATAAAGAAAATGTGGTACATATACCAGGGGATACTATGCAGCCATAAAAAAGAATGAGGTCACCGGGCCTCATTGTAATCCCAGCACTTTGGGAGGCCACGGCAGGCAGACCATGACATCAGGAGACTGAGACCATCCTGGCCACCATGGTGAAACCCCATCTCTACTAAAAATACAAAAGTTAGCCAGGCATGGTGGCACATGCCTGTAGTTCCAGCTACTCGGGAGGCTGAGGCAGGAGAATCGCCTGAACCAGGGAGTCAGAGGTTGCAGTGAGCCAAGATCGCGCCACTGTACTCTAGACTGGCACCAGAGTGAGGCTGTCTCAAAAAAAAAAAAAAAAAATCTATATATATATCTATATATATACACAGAGAGAGAGAGAGAGAGAGAGAGAGAGAGACAGAGGTCATGTCTTTTGCAGGAACATAGATGGAACTGGAAGCCATTGTCCTTAGCAAACTAATGCAGGAACAAAAAATCAAATACCATACATGTTCTCACTTTTAAGTGGGAGCTAATGATGAGAACACATGGACACAAAGAAGGGAACAACAGACACTGGGGTCTACTTGGGGGTGGAGGGTGAGAGGAAGGAGAGAAGGAGAAAAGAAAAGTATTGGATATCAGGCTTAATCCCTCAGTGATGAAATCATCAGTACAACAAACCCCCATGACACTAATTTACCTATGTAACAAATGTTTACATTACCCCGAGCCAAAAACAAAAGTCAAAAAAAAAGGGAAAAAAATTCTATCTTTGGTTACCCTACAGCATCCCTTTTCTTAGACAAGATCAACAAGGACATAGATGGAGAGCCAACATACAGTCATTTTATTTTGTACTAAGGCATCAGAATTATTGTTTAAATGCTTCTTCTCTCCCTTATAATTTGGGTAGATAATGGAAGTCAAAGTATTTTATTTTCCCTTTTTTTTTCTTTTTTTTAAGACAGAGTCTTGCTCTGTTACCCAGGCTAGAATGCAGTGCAGTGGTGCGATCTTGGCTCACTGCCACCTCTGCCTCCTGGGTTCAAGTGATTCTCTTGCCTCAGCCTCCCAAGTAGCTGGGATTACAAGCCCGTGCCACCACACTCGACTAATTTTTGTATTAATGTACACGGGGTTTTGCCACGTTGGACAGGCTGGTCTCAAACTCCTAAGCTCAAGCCATCCACCCACCTTGGCCTACCAAAGTGCTGGGATTACAGGCGTGAGTCACCACACCCAGTCCAAGTATGTTCTCCAGAATTCAAACTACAAAATAAATAGAAGCCTAAAACAGGAGAATGAGTAAAAATAGGGTTCTTAGGGGCACAATTAATAAATATCGCTGACATTAATAAAGTGAGTGCAGGAAAAGTAATCACGTTTGTAAGGCAGCAGTACACACTGAAGCCTTGCCAGAACGCTGTCCTAAGGGATAATGCCAATGGGGCCACCTCTCAAGTGAACACTTTTAATGAGGTGCTTTTGATATTGTTCTTCGCTAGACTAAAATCTCTGGCTGTAGACCCAGCAGAGAGTATTATATTGAGGTTCTACTATACTAGTTATACATGTGATAAGACTCATCAGCAACTTTCCCCACTCTTCCTGAAGTTGTTAAAACTCAAAAAAAAGCATGGCAGCAAAAGACTATTGTTTTCCCCTATCATAGCACTTTCTTTTTTTGGCACGTATTTGACCCTCTTCTACCCTCAAATTTTTTTGCAACGATGAAAACGCTGAGGATATGGTTTTCCTCATCTTAACCTCATCCTTAGACAACCCTATTCTAACTCTTATAAACCATCCCATTCCCCTGTAATTATCGAAATAAGGAAAAGGTATAAGCGATCGTCCCAGGCAGTGGGATCTGGGCATCTGAGGGATACACCATAGGCTGAATTTCTGGGACAAAGCTGCAGCCTTGGAGACCTTTCTGAAAACACACCTTGTTTGTTACATAACCAGCCGGGCAGGGACTGACTGGATCGTGCAGGGAGCAGTACAAGAGTGATTCTGGCATGCCTGTATAAACAAAAGAAAAGAACACTTGAAAGTGCTTACATCAACAATGACACTGTATTACAGCAGGGAACAGCTTCACAGTGTGTACTGCTGAATAAAGCAACTCTAAACATAGTCAATAAGTGGTACTGGACCTTGGAATTATAGGAGGCCTATCAATACGCATAAAAAGATTACTAATCTAAAGAAAGAATTAAATACAATGGTTCATGTCTAATATGTACTGAGTTGTTACAAAGGAAAGATATATCTTAAAGCACAATATATAATGAAAGTATTTAGTGACACGTTGATCTCATTTGATTTTATTTAAAGAATTTAATATCAAATGTGTTCATTCCAGGTACCATCCAAGGGGAACTAGATACTGGAAAGATACAATGATGTGGCTACAAGGTGATCTCACTAACAATAAATTGCAAGAATATCATGGGTCTGTAGGGGCAGAATTTTAGAGAAGCTATAGGATACTGCAAATGGATCTCATTCTTAGTAAGTTTCATTGATTCACAATGACAGTTTCTTAGGTTCTTCAATTAAAAAGACAGTCGTTTTTCAAAAAAATGAAAAAAAATGTTTAGTAAACCATGTGTGCTTAAATACCATATGCTATGGCACATTTTCGCTAAGAAAACAAAAACAGGATTCCACTGAAAAAGACAAAAACAAATAAACAAAGCAAGTTTAAAACCTCTGTAGTTTTTTTCACTTTATTTTTCATAACTTCGTTATTACAGTTATCTCTAGAAGCTTACATTAGCTATTTTCACTTAATTATATGCTTGTATACTTTAAAGCTGGTTACTAAAATTGGTCTCAGGTCAAGGAGAATGATATTCCATAAATTCCTCTACTAAAATACAGGGCCTTGTGATAACCAACAGGATATCATGCAGCTGCCCTCAGAAGCAGAGGACTGAATAACCAATGGGAACAGGGTTTTCATTCAAGTAAGTCCTAGATGTCAGAAAAAGCTTCAGGAGAAAGTGGTCTACAGAAGAACCGGTGTTCCAGCTGTCACTGCTAAGCTTTCCCTATAAATAAACAGATGCATACATCTGCATATAAACCCCATTTCTGGAATTAAGGATAATATTAACATGTCAGAATATAGCCGTATATAAATGCTTTGTCCTCCCCTGAATGTCTGAGGTTCAAGCATGATGAGATGACTTTAGAGCCCACACATGCCCCATGCAAGCTCTCACTGCTGAGTCAAATACTCAGTGACTGGAGGATCTACCCCACACCTGTCTACTGCCACTGGGCTCCCACTCCTAACCTGGGTAACTTTTACTCTTCCTTGACCCAGTTAATATGCCCCTCATCTGCTCTCTCAAGAATCCCTTCTCTCGGTTTTTATGGAGGCTTAAAGAAAAAAAATCCTTTCTTTATCCCGACCACCTTGCAGGTTATATGCTCCGCCAGAGCAGGTAATATGCTCTGCCCCCTGGCCTGTCATAATATACATACATATCCCTAATCCTGTAAAGCAGTCACCACAATTTTTACTAGAAGTCTCTATCTTTATCCCAGCAGGTTCCAAATTCCATGAGAGCAGCAACTGTTTCCTATTCAATCTTGACTTGCCAATGCCTGGTTCTTAGATGTTCAAAAAATACTTACTAAAATTATGATTGAATAAATATATGAATGAAAGATCAAAGAGGCAATAGCACCTCCAAACTCCAAATTAACACATCACAAGGCACATATACATAACTTAATCTTTACCTATAAACTTTCCAACTCCTTCCTTATATTCTGTCAAGACTTCATGATGTTCTGCCCTATAAGCAAAACAGAAAAATACATAACATAATAATGCATCATTGTATGAATACTCTGTACAACTAAAGCCCTCTTCTCCTCACCCAAATAAGTTACATCATAGTAAATATTGTCTTGAATTACACCATTATTCAAGAGTTCTAACTAACTAGGCTAGGTTCATTAGCCAGAACAAAGGCCTTCAATTTGCTAGTGGTTCTGTGAGACATCAAACTGGTAAAGATCAGCTCCTTCAGAATACTTGAATTTTCTTCTTTCTCTTGCCCCTTTAAAATTGCTGTTATTAACACAATTCTACAGAGTATTGTGTTAACTGCTCATATAGTAGGCTTTTCAATTAAGAATAAAGTCAGGACCGGGCGTGGTGGCTCAAGCCTGTAATCCCAGCACTTTGGGAGGCCGAGGCGGGTGGATCACGAGGTCAAGAGATCGAGACCATCCTGGTCAACATGGTGAAACCCCGTCTCTACTAAAAATACAAAAAATCAGCTGGGCATGGTGGCGCGTGCCTGTAATCCCAGCTACTCAGGAGGCTGAGGCAGGAGAATTGCCTGAACCCAGGAGGCGGAGGTTGCGGTGAGCCGAGATCGCGCCATTGCACTCCAGCCTGGGTAACTTGAGTGAAACTGTGTCTCAAAAAAAAAAAAAAAAAAAAAAAAGAATAAAGTCAGTATATATATTACACAAAATGATCTAACTTCTTTAGCTCTGCTTCCATAAAGTAGTACTAGCAAGTATATGTGCAAAGACAGAAATAACTTTGAAGCTGGTGCATGATGACAGCCCCTGAACTCCAAGGATAGCTCTCACAGAGCATTCGCTGCCCTGTCACCCCTGGGAGCTGTGGCAATGGGGCAGTATGGCACTGTAGGACTGGAGGAAAACTGAAGCAGATCTAATATACAGGTCTGGCCTGTGGCATCCAGCTTAGGGCCAGATGATGTATAATATTTGATACCTCTCTTCTGATTTCATTATGAAAATCAACAAATTATATACATAAATAAAATATTTCTCTTTTTTGTACCTAAGGTAATTAGGCTGCTACCAGAGTTGATACTTGAATCATCAGTTCTAACACTTACAGGGATGACAGCGTAAGCTGAACCATGGCAGGAACCCCGTGGATATTACGCAGCGTGTGATGGGTGAGGTGTGGGGCAGAGCCAGTCTTGGTGTACAGAAGGCAGCCTGGAATGTCCATGGTGTGGTCCCTTGTTTTGCCCAGGTTTTTTATTTTTCCTAGGCGACAGCCATTAACTACCTTGGTAAGACTCAGCTTCATCCTAAGGAATTCTTCTAGGTCCTGACAAGAAGAGAGCATCAAGTATAAAAGGAGCTTCACAACACCTAAAGGCCAAGCATTTTGTAAAAAAAGAAAAAAAACTTCAGAAAAATGAATGATAGCATGCTTATTACTGCTTCCAGTCTAAACATTTTCTTAGATATCAGGAACAGGGGAATGGGAAAAGACACAAAGACAGTAAGTTACCTTCCCTAAGGTTCTAGAACAATATGTTGGCATCAACTAATTTTAAATTTAGTCATGGCATTTTTGTCTGAGCTGATGAAAACTGAACAAATGAAAGAACAGAAGTAGAAAGACTAATCATGGAAAGAATGCCATGAAGCCAAGGCTCTCTCAGCCTTGAAAATGCGTATAGAGAACAGTCACACTGCTTAGGCCGATGGATTACTGAGATAATCCATTTTTTTCCTTTCTCCAATTTGAGAGAATGCTAAGTCAATATAGCAGTTTTTTCCTAATAATGCTGTTAAGTGAAGAAAACAGCATCCTGGTGTTTATTAAAATATATGGAAGAATAAATGTTAAAAGATAAACATTATCTCTGAGGTGGGATCATTTTCCAATTTGTTCTTATATGGTATCCAAACAGAAGTGAGAAATGGTGTGGAGCATACACGTGATCCATAAGCAATGTGTCATTACTTTCATAACCGAGAAAGACTAATATTTGTTTAAAGGAAAAACAAACTTTCCAACCTCCACAGATATACAGGGAAAAAAATCAAAAAACATTATTAATTATTTGTTGGCTGCTCCTAAATGATTTAGTATTCAGTGAAGCAAAATAACAGGTTCCAGTTTTAAAATGCACTACAGAACTTGATAAGCACATAAAATCATCTGCTAAATGTCACCAGACATACCAACATTTTACAAACACTTCATTACATCTCTACAGCAAGTACCATACCTTCTGGAATTCTTGAAAACTGGGCCAGGCCCAGTTTTATTAGTTGGTGAATGAGCTATCAGAGAGGCTCCAACCTTAGATCTCACTTTCTTTTCTTTTCTTTTTTCTTTGACACAGAGCTCTGTCACCCAGGCTGGAGTGCAGTGGCATGATCTCGCCCCACTGCAACCTCCGCCTCTGGGTTTAAGAGATTCTCCTGCCTCAGCCTCCCAAATAGCTGGGATTACAGGTGTGTACCGCCATGCCCAGCTAATTTTTATACTTTTAGTAGAGATGGAGTTTCACCACGTTGGCCAGGCTGGTCTCAAACTCCTGACCTCAGGTGATGCGCCTGCCTTGGCCTCCCAAAGTGCTGGGATAATAGGCGTGAGCTACTGTGCCTGGTCAGATCCCATTTTCTTAACTGTACTCTGAAAGCCAACCATTGTTAAAATGTCACCAAATAAATAAGACTTACCTATCATTAGTTAAATATATTCAAGAATGAAAACATTACTTTTTTAGAGGACATAAATTCTTATATTTAAATAAAATAGCCATCTCTGTCATTAGAATATTAGACATAATAATAACTACTTTCTATAAGGTCTAAGAAGAGATTTTATGCTAAACACAAATTATAAAAACTAATATATGTTTGATTAAAACCTGTTCAATTTTCTATAACTATAACATCATCCTTTCAAATTATCACAAAGATAGAAACATAAAAATAAGTGTCATTAGAACCCACAGAAATGGAGGCTGGTAAGGGGAAAATGTTACATTTTAATAAATAGCATAAAAGCTATTATTTTTATTTTTACAAACCCTGTTGTTACACATTTAAACTGCTAAAACAAGAAGGTTCATTTCAAAAAATTGTGAAACTACCCTTCTGAGCTAATAAATATATATTCTAGAAAATATAAGAATTATATTGCTTACCTATGTATCAGATAATACTGATTTCAAGTGATAAAAATATATTTTATATTTTAAACCAACAGAGCTCTAACACGAAATTTAAGACAGCATTCTGTAATCTAAGTAGCTCTGGAGAATTGAAGCAGGAGGAAGCACAAAGATGAGAAATGCACTCCAAAGCTTAATGAATCAACACCTGTTGTTCTGACTGAATATTGAAATCACCCAATATGGAACACTAGATTTCTTGAAACATAAATAAGAACTAATGAAAATTTAATGGACCAGAATTTTTAAATGCTGCAGTAACTTAAGCATTTCCTACTCTCACATACATCTGAGAACAGAAGAAACTGTGTTGCCTGGAGCTGTTTCAGAAAGGGCTAGAGACAAGAACTTGTTGGCTCCTCCAAAAATACTCTCTCATCTGAGCTGTGTAACGTATGTAGAGAGTTTAAATGTACACATGTGAACTGTGTTTTTTAAATTAAATTCACATAAATGTATGAAGAACCTTCATTATGAAGAACCTTCATTGGGTAAAACTAGTACATTTGAAAAATGAAGTGTAGAATTTTAGAATTTACTAACTTTTTAAATTTCTCCCCAACAAACCCATGCTTTCATTTCTCCAGTTTATTAATAAATGACATGAACGACTGACAACCAAAGCTTCAGATGAGCATGTGATAATCTGCTTTTCCATACTGTATTAACTCAATTCCAGGTAAAAACAACAAACTCCATTGCTTTAGTAAACCTGTGCTTAATATCCCAGTATTAGACAATTGCCATTAGACTTTAGAAATGCTGAAAATAGTTTATAGAGTTCCATTACTACCAGAGACTCCTACCTGGAAATTCCTCATTACCACCTCACCACCATCACCCCTTCTGCCATTTTATTATAACGAGTCTGAGACTAGGCCTGCTTAGTCAGAGGCTTGTCTAGAACCCAGGTCTCCTGCAAAGAAGCCTGTACTCTTTTTATTATGTCCTTTTTTTTTCTTTTTTTTTTGAGACAAGGTCTCACTCTACTGCCCAGGCTGGAGTGCAGTGGTACAATCATGGCTCACTGTAGCCTTGATATCCCAGGCTCAAGTGATCCTCCCATCTCAGCCTCCTAAGTAGCTGAGACTAAAGGTGCCCAAATGCCACACCTGATTAATTAAAAGAAAAATTTGTAGATATAGGGTCTCACGACGTTGCCCAGGCTGGTCTCAAACTCCTGTGCTCAAATGATCCTGCCTTGACCTTCCAAAGTGCTGGGATTACAGGTGTGAGCCACCGCACCCAGCCAATTATGCCTTTTAAGTGAGAGTAAATTTAACGTGCTAGGAGATGTATTCAGATTTTTATTTTTTCAGAATATCTTGCAGCATACCATGAGCACTTAAAGAACAAGATTTTTCAAAAGTGTATGTGAAATCTATGAAATACCTTTTTGTTTTTTTCCCCTAGAACACACTGTGGAAAGTCACAAAAAGAAGGCGGCTTTTGGTTGGGCACGTTGGTTCATGCCTATAATCCCAGCAGTTTGGGAGGCCAAGGTGGGCAGATCACTTGTGCCCAGGAGTTCGAGACCAGAGAGGGCAAAATAACAAAACACTGTCTCTACAAAAAATACAAAAACTAGCCAGGAATGATGGCATGCACCTGTAGTCCCAGCTACTTGGGAAGCTGAGGAAGGAGGATCCCTTGAGCCAGGGAGGCAGAGATTGCCGTAAGCCATGATTGCGCCACTGGCACTCCAGCCTGGGCAACAGAGGGAAATCCTGTCTCCAAAACAAGAAAAGGAAAAGGAAAAGGAAAGGAAGGAGGAAAGGACAGGAGAGGAGAGGAAAGGAACGGAAGCGGAATGGAACAGAAAGAAAGGAGGGAAAGGAAGGAAAGGAAAAGAAAAGAAAAGAAAGTAGCTCTTAAGTCCTTTAACCTGTGCCAACAGAATTACACAGGGGCTCAAAGATTGACCACCCGCTGCTGCTCCCTCCAGGGCCTTACAGTCTTGTACTGCTTGGTGCTGGCTGGCTGGCCACTGGGATATAGGCTCCTGCCTGGTAAGCTGAGCCTGCTGATCTTTTCTATATACCCAGCACAGAGTCATCACTCAGGGTCAGGCTCAAACCTTTCAACCTCAGAGACTAAACAATAAAATCAGTACACACAATTATTTATTCTGAGGACCAAAAAAGACAAAGTGGACCAGTCAGCGCATGCTTGCCCTATAGAATACAATACACGAAGCCAAATATGCTGTGCAAGCATAGAATCGGAATGGGAAGAATAAGATACAATTATATACATAAAGGCAACTAACAGGAAATCCACTGGTTCTCGTAATACAGTACCTCCACCACAGTTCTGCTTTCCAGTTTCAGTTACCCATGGACATCTGAGGTCCAAACATATTAAATGGAAAATTCCAGAAATAAACATAAGTTTGAAATTGCACACCATTCTGAGTAGCATAATGAAATCTCTCGCCATTTTGCTCTGTTCCACCCAGGACGTGAGTCATCCCTTCGTCCAGCGTCTTCATGCTGTAGACACTACTTGCCCCTTAGTTACTTAGGAGCTGTCTCACTGATCAGATCAACTGTCACTGTATTGCAGTGCTTGTGTTCGTTACCCTTATTTTATTTACGACTGGCCCCACAGCACAAGAGTCGTGATGCTGGCAATATGGATATGCCAAAGAGAAGCCATAAAGTGATTCCTTATGAGAAAAG